>NW_022589704.1:107356542-107450114 GCF_004348235.1 Phoca vitulina
CTGGGCCCTGGGTCTAAATCACCCTCACCCTTAAGGGACATCTTCAAAGCTTTCAAGTAAAGGGGAATACTCCCCTCAGATCTGGGAATGCCTCTCCCCTGGCCCTGGCCCTGCCCCAGCATGAGATTGCTCTTAGGAACAGCAGCAGGGACACAGGGAATCCAGCCAAACACAGGAAAGTAGAGGGAGGTGTGAGGACGGGCAGCTGGAGGATGAACTGGGCAGCTGGAACAGGCCAGGCACCGAGGCAGGCACTGGGTGGGCAAGCAGAAGTAAAGATCCATAAGCAGCCAGGGCCCCAGGAAATGGTTGGGACGAGGCTGGGTCATGCAGCTGCCTGACTGCACCAGCCTCCTTGGTCAGTGGGTGGGTAGACTTTGGGACACTACTCTATATCCTCCACAGATGCTGGGAGGAAGCTGACCCCAAAGAAAAATGATTGCCCCTGCTCCCAAGCCAAACCGAGAGGTAGGAAGGTGCTGCTTTGCAGCAAGGGCCTGTAGTGGGCACTGGCAATGTGTGTGACAAAGAGGAGGGGAGCTTGTCCATGAGTGGGGTGCCCGCATACCCACATGACCCAGCTCCCTGACCTCAGGGCTGTTCCACATCACAAGGGTACCAAGTGTTCCCCAAACTGAGCCAAAATCCTTCCCTGGTCTGTTCAACTCCAGGAGGGGGCACCTGCTCAGTTTGGCTTAAGCTGCTGGTATAGATTTGGGGATCAGAGAACCAGGGTCCATAATGTCCTGCAAGTGAGTTGACAAACTACCTGCCACTCCTCCCTGTGGGTGCTCACGTGGCACTTCAGAAGAAGCTGCACCTCACTACAATCCTCTCTTGGGAAAGGGGCAGCTCTGGGCTGGGCTGAAAGCCTCCATGTTCTCTGTCTCCAACCTGCCACCTACCTAGCAGGGATGAGGCCACATGAGACTGGCCACTGGGGAAACTGACACTTAGCACATATGCTGAACCACTGGGCAGATGTCCTGGCCAAGTCAGAGGACACTTTCCTGGCCCCCTGCAGCATCAGCCAGCAGGCCAAGGTTGAGACACAGCTGCTAAGCAACTTACATGCTCTATGACTTTAAAGGAGTTAATTTAACCTATATGGATACTGAAAGAAAGAAAGAAAGAAAGAAAGAAAGAAAGAAAGAAAGAAAGAAAGAAAGAAAGAAAGAAAGAAAGAAAGAAAGAAAGAGAAAGAAAGAAAGAAAGAAAGAAAGAAAGAAAGAAAGAAAGAAAGAAAGAAAGAAAAAGAAAGAAAGAAAGAAAAAGAAAGAAAGAAAGAAAAAGAAAGAAAGAAAGAAAGAAAGAAAGAAAGAAAAAGAAAAAGAAAGAAAGAAAGAAAGAAAGAAAGAAAGAAAGAAAGAAAGAAAGAAAGAAAGAAAGAAAGAAAGAAAGAAATAGGGAGGGAGGAAGGGAGGAAGAGAGAGAAGGAAGAAGGAGAAAGGAAGGGGAAGGAAAGAAGGAGGGAGGGAGAGAGGGAGGGAGGGAAGAAGGGAGGGAGGAAGGAAGAGAGAGAAAGGAAGGGAGGAAGGAAGGAAGGAAGGAAGGAAGAGAAAAGAAGGAGCGAAATAAGTCAATCAGAGAAAGACATGTATCATATGATCTCACTGATATGAGGAATTCTTAATCTCAGGAAACAAACTGAGGGTTGCTGGAGGGGTGGGAGGTGGGAGGGATGGGGTGGCGGGTGGTAGATATTGGGGAGGGTATGTGCTATGGTGAGCACTGTGAATTGTGCAAGACTGTTGAATCACAGATCTGTACCTCTGAAACAAATAATACATTATATGTTAAAAAAAAAGAAGAAGAAGAAGATAGCAGGAAGGGAAAATGAAGGGGGGGGAATCGGAGGGGGAGACAAACCATGAGAGACTATGGACTCTGAGAAACAGAGGGTTCTAGAGGGGAGGGGGGTGGGAGGATGGGTTAGCCTGGTGATGGGTATTAAAGAGGGCACGTTCTGCATGGAGCACTGGGTGTTATGCACAAACAATGAATCATGGAACACTACATCAAAAACTAATGATGTAATGTATGGTGATTAACATAACATAATAAAATAAAAAGAAAGAGGGAGGGGGGAGGGAGGGAGGAGGGAAGAAGGGAGGGAGAGAGGGAGGAAGGGGATAAAAAGTATTCAGAATCAAGGAAAGAGTTATTATCAGTAATAAGAGCAAGTGGTTACCCCCACCGGCCTGGTTTAAACTGTGTCACCACTTACTAGCTGTGTGACCTTGAGCAATTTAATTAACATCTCTAAGCCTTGATTGCTGATGTCTAAAATCAAGTAATGATGGTACCTACCTCAGAAGTTTGGTTTGGGGATTAAATGATAATCCACCCAAAATGCTTGGCACATTCAACATGTTCAGTAAATATTGCTGCACTGAATAGCTAGAGGTGGATATTATAATCTTTAGTTTGAAATTGAAGCTCAGAGGAGTCAGGTAGCAGGCTGAAGGTCACTAGCTAGACAGTGAGGACACCAAAGGCAGCGAGGACCCTTGTCTGGCCTGCCATGGGATAAGTAGCCAGCCCGGTGTCTGGTAGTGCCCCAAGCACCCTTGGGCACCAAATGCATTAGCTGCCGCTCAGACACAGCCAAGGGGCCCATGCCAGGGGCACCGCACACTGCGTTCTCACCAGCTG
The DNA here is from genome assembly GCF_004348235.1 of Phoca vitulina. Classification (NCBI taxonomy): domain Eukaryota; kingdom Metazoa; phylum Chordata; class Mammalia; order Carnivora; family Phocidae; genus Phoca; species Phoca vitulina. Next base: position 107,359,198 of record NW_022589704.1, read on the forward strand.
GGTGGGAGGAGCAGCATCCCAGGACAGCATGACGCCAGCTGGCCCGCCACCCTTCCTGGTCCTCCGAAGAGACACCGGATCTTGTCAGAACAACAGGAAGTGGGCATGGTCCTGCTCCAATCTCACCTCCCACCTCCAATCCCAAACTGAGTTTAGGGTGGTTCTAGGGCCTGGGTTGAGGAGCAAAAGGTGTTGTCCTGAACACTGCTTACCTCCTCACATGCATTCTCGCTCTGAGAGTCTCCAGGAGAAATCCCCATCTCACCTTCCTGGTTGCCATGATTTCATCTCTAGGTACAAAAAACAGCAACCACCAGCTGTCCAGTGTGTGCCATGTGCCAGACACTCTTTTAAGTGCTTTACATGTATTAATTCTTTAATCTCATTGCAGCTCTGAAAGGGCCCTGTTTCCTTATGTTTAAATAGAGAAGCTGAGACCCAGAGAGGTTAAGTAACTTGCCCACAGACACACAGCTAATAAGTAGCAGTGCTTAGGTTCAAATCCAGGCAATCTGACACCAAAGCCTAGTATTTTTTTCCAATAATTCCAAATTTACAGGAAAATTGAAAGAACATTACAAAAAATGTCTATAAACCAATTATTAACATTTTGCCCTGTTTTTGCTTTACCATTCTTTCTCACTCTCTCGGCTGTTTGAATATTTGAGAGTACATTGCTGACATGTTCTTTTACCCCTAAGTGCTTCACAGTGGAAATCCTAATAATAACACTCACTTACAGATTCAAGATATGATTATCCAATTCAGGTAATTTAACACTGATACAATGCAATGTGTTACACTACAGACCTTATTAAAATTTCACCAATTTCCCAAGAATATTCTTCTTGGCTACTATTTTTTTATGGTGCAGAATTTTCATGTCTTTTTAACCTCCTTTAATATTTAATGACTCTTTGGCCTTTCTTTGTCTTTGTCTTTTATTATATTGAAATTTTTTAATAGTGCAGAGTGGTTTTTTTCTTCCCCAAATTTCCCTCATTTGGGTTTGTCTGATGTTTGATATTTTCTCATAATTAAATTCAGGTTGTTCGTTTTTGGCAGGAATCCCCAAAAGTGATGGTATGTTCTCAGTGCGTGATGTCAGGAGGCACATGATGTTGATTTGCACCAGTTCTGATGATGTTAACTTTGATCATTCAGTGAGGGTGATACCTGCCAGCTTTCTCCACCACAACATTACTCTTCTTCTCTTTGTAATCAGTAAGTGGTCTGTGAGGAGATACTTTGAAAGTACGTAAATGGCCACTTGCCATCAGACTGTCACCTGTCACTTGAGCAGCCCCCAATGCTTCTCTGAGTCGAATGGCACTCGGTGCGGTAGGGGCCAGTTTCCCAACTCTGCCACTCCTTCTACATTTATTACTTGATTTTTCTCTTCCCTTCTATTTCATCATTTATTGGCAGTATGGACTCATGGATTCTTGTTTTTTTTTTTCACATTTGATAATCCATTACTATCATTTATTTTGCTGATCAGACTGTCCTGGATGTGGCCAGTAGGCACCTGCTCAAGCTGGCTTCTGTCCCCTTGAAGCATCCTTGTTGTCCTCTGCACACCCTCTCTCTAGCACAAGACATTCTAGGGTCATCTTGTATTTTCACTGTCCCAGCCCTGGTCCTCATTTCCACAAGTGGCCCTGGTTCCTTATAGAGGAGAACAGTATAGAACCCAAGGTCTGGGCACAGTTGTGCTCATGGATACTGGTGTGACATTGGTTCAGTGTGAAGGTTGTGCTTTTAACCACTTTGCATCCCATCCCTCATGCTGTGCACCTGCTTAGTTTCCCTCCTCACAGAGACGTCTAGACTATAAGCAGTCATATCCGAGGTACAACTACAGAGTATGTTCATCACGATGGCTTGCATTTTGGGACCTACTTCTGGCTTGGTTTTTCCTGGTCTTTATCTTTCTTGTTTGCTCCTTTTTTAACACAATCTACTCTGTTGTTTTTTAAACAGCCCACCAGCCCATCCCTAAAACAGCCAAAGCTATACTTCAAAGCTCCCATCAGCCTTGCTGTGGCCAACAGAAAGGTCATTAAGAGGTATCAGGTCATTAGTAAAACAGATTCCCATTTTCCAGCAGGACCTAGTGAGCACAGTGTGAAGGTAGAAGAGAGAAGGAACAAATGAATGTTCAGTGTCAACTCCACTGTGGACATGGCAGCCTGTCTTCTTGGGAGTATAGACTGAAATCTCTGAAGATCAGTATTTGTCTAGAGGGACATGTGCATACACGTGCATGTATGCGTGTGAGTTAGGCACTTAGAATATCTTACCTGGTGGGGAGCCCTGGACAGGAAAGAGACAGGGAGTTGCAAACCTCACCCTGGACCAGCACTCCAAAGCACTGCCCCATGCCTTCCAGGAGTTACTCTGGACCTCACTCTCCAATATACAGTGGCCACTGCTTCCTGCGGTTATTTACCTTTTAAGTCATTAAACTTAAGCTGGATTACAATTTAGATCCTTAGTCACACTAGCTACATTTACAGCACTCTGCACAGGTCCAGACGCCGCTTTTATCACAGAATGTCCAATCAGACAGTAATGTTCTGTGCTGAGGAATTCAGACAGCATGGGCAGCATCATGGTGATGTGAAGGACAGCCTCTTGTGAAGGCCATGGACATGAGACCTAGAGAAGCAGGAGCCTTCAGACAGCAACTGGAAGCCAGGTAAACTGGCAAAGCAAAATCCCTCCACTGCCCCTCTCTGCCTAGTGTCTGTCACACATAGAGAAGCTGGTTATTTGCACCACTGGGAGAAGGGTCTGCAGTAGAGGCCTCAAGGAGTTGGAGACCATTTCATTTGCACATCAAAGAACAGGGAACCTTGGGCGTCTAGCTTACAGCATCCCTTCTTTTTTTTTTAATTTTATTTTATTTTATTATGTTATGTCATCATACAATACATTATTAGTTTTTGATGTAGTGATCCATGATTCATTGTTTTCGTATAACACCCAGTGCTCCACGCCGTACGTGCCCTCCTTAATACCCATCACCGGGCTAACCCATCTCCCCACCCACCTCCCCTCTAAAACAGCATCCCTTCTTTCTGCTCTTGATGTCAAATGTCACCCAGGTGGGCCTTTCCTGAACACCTGCTTCAAAGTAGCAACCCCACCATCCCTCACGCCTTCCATCCTTTCCTGCTTAGTTTTTCTTAACACTTGCCACTCTCTGGCACTGCACAGATTCTACTCACTTAGGTTGTTTATTGTTTGCCTTTCTTATGAAATGTAGGCCCATGCAGGCAGGGCATGCATTTCATCCATTTCTGTATCTTAGCCCCCAGAGCTGCACCTTGCTTTTGGCAGCTGTGTGATAATTCTGTGCTCAGTGACTGAGTGTAACTACAGTTGATGCATCTTTGTAAGCCTCAAGCAATCCCTTCTGGAACCACTTTGAGGGTAAAATATTACACATATTATCCTCCAACAAAGCTAAACTACCCCTAAGTCATCGAAGGAACCGTTTTCTCTCTCCCCATCTCCCCTGCCTCCCCATGTGTGCATGTGCATGCACATACACTCACATGTGCATGCACATACACTCACATGTGCACACATGCACCACACACACACACACACACACACTTTCTGACTTAGCCTGTGCTGGTCCCTTTACCCAGGACATTTTTGTCTAGCAAACACTAATAGTCCCAGCAAATTCTTACTTCTCCTTTGATTCTCAACACAAATGCTGCCTCCTCTGGAAAGTCAGCCCTGACTCCTGCAGGCTGACCAGGGAACCCATGACAACCAGGACACAGTTCATGTGCTACAGACATCCAGCCACTAGAATTGCCTGTTAACATGTTGGTCTCCCTTCCTGGGCTGAGTTCCCCTGGACTGGGATTGGATTTTTTTCATGAAGTCTTTGTTAAATCTATTCTAATTCTGAATAAATTGCATATTTCTGTAGCAACCCCCATAGTACCCCCAACAACTTAGAAATGTTATTTGATACATACAGTTTAGTTGGGCCTTTGCACCCATGTGAAGCCTCAGTGACTGCAATCCCTACTGGAAGCTCTTATTGTCTGACCTCACACCCTTTCCTTGGCTCTGGGGTCCCAAAATGTTCTATGACTAGCCTCAAGCAAAATCAAACTGTTTATTTGCAACATCTCAACATAATGTTTTCTTTTTATATTCAACTAATGGTAATCTGCCCTGTAAAGGGCTCTTTTCATATTATAGCAATGTTATTTATTCTTGACAAAGTAATAAATATGCCTGTGTCTGCTTCTTTGCCCCAGGCTAATTGTTAGGATAAAAATAAATATGCAACATGTAGCTTTTTTTTTACAGAGTATTAAGATCTGAGATTTCATTCATTCATTTATTCACTCACTCATTAAACATATATAAGTCATCTACATATTATTATTAGCAATGATTATATCAGTAATACAAAGACAAATCAATCATGAATCCTGCAGTCAGATAGCCTATAGTCTGTCTGGAGAGATAAAGTATGTAAACAAAATATAAATACAATGAAGAATGAGCTAAATGATGTAACGTGGAAATAAGGTGTTTGAGAAAATACTGTTTCTAATTGAGAGGATCTGTTTGCTAAAGGACAACCAGCAGCATGAACAACAGCTCAGTGTTAAAGGAAAGAGTGAGACGTTTATTTCAACTGGTAGGGAATCAAAGAGAGAAATTTAAGATACCTGAAGAGTTTGTCCACTGGCCTTCCCTTAAGCAGTAATGCAGTGTCTCCCCTTATCTGCTGCCGTGGGCCACACCACTTGCCTCCACCATGGCTCTGTGCTGTCCACACTCAGTGAGGCTCTAAGTCTCCTGGTGGATATGCATGTGGGCAGAGCAGAGGATGGAGGGAGAAGGTGTAGTTTGAAAACAGACCCCATCCTCAAAATTCTAACGTACTTCCCTACTGACATGATGCCAGAAGTAAATTCTCTGCCTTTCTTTTTCAAACCCTGAAGTGAGAATATCAAATCGACCCCCAAAGTCCCAAGATAAATTATCTGTGCAACCTTGATACAACTTTTAAATATGGCAAACAACTGCTTCATAAGATAAATGCATTTTATAAGTTAAATTTCGGGCCAACACATACATAAGACCACATGCATTTCTGTGAAATGACATTCACATAACCTTAAAAATAACAATAAATCATGAACTCTCAAATAAATAAAGTATGCTATGTTACCATCCCTGATGAGGATAGATAGATAAATAAATCAGTAGACTAACATAAAGCATGCTCTGATTTTTTGCTTCTGGTTAGACAAGGCTGGTTAAAAATCATTTGCATTGTAAATGTTCTTGTTTCCACACTAAGTTTATGCTCCTTGCCACTGTGGAGTCTCTTCACTCACCTCTGCATACTAGAGCTAAGGCGAACACTTCCACCTCTTTGTTTACGTGCCTTGTCCTGCTGAATAATTCACTGCTTGACGCAGGAATTTCCGGGCACTGCAGGGCAGAGCTGGGACCTGGGGAAAGTGGCAAATCCCAGAAGTGCCAACTTTTTGCCTTTGATTAAAATTCCTGCCCAGCACTGATCCCATGCTCCAGCCAGGGGAACAACCCCTCCACAACATTCTACATGAACCCAAACAGCTTTACAAGCCTCCGAGCTGGCTTCCCTTACTCCACCTCGCCCCCATGTTCCTGCCAGCCTTGTGTAGTGTGAAATGCCTTATAAATTAGAACAATTTATAGAGAATCATGTTGACAGACAGCAAAGGCTGTCAAAAGCAACAACAACAAAAAATCATGCAAGGTATGCCAAGTCTCCAGCATCACTGACAGGATATGCAGAATGGAGAGGTTTAAGTGAAATTTGAGAATGTGACTTTTAAAGCTCAGTCACACCCGTGAGAATGGTCTTGAATGTCCACACCTCTCACCTGGACAGGTCAATCCAAGAGGGGTCAAATGCATCCTTCAGACATTTTCAGCACCAGAGTTTAAAAACACACTTTCATTGAACAAGCATTCACTGCATGTTGGCTAAGTGCAAAGCCCTATACTGGGGAGGCAAAGGTAAGTCACACACAACCCTCTCCTCGAGAACTTTACAGCTTACTGGGAAAGAGACAAGTCAATAGGCAAGTGTTAACACTGAGAGAAAGTGTAGGGGCAGAGAAATGCAGGGTTCTTTAGGTTCTTACACTTACGTTAGTGGCAAAAGAACTTATGCTTACTTTATGCAACTTCAGTGAGCCAAATCTGACTTGAATTACCAAAACAGAAAGTCCCTTAATCAACCAATTCCCAGACAAGCCAAGTTATGGACCCAGAATCCCTTGAATGAAGGGGATGGGTCACCTTGAGGAAAGACTCCACTATAGTGCCAAAATTTCTGCTGTTAATCTTTACCCCAGCCTTCCCTAAAGCAACCTGTGGCTATTTACCAGAGTGACTGTGAACTGGGGGAAGTGAGAAAATCAGACTTTGGAGAATTACTGGACACTGGCTCTGACCTAACACTAATTCCAGGAGACCCAAAACATCACTGTAGTTCACCAGTCAGAATAAGCACTCATGGGGGTCAGGTGATCAATGGAGTGTTAACTGGGGTCTGTTTCATAGTGGAGCCCATCATGTGGCTATTTCTCCAGTTCCAGAATGCATAATTGGAGTAGGCATACCCAGAAACTGGCAGAATCCCTACAATGGTTCCCTGACTTGTAAAGTAAAGGTTATTATGATAGGAAAGAGCAAACGGAAGCCACTAGAATTGCCTGTACCTAGGAAAATAGCAAACCAAAGCAATACCTGATTCCTGGAGAGACTGCAGAGATTGTGCCACCACCAAGGACTTGAGGGATGCAGGGGTGGTGATTCCCACCACATCGCCTTTCAATTCACCTATGTGGCTCATGCAGAAGACAGATGGGTCTTGCAGAGAGCAGTGGATTATCACAAACTAAACCAGGTAGTGACTCCAGTTGCAGTACCAGATGTGGTTTCATTGCTTGAACAATTAACATCCCCTGGTGCCTGGTATGCAGCTACTGATCTGGCAAATGCTTTTTTCTCCACACCTATCCATAAATCACCAGAAGCAGTTTGCCCTCAGTTGGCAAGTCCAACAATACACCTTCACTGTCCTACTTAAGGGGGATATCAACTCTCTAGCCCCATGTTATAATTTAGTCTGCAGGAATATTGGTCACCTTTCTCTTCCATAGGCCATTATGCTGGGCCACTACATTAATGATGTTATGCTGACTGAACTCAAGAAGTAACATTAACTCTAGACACTTTGGTAAAACATTTGTGTTCTAGAGGGTGAGAAATAAATCCCACAAAAATTCATTGTCCTTTCACAATAATAAAAGTTGTAGGGATCTAGTGATCTAGGGCATGGTGAGATATCCCTTCTATAGTGAAGGGACACATTGCTACATCTGTACCCCCTACTAGTAAAGAAGAGGTACCACACCTAGTGGGACATTTTTGGATTTTGGAGGCTACATGTCCTCATTTGAGTGTGTTACACTGGCTCATTTACTGAATGACCCAAAATGTTGCTAGTTTTCAGTGAGGCTCTCAACGAAGAAAGCTCTGCAACAGGTCCAGGCTGCCACCCAAGCTGCTCTGCCACTGGGGCCATATGGCCCAGCAGATCCAATGGTGCTTGAAGCTTCGATGGCAGGCAAGCGCTCTTTGTAGCCTCTGTCACACCCCTATGGGTGAATCACAGTATGTACCCTAACATTTTGGAGCAAAGCCCTTCCATTCTCTTTGGATAACTACTCTCCTTTTGGGAAAACAGGTTTTGGCTTGCTACAGGGTCTTAGTGAAGATTGAATGCTTAACCACGGGCCACCAAGCTCCTATGCAACCTTGGCCACACATCATGAACTAGGTGTTGTCTGACTCACCAAGCCATAAAGTTGGGTTAATATCAAATAAAGTGGCATACATGAGATTGGGCTCCTTGGCTGCCTCACCTGGATTCCAGTTCAGATCAAATCCAAGTCTTCTCCAGCCTGAGTATAAAAGGCCAAGTTTTCAGAGAAGATGATGGTGGACTAAGAGGACCCTAGGCTCACCTCCTCCCACAAATACAACTTGATAACTATCAAAGCATCCTTAATACCCAGAAATCAACCTGAAGACTGGCAGAACAAACTCCACAACTAAAGGTAAAAAAGAGGCCACATCGAATAGGTAGGATGTGTAGAGACACAGTTTGAGTGAGAAATGGATCATGGCCACTGCCATGGGAAGGGGACTGCAGTTGCTGAGAAGGACGAGACAGAATAGCACACAGGGGAGCCCAAACGGGGAAGACAAATCCCCATAGCAATTGGCTTGGAAAGTGAGAAGGTCTGGATTTGGTGAGTTCTTGCAACCAGCTAAGCTTAAAGCCTGGAGTTTTAAAGATCACTGGGCTTGGCTAAGATAGAGCTCCAAGGGCACTGCACTGCTTGCTCTTGGAGATAAAGCAGGGCAAATAACCCATGGACATATGAAAACAGCAATGTGACGAGCACCTGGGGTACACAGTGAGGAAGTTATTTGCTCATCTCAGAGCATGTGCAAGAGAGGCAGCATTTACAGAGACATTTCTGGGAACAAAGGAATTGGTAGGTGTCATTTACCTCCTTTGCCCCTCAGCATAAGAACCGGGCCACCTGTAGGAACCAGTGCAGTCCCAACACTCATGACCTAATTTGCTGACACTAAGTCCTGCTCTGATGGAACTGCCCTTCCCAGCCACACTTGCCTCAGTCCCAGTGCGGTGAGCCTCATCCCTCAGAAGACCAGCCCAAACACTTGCAACACCATGTCTTCTGACCTGGGAGTTTTGCAGAGCTTCAGTTTCAGTGGTGACAGTGACAGGTTTCATTTCAAAAGCAGACCAGAGTACGCCTAGTTAAAACACACCACATTCAGGCCAGGGACCAAACACTGTCCACAGCGGGTAAGGAGAGCCTCTGCAGATGACTGGCCTGAGGATAAAGTGGTCAGAACACAACAGCAGAGTGTATGCAGCACACTTTGGAGACACTCTTAGAAACGCCAGACCCTAGGGAATAGGGGAAAATGCACTGCAGGGCACTACAGGACCTCTTCTTCATAAGGCCATTACCCTCAAGAACAGGAGACATAGCTAGACTTTCCTAACACAGAGAAACAGGCAAAGAGACTTAGACAAAATGAAACGACAGAGGAATTTGTCCCAAATGAAAGAACAGAACAAGGCCAAGGCCAGAGATCAAAGTGAAAGAGATATAAGTAACATGCCTGACAGAAAAGTTAAAGTAATGATCATAAAGATATTCACTGGACTTGAGAAAAGAGTAGAAGACATCACTGAGACCCTTAACACAGAGATAAGGAATAACATAGTGAGATAAAGGGCTCAATAAGCGAGATTAGAAACAGGCTTGATGGAATGAATAGCAAGCAGGCTGGAAGAAGCAGAGGAACAAATTAGTGACCTAGAAGACAGAGTAGTGGAGAGTAATCAAGCTGAACAAAAGAGAGAAAAAAGAATTAATGCAAAATGAGAATAGACTTGGGGAATTCAGTGACTCCAATAGACATATTAACATTCATATTATAAAAGTCCCAGAAGAAGAGAGAGAAAAGGGGGCAGAAAATTTATTTGAAGAAATAATAGCTGAAAACATCCCTAATCTGGAGAAGGAAACAGATATCCAGATCCAGGAGGCACAGAGAACCTCCAACAAAACAACAAAAGCAGATCCACACCAAGACATATTGCAATTATAATGGCAAAATGTAGTGATAAAGAAAAAAATTTTAAGGCAGCAAGACAAAAGAAGGCAGTTACATACAAGGGAAAACTCATAATGCTATCAATGGATATTTCAGCAGAACCTTCCCAAGCCAAAAGGAGTGGCATGATATATTCAAAGTGCTAAATGGAAAAAATGTGCAGCCAAGAATACTTGAGGAGCAAGGTTCTCATTCAGAATAAGAAGATAAAGTTTCCCAGGCAAACAAAAACTAAAGAAGTTCATGACCACTAAGCTAGCCCTGCAAGAAATATTAAAGGGACTCTCTGAGCAGAAACGAAAGACCAAAAATGATAAAATAAAGGTAGGTAGGAAGGACAAAAAAAGTAAAAATAAATATTTCTGCAAAAAATCAGTCAAGGAACTTATAAAATAAAAGGATATAAAATATAACAACATATACCTAAAATGTAGGGTGGAGAGGAGTAAAAAATGGGTTCAAACTTAAATGACCACCAACTTAATATAGACTGCTATATGCAGAAGAGGTTATATAAAAACCTGATGGTAACCATAAATCAAAAACCACTAATAGATATGCAAATAATAAAGAGAAGGAAATCCAAATATGTCACTAAAGAAAACCAGCAAACCAAGAAAAAGAAAGGATCAGAGAAATTCTTCAGAAACAACCACAAAACAAGTAATAAAATGGCAATGAATACATTTCTATCAATAATTACTCTGAATATAAATGGGCTAAATGCTCCAATGAAAAGACATAGGGTGACAGAAGAGATTAAAAAACAAGACCCATCTATATGCTGCTTACAAGAGACTCATTTCAGACCTAAAGACGCATGCAGGTTGATAGTGAGGGGATAGAGAAATACCTATCATGGAGATGGATGTCAAAAGAAAGCCAGAGTAGCAATACTTTTATCAGACACAATAGATTTTAAGGCAAAGACTGTAACAAGACACAAAGAAGGACACTATACAATAATAAATGGGACAATCCAACAAGAAGATATCATTGTAAATGTGCACCCAAAATGGGAGCACCCAAATACATAAAACAGTTAATAACAAACATAAAGGAACTTAACTGATAATAATACAATAATACTATGGGACATTAAAACCCCATTTACATCAATGGACAGATCATCTAAACAGAAAATCAGTAAGAAAATAATAGCTTTAAGTGACATACTGGACCAGATGGGTTTAACGGACATATTCAGAACATTCCATCCTAGAACTGAAGAATACACATTCTTTTCAGGTGCACATGGAACATTCTCCAGAATAGATCATATATTATGCCACATAACAAGTCTCAACAAATTAAAAAAAGATCGAAGTCATACCATGCATCTTTTCTGACCACAGCAAATGAAACTAGAAATCAGCCTGGAAAAAAATCTGGAAAGACCCACAAATACATAGAGGTTAAATAAAATACTACTAAACGATAAACAGGTTAACCAAGAAATCAAAGAAAAAATCCAAAAGTATACAGAAACAAATGAAAATGAAAATGAAAACACAATGGTCCAAAACCTTTGGGATGCAGCAAAAGCTGTTCTAAGAGGGAAGTTTATAGCAATGCAGACCTACCTCAAGAAGCAAGAAAATCTCAAATGAATAACCTAACTTTACACCTAACAGAGCTAGAAAAAGAACAACAACAAAACACAAAACCATCAGAAGGAAGGAAATAATAAAGATTAAAGCAGAAATAAATTATACAGAAACTTAAAAAAACAGTAGAACAGATAAACAAAACCAGGAGCTGTTTCTTTAAAAAAAGTAAACAAAATTCATAAATCTCTAGCCAGACTCATAAAAAAAAGCAAAGAGAAAGGACTCAACTAAATAAAATTACAAATTAAAGAGGAGAAATAACAACCAACACCACAGAAATACAAACAATTGTAAGAGAATACTATGAAAAACTATATGCCAACAAACTGAACAACCTAGAAGAAATGGATAAATTTCTAGAAACATATAGCCTGCCAAAACTGAAGCAGGTAGAAATAGGACATTTGCATAGACTGATTGCCAGCAAGGAGATTGAATCAGTAATAAAAAGAACTTCCAACAAACAAAAGGTAAGGACCAGACAGCTTCACAGGTGAATTCTACCACACATTTAAAGAAGAGTTAATACCTATTCTTCTCAAACTATTTCAAAAAATAGAAAAGAAAAGAAACTCCCAAATTCAATCTATGATGCCAACATTACCCTGATACCAAAACCAGATAAAGACACCACAGGGGGGAGGGGGGCAGGGAGGGAATTACAGCTAATATCTCTGATGAACATAGATGCAAAAATCTTCAAAAAAAATAATAGCAAACAGAATCCAGCAATCCATTAAAAGAATCATTCATCAGGATCAAGTGGGATTTATTCCCAGTATGCAAGGGTGGTTCAATATTTGCAAATCAATCAACATGATACATCACATCAATAAGAGAAAGGATAAAAACCATATGATCATTTCAATAGACACAGAGAAAGCATTTGAAAAAGAACAACATACATTGATGATAAAATCTCTTAACAAAATATGTTTAGAGGGAACATACTTCAACATAATAAAGGCCATATATGGAAAGACCCACAGCAAACATCATGCCCAATGGGGAAAAACTGAGAGCCTTTCCCCAAAGTCAGGAAAAAGACAAGGATGTCCACTCTCACCACTTTTATTCAACATAGTGCTGGAAGTTCTAGCCCCAGCAGTCAGATGACAAAAAGAAATAAAATACATCCAAATTGGTAAGGAAGAAATAAAACTTTCTCTATTTGCAGATGCCATGATATTCTGTATAGAAAACCCTAAAGATTCTACCAAAAAGTTACTAGAACTGATAAATGAATTCAGTAAAGTCGCAAGATACAAAATCAATGTGCAAAAATCTGTTGCATCTGTATACACTAATAATGAAGCAGCAGAAATTAAAATTAAGAAAACAGTCCCCATTTGCAATCACACCAAAAATAATAAGATACCTAGGAAAATGCCTAACCAAAGAGGTAAAAGACCTGTACTCTAAAACCTATAAAACACTGATGAAAGAAATTGAAGATGACACAAAGAAATGGAAAGACATTCCATGCTCATGGATTGGAAGAACAAATACTGTTAAAATGTCTATAATATCCAAATCAATCTATACATTTAAGGTAATCACTATCAAAATACCAACAGCATTTTTCACAGAACTAGAAAAAAAAAATCCTAAATTTATATGGAACCACAAAAGACCCCAAATTGCCAGGGCAATGTTGAAAAAAAAAAAAAAAAAACAAAGCTGGAGGTATCACAATTCCAGACTTCAAGATATATTACAAAGCTGTAGTAATCAAAACAGTATGGTACTGGCACAAAAATAGACACATAGAGCAATAGAATGGAATAGAAATTAACCCACAATTATATGGTCACTTAGTCTTCAACAAAGCAGAAAGAATATTCAATGGGAAAAAGAGTCTTTTCAACAAATGGTGTTGGGAAAACTGATCAGTTACATGCAAAAGAATGAAACTGAACCACTTTCTTACTTACACCATACACAAAAATAAATTCAAAATGGATTAAAGATCTAAATGTGAGACCTGAAGCCATAAAAATCCTAGAAGAGAGCACAGGCAGTAATTTCTCTGACATCACTCATAGCAACATTTTTCTAGATATGGCTCCTGAGGTAAGAGAAACAAAGTCAAAAATAAACTATTGGGACTTCATCAAAATAAAAAGTTTCTGCACAGCAAAGGAAACAATCTACAAAACTGAAAGGCAACCTACTGAATGGGAGAAGATATTTGCAAATGACATATTTAATAAAGGGTTAGTATCCAAAATATATAAAGAACTTTTACAAATCAACACCCTATAAAAATGGAATAATCCAATTAAAAATGGGCAGAAGAAATGAACAGACATTTCTCCAAAAAAAACATCCAGATGGCCAACCAACATGAATGTCACATCACTCAGCAGGGAAATGCAAATCAAAGCTACAATGAGAGGGGCGCCTTGGTGTCTCAGTCAGTTAGGCATCGCATCTGCCTTCGCCTCAGGTCATGATCTCAGGTCCCGGGATCGGGCCCTATGTCCGGCTCCCTGCCCAGCAAGGAGTCTGCTTTCCCTCTCCCTCTGCCCCTCCCCCCTCTTGTGCTCGCTTGCTCTCTCTCTCAAATAAATAAATAAAACCTTAAAAAAATTACAATGAGATATGACCTCACACCTGTCAGAATGGCTAAAATCAAAAACACAAGAAACAAGTGTCGATGAGATTGTGGAGAAAAATGAACCATCTTGCACTGTTGGTGAGAATGCAAACTGGTGCAGCCACTATGGAAAGCAGTATGGAGGTTCCTCAGAATGTTAAAAGTAGAACTCCCTAAGACCCAGTAATCATGCTACTGGGTATTTACCCAAAAAATACAAAAATACTAATTCAAAAGGTTACATGTATCCCTATGTTTATAGCATTATCTAGAATAGCCAAGTTATGGAAGCAGCCCAAGTGTCCATTGATAGATGAATGGATAAAGAAGATGTGGTATATATATATATAAATATACACACACACATGTATATATATATACACATATACATACAATGGAGTATTATTCAGCCTTCAAAAGGAATGAAATCTTACCATTTGCAACCATGTGGATGAAGCTAGAGAGTATTATGCGAAGTGAAATAAGTCAGTCAGAGAAAGACAAATACCATATGATTTCACAGATATGTGGAATTTAAGGGAAAAAATGAGCAAAGTGGAAAAAAAGAGAGGAAAACCAGACTCTTAACTATTGAGAACAAATTGCTGGTTACCAGACGCGCAGCAGGAAGGGGAATGAGATAGGTGATGAGGATTAAGGAAGGCACTTGTGATGAGCACCAGGTGTTGTGCGGAAGTGTTGAATCACTACATTGTATACCTGAAACTAATAGAATACTGTATGTTAACTATACTGGAATTTTTTTAAATGCCTAGCTTTTAAATCCTTTTTGATATCAATGGCCAGGGCCAGAGGTACCTAAACTCAGCCTAACTATAACATTCCTGCACTAAAAGAACCCCCCTTTCCCTGAAGCCATACCAGGCTTACCGGCACAGGAGGCTTGGCACCCATCTTGCAGGCTTTGGGGGTGGACAGCTGTGCAGAAGCCAAGGGTAGAGTGCGCTGAATTTATACTCAGCAAATTACCATTGCTCACAGTCATACATGTGGACACTGGGACTTGAGGGCCCCTTTAATGACAGATTAATACAGTGAAATTGAAATGCTAGTGCTTCTGGGAGTTTGCCCTATTCTATGTGGCACTCCCTGCGTAGCTGATTTAATGCTGTGCTGGGAGGCCTTCAGCATGATATATTAATTTATTGGCATTTAGATTTATGGGCTTCAAGACATGCTAACCGAATATAATTAAAATTAGCCAACGTGACCCTTGCTGTCCTCAAGCCTGTAAGACAGTTGAGAGAATTTATATTTCTCTGCAATTATGGGAGTGCTTTGGAATCAACCCCATTTCAGGGCGACTGTTTTTGCTTCATTCAGTGGGGGGGAAGAAAGGAAGGGCACATATTGGCCACATTTTAAAGCCCTTATTCAAGTTCAGAGGAACTTTCCTGGCTTACTCTATAGATTTGATAATGTAGTGGTCTTTTAAAGATTGCTGGAGAGGCAGTGACAAAAAAAGGAGAAAGATTCATCAAAAGGCAGTCAGGGGGTTCCAGCTGAACTGGTGACAGAAATGGCATCAGACAGAAGAAGTGTAGCACCCACCGCACCATGTCCCACCTGCCCATGCCAGAGAACACATGAGGGAGGCTACAAAATCTTGAGAATTCCCACTAATGCCTTTAAACCCAGAACAAAGAAAACTGGAGATGAAGGGGTGGGAGTGGGGGTCTTTCCTTTCCTTACTGAGGCAAAGTGGAAGTGGTTGCCAGCCACTGAGAGAAAAGTGGATGTGGGCAAATGTGAGGATGGACCCTCCCTGCGGGAAACGGAGACACCCTGCGGGGAGGAAAGCTCTGAGGTCATGGTCAAGGTAATGGTAGTCACTCCAGTGTTAATCCCTCAGCGATCTGAGGAGACCACTGGCCCAGATGTTCTCAGAGACTGCACTTCCCTCATGTCATGCCCCCAGGATACAGAAACCCAGGGAAACACTGAATGCACAGAAGCCCCAGGGGAAGTGAATGGGCCTCAAACAAGGAGGAGAGTCAGCAGTGTGTCGAACAAGCAGGCAGAAGCATGGACACCACTGCTGGAAAGGGAGCCCCATGACATGATGCAATCACACAAGCAACAACTGACAGGCACATTCCTTACATGTGCACAAATAGTAACAATTAGGAAAGGGGCACAGCCTGCAAGAACAAAGGACCCTACCTAGAAAGAAACATGACTCAAGGCGCGGTAGTAAGTGCCCCACGTTCACTCTAAACTAAAGAGCAACTTTAAAAGGCCTGATGTGTATAGTGAGACAACTCAGAGACGGGAGGATAAAACAATGAAATGAAAAAAAAAAAAAAAGAGTGCAGACATAAGGAAGCAAATCAATAGCAAAACAACATCATTACAGAACTAATAATACATTAGAAACTGCAAGAAAGGGTATAAAAACTACTGAAAATAATTGCTCATCTTCAGGAAAAGCCTGAGAAGATATTTAACAACATACACAGCACCTATGTGGGCTCAGACTGTTCTAAGCACATTATTAATATTAACCATTAATCTTCATTATAATCTTACAAAGTAGGGATAATTATTATCTCTAGTTTGCAGAGAAGGAAAATAAGGCACAGAGAGCTTTAGTATCTCGTCCAAGTTCACACAGCTAAAATGCTGCAATCTGGCTCCAGAATCCTAATAATTAACCACTTCACTGTGACTAGTAGTAATAACAATAAAAATCCTTAAAAATAATAATCATTACCACCTGTATATGGGTTGTTCTGGGCTGAGCACTGTTTTAAGAGCTTTACATACAGTAAGTCTTTTAATCCTGGGGACTGCCGTGTGAGATAGGCATGTTTTCCCAACTTTATAGTGATGAGACTAAGGCTCACTGACATTGGGCAACTGGATAATGAACACATGAAAATGAGAAAAATGACAAAAGAAATGATTGTGAGGGAAAACAGATAAAAACAATCAAAACTTGTCCCAAAACATGTCCCAGATAATAAATCAAAAAAGTATCTGAAATTAGGAGGAAAATAATCTACAGATTTAAAAAGCACATTTTAATCTAGGAACTATAAATAAAGTACATAATTTTGAAATATCTCATTTGCTAGTTAACTATTATAATTTAAGGATAAATAAATAATTCTCCAGGCATCCTGACAGGAATTAAATAACCTAGAAAGGTAAAAAATATCAATCTGGCTTCAAATTTCTCAATAGCAACAGCGACATCAAAAGACAACAGAGCAACATTTACAAATCCTGAGAGAGAAAAACTGCAATACCCAGCCAAGATATCATTTAAGTATAAAAGTCAAGACATCTTATAAGATCATTTAAGCAATAGGTTAACACATGCAAACATGAAAAAACTTAGAAATAACCAAATCCCTGTCTTTCCTTTAAAAAAAAAAAAACCTCTTTACAAAAAATCTAGACAGTCTCATTCAGTCTCTCTAAGCCATCCATACTATTCAGTACGATGCAGGAAAATTACACACTTACAGAATTATAATGTGTTAATAAAATAAATGAAGAATATTCATAAATTTTTTTTAAAATCTAGACAGTTAAGAGATTAATTAAAATAAAGCATTCAGAGATGGAAAAATTATTTAAAAACTGGTGGTAAGCAATGAATCTGTTTACATCTATAACTAATACTAAACAAAGCCAGGAATTCTGCTTATAACATAGAATAAGGATATTGTGTGTTCAGATAAAATAAAAAACAAATTATGATAGGACAGTGTTAAGACAGCATATAGAAAAAAATATAAATAATGCTGATATTCTTATCTTTTCTAGCAGAGAGTCAATCTGTAGTGTATATAATAGAGAAACATAGCCAAAAATTATTTCAGCTTCTTAATGGTTTTCATAAACTCTCTTAAATTTGAGCAGATTTGGGGGCACGTGGCTGGCTCAGTTGGAAGAGAATGCAACCTCAGGGTCCTGAGTTTGAGCCCCATGTCAGGTGTCAAGCTTACTTACGTAAGTAAAACTTAAAAAAAAAAAAAAGTGAAGGAATTTTGCTCATTCTATTTCCTCTAATGCCTCCATTTATTCCTGGTTAACAATGAAATAATAAAACTAGCTATGATTTGTTGAGCACTCATTCTGCACCAGGCACATCCTACAATGGGCAGCACTAGCAGCAAAGGTTTTGGGGTTTTTTGTTTTGTTTTGTTTTTTGTTTTGTTTTGGGTATTTTTTGGTCTACAAATATGAATGTGCAAAAAAAGTATATATTTTCTAATCTTTTTTATTAAATATAACTTCTCTCTCAAGTCCTCATTCTGCTGATTCCGGAAAAATTAATCATATGTATTTCATATGTATGAGGCTTTTCCCCCCAAGTCCACTCAGAATTTTCTTCCTCCATTTTTCACAAGAGTGGTATCTGAGCTCTGAAAGGCTGTGAATACCACACAGGCCTGAGTGCGTAGGGTGTTGGGCTGCGGGCAGGGGGACCTCAGTGCCTGTGGGCAGCTGCTGTGCTCACCAGCACCCGGCCTGTCCACCCTCCACTCTGCACTGACTAAGAAGGTGCTCTCCCACATGACTGCAGGCTCTCCTTTCCAGCAATGTCTTTCTCACGGCCAGTACCCCCTCTCAGACTTTCTACAGCCCGTGGATGCCCTCCTGCCCCATTCTAGAACATTTCAGGGTTTTCTCAAACCTAGACCTCAGCCTAGACCCATCTCTCAGCTAGGTACTGGATCAGACTGAGGGGTGGTGGGAAGGTAGGGGGCTTGGAGGGTCTTGGTGCCTCCCTGAGCAACCCCCCACCGCCCCAGCCCCAGGATGGAGGACCAAGCCCTTCTCTACCCTGAGATAGATTCCACATCCTCCTGACGTAGCTGCTGTACCCTAGGATCAGGTAGCCAAGCATCACTTCCTTTGGTCTACAGTACCTTCCTTCTCCCCAGGGAGTGAGTTCAACATATTTCAGCTTCAAGGTCTGGTTTTAATGGGATGAGGTTAGTATTCTAAATTTAAAGCAGTGGGGTTAAAAGAGGTGTCACAGAGAATGAAAACTATACTTGTTACTATGTCAAAATATTGCCAGCCCCTTCGATACAATGTAAGTGCAGGCAACCACACATAATAAATACACAGGCAGAGACAAAACACATCCCTGTGCTTAGAGGGATAAGCTTCCATTTGTGGAAAATCTCCTCCCACTGTCTTCCACTTTCCGCCTCATGCAGGATAGCAAGATTTCACTGTCCTTGCTATCATGGTCACCCAACTCTCTGCAAAGCTCAGCTCCCTGTGGCTCTGGGTTCTGTGATGCAATAGCCTCCGGAGTCTAGGCGCTGAGTGCCCAGCACTGTGCTAGGCATCAGGGATCCTGTCCCTTGTCCCAGGAGGAGAGACAGCAGGCAGCATCAATTCCTTGAGGAGCACCAGGCAATCATGCCATGAGCAGCTCCTGGAAACAGGATCATGCACACAGATGGAGCCAGCCAGAGCCTGAAGTCTGAAATTGCATCTGAGTCAACCAACCAATATGTTCAACATCTAATATTAAGAGATAGCAGGGCCCAGTAATTCCACAGCCACCCTGCGATGCTTGTTTCAAGCGATTACCCACCTTTCCTGGATCACCTCTGCACAGCAAATGACTCTTCTATGGAAAATTAAATGAAAACATTTCCCTTCACAGTGGTTGTTACTCCTGTATTGCTCTCTCTCTCTCTCTCTCCCATTGGATCTCAATAATTAGTGCCTTTGTCTTCTAAACAGGGGTGGCAGTAGTCCTCCCTGGAAGCAAAGCCCCCTCCTCAGGGCCATTAGACCTGGAGACACATAGGAGGCTGCTCCTGGAGGCCCCCATTTCTCCAGGACAGCAGCACATGGTGGCATTCAGACAAAGCACACAGACTTGGCATCAGACAAGGGCTCAGATATGGCCCAGCCAGTAATTTGCTCCATCTCCCTAGGGAGCTGCACTTGGCAAACCCTCCGCCTGCATCTGACTGTATCCTCCTTGCAGGGTCCTCAAGGGTCAGATGAGAACTGGCCCAGTACCCCTTGGGAGATGCAGCTGACAGAACATGGGCCCTCCTTGCCTTTCTCCCTCTTTCTCTTCCCCAACCCTAAGCCTAGCTCAGTTCCATCCTCTGCATCTTTATTCTATCAAACCTCCAAGGATGGAGAATTTGAAAAGCATGATTATTTCTGGAACAATTCTCATTCTATGTTGAGAACTCAGATATTTCTAGAAAATGAATTAAACAGACAAATCTCCTTGAAAATTTCCTCAAGAGCCATTTCAGAGTTTGGGTCATTGGCCTGCCATGAGCAGGTATCTGTCTGGGAAAGTGGTGTCTGAGGGGGAGGTGGGGACTCATGGTTGAACAACCCTATATGGCAGTCTCCTTCCCCGCACTCAAGGACAGCGAAGTTCCTGAGGTAGGATGCTCAGGTGGTCACATGACCCATGTTATTTCATGTAATCCATGCACAGATATCTTGAAATGTTATCCATGTTTTACAGATGGAAAACTGAGGTCAGAGGGTAAAGGGATTGGCCCAAGGTCCTGGGATATTAAGTATAAGGTGCAGGGCCAAGAGGCAGGTCAGCCTGTCCCCAAAGCCCATGTGCTGTGGAGGTGCCACCATCCTACATGAAGCCTTTCATCTGTCTGAGACATACTCTCTTGGGGTCAGGTCAGGGGTGGAGACAGAAACAGACTTGGAGGTTAATGTTTCATGGGCATTATCTTGAACCACCCACACAGCATCTGCCTGCGGTGGGAACGTCCATTCCCAGTTCATACACCAGAAGACTGAGATACAGTTTAGTGACAAGACAGGCATCACACAGATGCCCCTTCCCTGCCTCTGGGTCCAGGGGAAAGAGCAAGATGCAACAGAGTTGTCTCCTCTAGCAGTTGCCCTAATACAACTCAGAGACAAGTATCTTCTCCCTGGTCCTGCTACTCAGCAACTCTCCAAACCTGCGCAGAAGATCCCTCTGCCGGTGCCTGCACACTGGACCCAGCATGCACTGTGATCATGTGGGCAGCAAGAAGGCGCACATTGCCTCTCACAGGCCTCATCTCCTTCCTGTACCTCTGAGTCATGCTGCATGGCAAAGTGTCCAGCTCTTGTGGGCCCCCTCCCCCCATCCTTATCTCCTTTCACCCCTTGGATCATGGCAGTCTGCCCTCACCCCACCACCCAGTGCGCTAAAGCCCACACCCTACACAGCCACAGGCCTGAGATCTTCTCACTGTCCTGAACCATGCCTTCAGCTGCTAGTAACTGTCCAACTATAGGGGCTTTAATGACACAGAGCTGTGTTGTCCAAAGCTGTGTGGTGGCTCCATGATCATTGGAGACACAGCCTCCTTCCACCTTTCTGCTCTGCTCTCCTTAGCATATGGTTTTGTTCCTCTAGTAATCAAATGGTCAAACATGGCTGCAGGAGCTCCAGACATCATATCCAAGTTCCAGGTGGCAGCAAGGAGGAAGAGGGGAGAGGAAAAGGCTTTCTCAGAAGCCCTACTTAATGATTTCTGTTTACATCTTATTGACCATTCCAATATGCTAGGAAGCTGGGAAATGTGTTTTTTCATCTGGGGATGTTGGGTGGTTAACTACTGAATAACTCTTCTTCTCTCCCTTGGCTTCATGGACACCTCTGTCTCCTGCTGTCATCATACCTGTGGTTGTCCTGCTTCTATCTCTTTCCATGCTGGGGGTTCATGGACCTACTTCTCTCCTCTGTGGTCAGCCTTCCCTGAGACAATCTCATCCACAGTTTTTCTAGGTAGGACTTTTTCATGTCCTTCCTGGAGCTAATCATGGTAGCCCTCAGTCCCTTGGTCTCTGCATTCCTCGGGCTCCTGGCCTATTAGGGATCTGCCTCTCATGACCTATCCATCTCTGTGTCTTCATGAATTCTTCTAGCTTTGCTTTTCCTCACATTATCTACCCTGGGGGCCATCAAGTCTTCTCAGCAAGCAGAGCCCTCTAATTGGATGATTTTCCAGCAAAGCTATGTTTTCTCTCCCTGTGACAAATCTATCACCTTCTGCTACAATCTTGTTTGCCTATTGTGCATTGGGGTCAAGAAGAGCTGGAGGGCCATGAGTGGTAGATGGTGAAGACCAGCACAGTACTTCCTGCACAATCATACTCACTGGCCTGGTGTGGGGCCCTACCTGAGGTCAGTGATTGTAAATTCACCTGTCCTACCATGTGCCTCTTTCCAGCAGTGCTAGGCTGTGCAGGAGCAGGTGAGAAGAAAGCCGAATGAAAGTAGGGTCCACCCAGGAGTGGGGCCTAACTAGACTGGTTTGTAAAGGTGAGGAAGCCCAGAGTATAGGGAAGCAAGTATTGAAAGGATGCACTGAGAACTCTAAGCTGGGTCAGAAGAAACAAGAAGGGAGAAAGGGAGGACATGAAGAGAGACTGAACTGAGGTCCCAAAGTGACTGAGGCACAGTGAGTGGGAGGAGAGAAGCCTCACAGAGAGCTGAGGAGGGGCGGAGGGGAGGGTTCTCAGAAACTGCGAGACTCCATGCA
The DNA here is from genome assembly GCF_004348235.1 of Phoca vitulina. NCBI lineage: Eukaryota > Metazoa > Chordata > Mammalia > Carnivora > Phocidae > Phoca > Phoca vitulina. The sequence continues at coordinate 107,381,703 of NW_022589704.1, forward strand.
GTGTGGCCCATGGGTGGCTAACCTGGAACCCCAGACAGTCCCCAGAGGCAAGGAGGTCAAGAAAGCCCAGGGCCAGCAGGTATCAGGTGGATCATCAACCCGACAGTTGACACCACTGACAAGGTAAAGAGCAAATCTTGAGAGAGGTGCATGATTCAGGTGTCAACCAACAGCAGTGATTAGACAGTAGGAGATTACAGCACCAGAAGAGCAATGGGTGGTAGGACAAGGACCTCTCGGGGGCAGAGCTCTGACAAGAGGGTTCTGGGGCCAGGAGGCACCAGTGGAGAAAAGATACCCACCCACCCCCTCTCCACCATCTCATGGCAGGAGGGGAGGGGCATTTCCTTTAGGGGGACTAGGGTAAGGGGTGTGCATGTGGGTGGTGGGGCTGGAACACACAGTAGGGACTGGCCAGAGTGGCTGGGGGTGGGCAGGGGTCCCAGCCTGCTGGGAATCTGAGAGTTTGGGCTTGGTCCTGTAGGGGATACCCCAGGTCTGGCATAAGAGAAGCACTTAATTAGAGTTTTCTAAATGAAGCAATTGGCTTTAAAGAAAGAAGATGAGGAGGAGATAGGTCAAGGTGATGATCTGGAAGGAATCTATGGTACTCAGTCGTTGAACATGGGGTGAGAGACATAGGTAATCAAGGATGTCCCACCTGGCTTCACAGTCCTACAAGAAGGCACAGAGCAAAGCTGGTGCAGGGGCTCTGGAATGACAGAAGAGGGTGTGTGTCTGTGTGTACCTGCCCAATCTGCAGCCAGGCCACGCCCATGCCATGCCACGCCCCTATGGGCTCTCAACCACCCATTCTGAACCTGTGCCCCACCTGGGCTCCAGCAGCACCATATGAGTCCTAGTCCAGGAGCCTAGGTTCCCATCCGACGATGCAGTGCTTTCCCAGTCATAAGAACCGAGGACCTCCTTATGCCAAAGACAGGGCACTCGCTGGGACAGAAGGCTTAACTATTAGTATCCAAAAACCATGCCGAGCAGTTGATCAAATGAGGACAAAAGCTGGTTAAATGGGGAAAAGGAGCCAATGGGTATTCTTGGGCAGGGGAGATAACAGTGGAAACAGTACTTTGGGGTCTGGGCTCTAAGAGGTGATAAAAAAAAAAGTTGTATAAGATCCTTGAGCCTATCCCTGGAAATATGACAACTGGCTAATAGCAAAATGCTGCATGGGATTCCGTGCTAAGATCTGTGCCTGGAGAGCCCTGAGTGGTCTGGGCAGAACCAAGAGCTCTGGATCCAGGATTGCCTGGGGTTCAAATCACAACTTCTCTACTTCATGCTGTGGGATCTCCCTTCACTTACTATTGAGCATGATATAAAGACCGTCAGTAATCCCCAGCCCTTGGTGGTCCCAGGACTAATGCGGGTGCTGTCTGTGAAGGCCTGAGTGATGCTGGCACTCTCAGGCATCCAGTGGACCCAGCTTCCCCAACTTGGGAAAAGGCAGGAGTGGTGGTGGTGACAGTGCTCAGAGGAACCCACCTGGAGGCAGTAGGATGTGAGGAGCCCAGGCCCGACTAGGGGGTCTGGAGAGTCTGGGGGGCATGCAGGGCATGGAGCTGCAGGAACAAAGGGGTAGAATGATAGTGGGCTGTCCCTGGAGTGGGTCAAACAGGGGGTTTAGAGTGGGATCAATCCACATAAGTGCCTCTCCTCTGGCCCTTTGGCCCTGCTGCGGGTGCTCCTGCCCTGGGCCCCCCACAGGCAGCAGACCTGAGGGCAGGTTTCCTCACTCTGGCCTTTGCTCCTTCTTTCTCCATAATCCCTGCTCCGACCTTGAGGACAAATTAGACCTCCAGCGCCACAGGAGCAGAGCAGAATGCCAATAGAGAAGCGACCCCATGGGGCTGTGGGGATAGGGTGCTGGGTCTCACAAAGAAGATGCAGCCCAAAGAAGGATAGGGCTGGGGGAGCCAGATGCTGAGCTCCCACGTGGATTCAACAGCAGCCCCTCCAGGCACCTGAAGTCCCCACTCAGGGCCACGTGGCCTAGCTCCATCCCAACCCCACATGGTGTTTCCCGGAGACAAGTACAGGTGCTGCACTGCTTCTAATTCCCAAGCAGGTCACCCCGTAGTTTCTCTTCACTCTGGACAAAGCCACCAGGCATAGGCAGGGAAAGGGGGCAAGAGGTCGCTCACAGCCTCTCGCCAGCCCTGAAGCCTTCCCCAGCCTCACATTCCGCAAACCATCCCTGCACAGGCAACGCCCTGCTCTCCCCTCCCTACCCCGCCGGGTTTGGGGATTCCGGGAGGGGCAGGCCCCAAGGAAAGTCAGGACAATCCTCCCTGCTCTGCTTCCCAGGCCCCGACCCGTCCCCCAGCTGAGTTCTGGCTGCTGGGCTGGGATGGTTCAGCCACCTGTACTTTCCCGCTGCGCAGCCTCGGGCAAATCGCCAGACCTCTCTGGTTCTGTGGCGTCTCAGTAGCACTGTTTACTGAAGAGAAAGCGCAGCGGCTGCGCACTGTGGATCACATAGGGTGGTAGGTGAGGGGACGAGAGTGCGGGCGGCGCAGAACACCCAATTCTCCCCCACGCTGGGGTCCGCCTCCCGCACCGCCTGCTCCACCATCTGTGTGCAGGGTAGGGCGAAACCTTGGAGGTTTCCGCAATTCCTGTCCCTCCCCGGAAGGGTCCGACCCCGCTGCAACAGCCACCGCGGGTGCCTCGGGTCCCACCCGGCTCGGGGCCGCGGGGCTCCAGGGACGTTCCAGGCTGCGCCTGCTAGCCCCTTAGCTCTGCCTGCACGCACCACGCGGCCACCCGGCACCGCGCAGAAGCCCCCACCTCCCCTTCGTCCTCTCCTGCTCAGCCACGCCCGTTCTTCGGGCCTCAGTTTCCCCGTCTGTGCAGCGAGGTGTGGAAGAACTGGGATGGGCGGGAGCCCTTGCTGCCTGAATACTCCAAATCTTTTCTCTCCATCGCCACCGAGCCGGGACGCGCCTGCCGAGATGCGCGTGCTGCGCGCGCCCTCTAGTGGCCAGTCCTTGCACTGCACTGTCCTCGTGTGGAGGCCCCGCGCTCCTTTTGTGAACTGATTAATCACAGAGTCAATAGGAAAGGGGATGGGATAAATAAACCTCAGAATGCATAAATAATAGGTGAGTGAGAATGAGTGAGCGAACACTTGAATGAATGGACATCAAAATGAAAGCATGCCCAGAGTGAGTAAATGCAAAATGAAAGCATGCCCAGAGTGACTAAATGAGCAGCAGAACCAAGTCAATTAATGGCCTTGTTTGTGAGTCCTTTCAAACATGTCATTTAGAATAAAAAATCAGACTGCTTATCCTGCCTACAAGGCCATGTGCATGGCATAAAATCTGCCCACCCTTACCTTATCTGCCTCACACACCCCAAATGCTCTCCCTTCTCAGTAGTTCTGCACTTAACCTTTTCCCCTTCCTGGAACCTCCTCCCCAAGCGCTCCTCATCCTTGGGTTTGGCCCACACACAGCCCTTCAAATCCAGCTGCTTCATCCCCTTCCTGGGGATCTTTGCCTCCACCTGGTCACCTCCAGGGCCTGCCTTCCTCCAGGCCCTACACGCTGACCCCCACATGTATCTAATGGTCCTATTGCCAGGGTCTGCTGAGTGCCAGCATATAGCAGGTGCTTAGCACAAATTTTAAAAAGCAGGCAGTTTGCTGGTGACCTGACTCCACACAGAAGCCAACTCTTCCTAGAAATGAGTTTCCTTTCCAGCCCCATGCACCCGCCCTGGAGCTGACTATCTGAGACTTCTGGCCCCAGGACGAGGAGGGAGAAGTGGAAGTAGCCAGGTGCTAAGATCCAAACTGGGAGAGTCCAGGCTGGGGCTCACAGAGACTGGTAACCTTGCCCCGCATCAATCCCGGGGATGGGGAGGGGAGCTGGAGGAGGCAGTGAGTTATTCAATGCAGCCCATTCCTTCTGCAGGCCTGACCCCCTCCAGGCGGGGCCTCACCTGGGACAGAGTGGTTCAAGGAGCTGTGTTAATTAACTTTGATGATAATCAGAAAGCAGCAGCACAGGATGGCTACATTCAGCCTCCAGTGATAACAGCACGACCTCTTTCTTCCCCAAATCCTCACAATCTACTTCCCAGCTCCCTTGATTCCACGGAGCCTGGCAGATTTCAGTGCAGCCCAATTAAATGGGCTCCAAAGGATAAAAATAGTGTGTTATTCCAGAAGGCCTTCTTCCCTCTGACCCCCACAGTGTCTCTGGTGATGAAAGCTAGGCAGGGACACTCCCCAAGCTCATTTTAATTTCCCTGTTTGTGCAGTCAGATCCACTTCATCTCTGCTGTCCAGCGAGCATCGCCTATCACCTTAACGTTCTGGTTTGTTTGCTCTTTCTGAATCTGCACACAAGAAGTGAAGGACATGATGTGCCTCCTCCCTTCATCTAACAGGGTGGGGCAGCTCCTTCGGGTGGGTCCCCAGAAGCCACCGACTTGGGCAAAGTAGACAGGCTGGCTGGGAGGTGGGAGATCAGTGTCCCCACCCCAGGCCAGGCACTCAGGGTGTCACCTTCCCAGCCCCAGGGAGGCCCAAGTGCAGCTTCCCAGCATCCAAGATGACCACAGAGGACTCAGTGGCAGCATAAGCGGGCCAGCAGCACTGCTTCTGCACACCTGTGGCTTCCCCTCCATTCAGTGCCTGACTGAGCATCTCCTGTGTCCCAGGCCCCTGGGGACTCCAAGTCCCAAGAAAGTAAACTTCTCTTTTTTAAGGATGAAGACAGGGACTCAAACCCAGAGCCACCTGGCCTCAGAGCCTTTCCAGTATGTTCATCCCCATTTCCTCCTGCCCCCCGTGCTGCCTACAACAATAACCCCTCAAATGTCACTGGGTCTTTCTTAAGCTCCTCCAGTGACCAGGAACAGGGGGCGGAAACAGGAGGAGGGCAGTGGGTGAGGAGGCAGCTCCTACCAATGACAGTTCAATGGATAAGACCCCTTTTTAGCAAATGTTATTGTGGAGCTGAGAACTGTCTGCTCATAACAGCAACTCAGAGAGCTCATTTCACCCTTGAGACCATGCGGCACGTCTATCCTTGTCACACACGGTGACCCTGTAAGTAGTGGACAGCCGCAGTTCCATCTCCCCTCCCCTGTCCTCTCCAAGTTTAGCGTCCCTGGGTCCCTTCATGACACTTCAGTGTGAAGTTTCCTCCTCCACTGCACCCACTTTCTCCCACAGTATTGATTTTTTTTAAAAGGAGGCAGTCAGCTTGGCTGGCCTCATGCAGAGAAAGCCAGCTCCCCTGTGATGGAAGGTCACAGAATTTCTTTTAGCCTCGGCTGGACTCCTTGTGTGGTCTGCAGATCAGCAGGAGATGTGGGCAGTTTATCCACAGAATTTGCCCCCTCCACACCAGGCTCTCTCCTCTGAGACATCTCCCCTCGCTTTCTTATAGCTTCCATTGCCCCATGTCTGTCCCCTCGTTCTTCAAACCAGGGACACTCTGGGTTTTCTGTCCCTGCTCTCACATCCTGCAAGTGAAGGACGGAGCCTCACCCATGTCTCCCTTCCCTGAAGCCCGGCCACAGCATCCTGCTTCTGGTCACTCTCCCCTGCCTTCCTGTGCTTGGTTCAACATTGTGTCCAGAGTCTACAGTTCTGACTTGTGGCAGGGTTAGTTTAACAGGAGCTACTTCACCCTCACTGTTTGCAGGGATTGTACCTACCTCCGTTTCTCACTTTTCTTTTTATAATCTAGCCTAGTTCTGAACACCTCAACTGATCAGTTCTCATTACATCAGCTCCCCAGGTAATTGTTTCCAAGGAATAATAACAGATGGCATGTCCCCTCTCCACATCCTCCATGATGAAAATAAGAACCAAGCACTTTTCTTGTCATTTTAGAATTTAACCATCAGGAACTCCACCATTGCCCCTATTCCAGACAAAAGTGTCTCAACCTGGGATGCCCAGAGCGGCTTTAGTCTGCACAAACCTGCCCTTCATCCACAGCCTGCACAGGAGCTTTGGGATGCCTGCTTCCCCTGCCAACCCCACCATCCAGCACCCTAAGGCAGGTGGGACTCTAAGAGGCAGCCAAGACCTCTTTCCAGCCCCAGCCCATGGACTCCAGTCACCCCCAGCAACAGGGACTCTGGTGTGGGGCGAGGACCCCAAGGTTCTGCCTCCCTGCCTCTGGGCAGCCTCTGGGTTCTTGCCCAGGCTTCCCTCCATGCTAGGCAGACCTGTCTTCAGAACTTCTTAGGGCCCTGGATGGAGGTAGAGGGGGCAGGGATGCTTCCTCTCTTTTGAGCCAATAAACGCCACTTTTTATTGTGGCAGACACAAAGAGGCAACACTCAAACTCCCCACAAGAAAGGACTCAGCAACAGGAAAGGGATTTGCTGGAGGGCCCAACACTAATTCCTTCAGGTCTGCCAGGTTTCAAGGCAACGTCACTCTTCTTTCCACTGTCCCCAGACAATAACTATGTGTGTGGCAGATGTGTGAGGGCCTGGCCATTTCCCCAACACTGGGCACTGGGAACAGGCAGGGCCCCAGGACAGACCGGGTTGCTCTGGAACCCCTCCCTGCTCGCATGGGCTGGTGGAGATGCATTTAGATCTCAAGGTGGTCTGGGGGCTCCGCTGGCCCAGTTCTGCTCTGCTCTTTTCCTTCTGTGAGGGCTACTCCACCATAAATCTTTGGTTTTCCCAACTCCATTCACCTGACACAACTATCCTGAGAATCCTCTTCTCAGCTTCCCTCTGTGCCCCTTCCTGCTCTGCCCACAAGCCACCGGCCTTCCCCCATACCTGGGTCCACACAGAAGGATCGCATAGCCCTCTCTGTTTTGCTAACAGCCAGGATGCGTAATACTTGGGCGTTTAAAGAGCTTCATTGTCACCATCCCCACTCATGTTAAATCGGGTCTTTGTGGTGGTTCTATCTCCTGGCTCTGGAAAGCGGCCAGACACGTCCTTATCTCTCCACAAATACTTGCTGAATGAATGAATGAGCAAATGCCTGTAGGCGAGCCCCACAGAGAAAGGGGAGAGGTGCCCTGTGGGAGATGCCCAGGAGGACAGGACAGGAGGGCATGCACCCAACTCCCCCACAGAGGCCTCTGGAAGGGAGGTGATTTTAATCACAGTAAGAGGGGGGCAGCAGGCGCTGCAGAAGTGACAGACTTTAGTTTGTAATTGTTTCCATCCTCATTTCCCGCTTCTGCTCCACTGACAGGCTCCCTGCACTTAAATCAGCTTTGTCCTTTCTGCCCAAGGAGAAATGTAGAAATCCAAGAGAGAGTCGATGATTTGTGTGGAAGACCTGTTAGGGAAAGACAGATGTGGGTGACAGGAGGCCAGATGAGGGAGGAGCTAGGGTAACACAGATGCCTGCCTTTCTTGGTGACTGTAGCTGCCACCACCGGGGTGCAGGACCTCACCAAGCAAGGACTTCCCTGCACCACATCACTCTGTGAGCAAGGTCTTACTATGTCCCTTGTGAAGGCAAGAAAGCCAAGGCTCAAGGAAGGGGCATGACTTGCATGAAGCCTAACAGCTGATGTGTGCTGGAGGTGAGATTCATGCACGGCGGAATGACCCCAGTGCTCCAGCTCCATGAGGACAGCAAGGGTGTGATTATATGTTTGCTAAGGCCCTGATCCCCAGGCCTCTTTACCTGCTGAGAGCTGCCTGCAAATCACAGCATCTGTGCTGAACTCTGATGGGCACTAACTCAGTAGGTTAACTTGTGTGTGCAGCCACTCCATGCCAGGCAGTGGACGTGAAAAAGCGTGTGGCTTCTTCTGCCCCTGGACACCATGTCAGGGTAGATGACAGTGGCTGGGAGGTTCAGCACATGCACCAGGCAGGCTTGTTCTGCAGAAATGGGGAGAAGGGACTCTCTGAAGAGGCAAAGAGGCAAGGCCATGCTTCCTGAGGGATGGTCTATAAAAGCTGGTTCTAGAATCAGCATTGTTTGGCCATGTACCGTGTGTGCAGAAGAGTGCACAGAGGTGGAGAGAAGGCATTTGGAGCTGGCAGTGAGCAAGGTCTGGGGGACAAGCTTACCTGGAGAGGAAGGAACCACTGAACACAGAAGGTTCGAAGGAGGAGCTCGAGGTAGATGGTGTGTCACGTGGGTGAACATGGCTTGCAGGGGCTAAGGCTGTTTGGTAGGACCCAGGGGATTCAAGTCTCTGAGGTGGATGATATGCTGGTGGGAAGGCCTTGCAGGTGTCCTTCCACTGTTCACTTCCTTTCTTCCTGGCCCTGGGAGTCCAGTGTGGGCTACAAAATGTTGTTTAAAAATATGAAAATCTAAAAAAAAAGAAGAAGATAGCAGGAAGGGAAAAATGAAGGGGGGGAAATCAGAGGGAGAGATGAACCATGAGAGACTATGGACTCTGAGAAACAAACTGAGGGTTCTAGAGGGGAGGGTGGTGGGGGGATGGGTTAGCCTGGTGATGGGTTTTAAAGAGGGCACGTAATGGAGCACTGGGTGTTATACGCAAACAATGAATCATGGAACACTACATCAAAAACTAATGATGTGATGTATGGTGATTAACATAACATAATAATAATAAAAATAAATAAACAACAACAAAAAAAACCAAATATGAAAGTCTACCAGAGTCTCACTACCTGTAGCCAACCACATGGAGAAACCAAGAAAGGGCCCACATTGGAAACAGTGGGTCAAAAGGTGTCTATCTTGGCACTGCACTTTCCCTACCGCCCAGCACAGTGCCAGGCACAGAGCAGGTCTCAACTAATATTGCATGAGTGTGTGGATGGATGGATGGATAGATGGATGGATGGATGGATGGATGGATGAAAAGGTGTCACATCTGTTCTACTGTGAGGGAAACAGTAACCTACACAACTCATCACAAACACACATGTTCACCAGCACACACACAGACTTGAGATAGTTGCACACTCCTACACACTCACACATTCATACCCATATACACATAAAGGAATGCTATACACACGTGGGCCATACTGATTCTAGAGAGGTGACTCAGTCAGAGATGCCAATCCATAGACAATGTACGGAGGTGAGAGGTCAGTTAGGGCAGATCACCTATTAGTGGCCCTTGACTGATTCCGTGGGTCTTGATCGGCATTCTTTGAAAAAGGGAAAAGAAGAAAATAGAGAATTGACACTGTCTAGAGGTATGAGAGTAAATGCCAACTGGCAACACTCATCGTTATCCACAGGTGTCCTGGCTCGCCATGTAACGCTAATTTCTTAGGGTGCAGTTGGAGTCAAAAACTCTCAAAGCCACTGACTAGTGGCACCCCTCGTCCTCACCCTTGGGTGTCACTCAGAACAGAAAGCCAAGGAGTTCTCAAAGTGGCGGCAGGTAGTTAAGCTGGGTTTCAGTGAGAGCCCTCTGACTGTGGGACTCCTGGCCCAAAGGTGGCTACCGGGTGTGGAGAAGGCCAGCTGTGTGTACATACCCCATGACTCTTCAGCTCCAGGGAGTAATAGCTCCATCTTCAAGATGCTCACAGTCTACTTTTAAAAATCAACAAGTAGGGGGACTGTAACACAGTGTGATAAGAACTACTGTAAACATATCTGTAAGGCTTCCTGGGGGTTCTGGGGCAGGATAGGGTCCAAAGACACTTTCAGTATGGATGTGGCATGAACATAAGCCCTGATAAATATTAGGAATTGACTGTATGGAAAGAGGAGGAGGTGAGGGAGAGGGAGGAGGACAGATAGTGGGGAAGGCTGAAGGAATGGCATGACGAAGTGTGGAAGCTTAGGGGACACAGTGCTTTCTGGAAGCAGAGGGTGAGTTTGTGTTACCTGAGCATGATGTCCACTGCCTGTGTGACATGGGACAGTGGCTGGAAACATTGGTGGGTTGGGGCTTGGTGCACACACCCTGTAGGTCCTGGCCCAACTTCACCTCTCTGGCTCCAAGTAACCCAGAGCAGGCAAAGGTAGAGACATGCTCATGGCCACCCAGCTCATGGGATAGTCCCCAGCCTGTGGAGCTCCTTTTCCTCCTCCCAGGTCCTCACTCTCCTGATCCTGGTTTGGGGGTCTCTGCTTTGTTTTACCACATCTGTGTCACCTAAGAAGCACCGAATACTCCAGAGCCTGTCAAGTCCTGCACACTCTACCTGTGTGCAGGCACATCACACCCCATTGCCAACCTTGGGGAAGAAAGAAGGGGTTGATCCCAACAGTCTGGACCCCACAGTGATCACAGCTTTATTTCTCAGGACACCACACCAGTAATTCATCATGCTGTTCTGGGATGTGCAAGCCAGCACTTTCCATGTTCCCATGCGGTGAGTTCACTGCACCTCAGAGAAATGATCCTTCATGCTCCCACATATTCCTTTTTGCAGTGTGAACAAACAGTGGAAGAAGACCTACATCTTGGCTCTCTTAAAGCAAATGCAATGCAGCCAGGCCACATGGGGCACCAGCCAGTTGGCTATTATGTGAGAAGCAGCTTTGCAAACTCCCAGCTCTTGATACTCACGACGGTGAGCTGGCCTCTCCTTCATGGCCTTGAACCTGCCCACCAGCCCCCATCCTTCACCTGCTACCCAAATGGTTTTTCCCTAAAAAGACAGTTTCTTCCTTGAATTAGTTAGGGTTTTCCAGAGAAACAAAACCAATAGAAGATGAGAGACAAGTGAGATATGTAGATAGATAGATAGATGATTAGATAGATAGATAGATAGATAGATAGATAGATAGATAGATAGATAATAGATAGATAGATGATAGATGATGATGATAGATAGATGATAGATAGATAGATAGATAGATAGATAGATAGATAGATAGATGATAGATGATAGATAAATAAAGGATTTGTTGTAAAGAATTGGCTCACCTGATTGTGGAGGCTGGGAAGTCCCAAGATCTGTAGTCCAGAGACCTGAGAACCAGGAGAGTCAATGGTGTAGGTCTCAGTCCAAGTCTGAGTCCAAAGGCAAAAGAAGACCAATGTCTCAGCTTGAAGACAGGCAGAAAAGTGAATTCTCTCTTGCCCCACCTTTTGCTCTGTTCAAGCCTTCATGCACTGGATGAGGCCCACCCACACTGGGAATGGCAACCTACTTGACTCAGTCTACAGAGTCAAATGTTAATCTCATCCAAAAATACCCTCACAGACACCCACAGAAATAATGTTTGACCGAATACCCAGGCACCCCATGGTCCAGACAAGTTGGCACATAAAATTAACCCTCACACTCCCTAAATGCATGCTTTACCCTGTTGTGGTTACTATGAAAAAGCACTTAGAAGCTGGAGCACTATCTGTTTGTTGACCTGTCTGTGGCCTGTCCCTTCCCCACCAGAACCTATGTCCTATGGTAACAGGCACTCTTCCTGTCTCACTCGTGCTGATCTGTTGGGCCTAAAACAGGACCAGTACACAGTAGGTACTTGTTGTTGAGTTCAGTGGATGAAGAGGCCAGAGTGGTGGGTCCCTGGGTACATTTTAAAAAAAAACCTTGGTGCGCCTGGGTGGCTCAGTTGTTAAGCGTCTTCCTTCTGCTCAGGTCTTGATCCCAGGGTCCTGGGATCAAGCCAAGCATCGGGCTCCCTGCTCCGCGGAAAGCCTGCTTCTCCCTCTCCCACTCCCCCTGCTATGTTCCCTCTCTCACTGTGCCTCTCTCTGTCAAATAAATAAATAAAATCTTTAAAAATAAATAAATGAATAATAAAAAATAAAAAATAATATTTTTCAGTATTTTCTAAAATGTTTAAAATGGGTTGTATCCTACCTATATGATAAAAAATATAATAAATGATACAATTTTTTAATGTCAGTTTGTGAAAATTTCTGAGTTTCCTTTCCTACCAATATTTTCTAGCCTGGGACCAACAAAAGCATCTTTCTTTGCCGACTGACCACCATGCGGGCCTCCTGATCTCGTTTCTGAATAGTAAGTCTCATTGTTGAGGGAAAAGTGAAAGATCTGTTTCTTATGAACCCAACATTGCAGCCTCTGTTCTCCCATCTAATCCTCATACCAAGCCTTGAGCAAGGCAGGCTGACCACACTTTGCAGATGGGGAAACTGAGCTGGGAGAGTTCCTGGCACAGGCCAGTGAGCTGTGATCCGACAGCCCAGCCACACACATGTGCCAGACCCGGGAATGTCAGGGGAACCAAATGTCCGCTGCAGCCGACGCTAAAGGCAGTCATTAGTCCTGTTTTCTGCCAAAATCCCTTTCACAGCTTTCTTTTCTTATCATGTCTATGTGCTTGGGGAGTAAATGTAAGTAAGCATGTTTGTATGTGCTCTGCGGGCAGATGTCATGCACACACAGCCTTGCATGGGATTCAGACAGTTATATGCAGCATGTGGTTGTGTGTTCATGCATGTATTGTATGTGTCTTATGTGTGTTTATCTGTGGGTGTCTTTTCCTGTGTGTGTGAGTGTGTGTGTGTGTGTGTTCTATATTCTGTATCTGGGTGTGTGTCTGTGTTTCATACTTGGGGGAAAGAACAGAGGGAAAAAAAAAGCAATACCTGTTTGCAAGAAACTTCTCGTGTAATTAGTGAAGAGACCAAACACACAGAGGCATTCGGGTAAAGTGTGGCCTCTGAAAAGTCAGGTCATGTGAGGCAGTGCAGCCCGGGCACAGGCCATGGAGCTCATCAGGCTCCATCACATATCAGCCAGGGCATCACACCCCACCAGCTGGACCTCAGCTTCCTCACCTTTACGATGCAGCCAATAGTGCATCCTCCAGGGAAAACATCCTGAAACGCAGAGCCTGGCCCTTGGGAAAGAGCCAGAAGGAATAGAAGACTCGGCTCCAGACATCATTCTGGGAAAAGGAGATGACTGTGAACAGGAGCAATCAGGAAGCCACGGGGAACAGGCCAGGGTTCAGCTGGGTCCTGGAAAATTCACTGAAAGCAGGTATGGCTGGGGAAGGCCATGAGAAGACACAGGCTGACAGGTCATCCTTCCATTAAACCAAGTCCTGTTGTTTCAGTGCCAGGCCGAATGCAGCCCTTCGGGATGACACAGAGCGTCCTGCAGCGCCATGGGGAACCTGGCACCAGCTGGCCACAGAGCCCCATCTGCTCCTGGGGAGCATGGCTCAGCCCTGCCTCCATGTGGCTAGGCACCCTGAGCCAGCTACTTCACCCCTCTGGTGTCCACACTTTCCCCACAAAAGCCTGGATCCCCCCTCACAGGCGCCGGAGGGAGGGGTGGAGCAGGACTGAGTTAGGCTGGAGCACGTACCTCTCACAAAGAAAGGAGAAAATAAATGTCATAGTAAAGAGAAGAGCCGTGCTCTCATTTGTCTGTGAAGTCTCGTGTACAGAGAGTTTTATCAGCCATGAAATTAGCCCTTCATGCTCTCCTACGCCAGCAGCCCAGTGAGGACTGAGAGGGCACTGTCTCAGCACCTCCCGGTAGCCACAGGGAACCCTGCTCCTGGGCCAGCCCTCCCTGCTCCCTGTCTCGTGGCAGCCATCCCGTGGGCCAGGCCACACATAGCCATCAGGACACACAGTGGAGCAAGGACACAAAGCCCCATCCTTGCGCTGATAGATCTGGCTCAGCCGGAAACAATGGAAACCAACTTCTGCAAAGCCATACCTAAACAAAGAGACTCTTCACATCCAAGGCTTCCAGCATTATACAAACACAACTTTGAGTCTTGCCTTTTTGGGCTTTGAGATGACAGTGTGAGGCAGTAGGAAACATACAGACTTGCCAGTGACATCTGGGTTCAAACCCTGGCTGCCCTACCAAATAAATGTGATCCCGGATGAGTTCCTTTGCCTCTCTGAGTCTTGGTTTCTTTCTCTCTTCCAAGGGCATCACAATGCCACTCTGCAGGTGGAGGACAGGACTGAATGGGGCAGTGTAGGGGCTCAGCAGGCTGTCTAGGCATCAGGCTTGACACTTGCTCTAGGGACTGCTTGCACTTGGGAGGGGTGGGTGTGGGCCTGACCCCAGAGCTGTCATGCTGCTGAGGGGGCTCACATGCATGCACACACACATGCATGCACACATACGCACCTTGGAGCCCTAATCTGTGGAGTGTGTGCTTCCTGATGTCTGCACTCAGCTGGAGTATTTCTCTGTGCCTGCCTCCCTGACACGAATTCTGACGGCATCCAGAGTCAACTGTCTGACCCAGGTATTTCAGGACGGACGAGCATCAGAAATGTTTTCCTCCATTCCTGCCCTTGCCTGGCCCAAGTGCTATTCATGTGACTGCCCTTTTAAAGGAAGAAAAAATCATTCTTATTCTCCCCGACGTCTCTCTCTCTTCATCCCTCCCTCCCTCCCTTCTTCTGAGAGTCTTCAGCCTTGGTGGGGAGGGGGTGACCAGAATGCCTCCACACACAGGGACCTCTCTGATGTGGCCAGTGAGACTACAGCACAGGAGCTGGCCCACCCTTGTGTGGGGGCTGGGGTCCAGCATCCCTTACTGCCCTGGAGCTTCTTGGACCACCATGTTCCCCAGTTTCATAGGATGAGGATGCAGCCAGCCTAGAGAAGGCTGAGCCCTAATTTGCTTGGGATACATAGCCAAAACCTTTTCTCCATTAAATGATAATGGCCGAAAACAAGGTTTAACCTTGGCCACTGCAGGTCCTGGGCATCTCCTGGTCCAAAGTAGTGTCTTGGCATAGTGAGCAGGGCCTCTCAGGGGCCAGGGAACACTTTTTTGGCCACCTGCTTTTGCATACCCCAGCACCCAGGCTAGCTGCCCCAAGGTGATCCCAGCTCAGCATGGCCTTTCACTGACCTTCATTTTGTGGAAGCCCCTTGGGGTTAGTCCCAGCCCTCCATCTGCAGGTCCCATTCTGCCCTCATGGGCAGGGTCAGCAAGCGGCTCCTTGCCCCAGGGGGTGAGCACAGAGTACATGGGGTTGAGGCAGACCCTCCACCTGCTGCAGACACCCATCCACAGCTGCATTGTAGGCCTGTGGCCAAGTGCACATCCCTGTTCTGGGTCATCCCAAACTTATCCAGACTTCTGTTTACCCTCCTCTCCTGAGTTTTCAACCTGTCAGCTTTCATCTCTGTACTGGGAGAAGGGCTCTCTATACCATTTGGCATTCTTCCCACCTCTATATCTTTTACACCTTTTAGGTCTAGACTTAGCATCTTTGGGGCTGTTACTTCTTGAAACTCTTTTTAGATATCCAAAGCCAAGAACTGCACAAATCTTTTCTCCCTCAAAATTCCAAGCACTTCTGCTTTGACCAGAAAGAAGATTGTCTTTATAAGATTCAAAAAAAATTTTTAAATAGGAGGCTTACAGAGGAAGCCAGTTTGCCAACTTTCAAACTCCACTTCCGCCACCTAACTTCTGTGTGACTTCAGACAAGTTGGTGAACCTCTCTATGTCAATATCCACATCTCTGAAATGAGAATAAGAATGAAGTAATACAGTTAATAGTGCTCAGTAGTGTCAGGCACCAAAGAATCACTCAAAAAATATAGCTATTAATACTTAGAAAGGCAATTAACTTCTCTGTTCTCTCTAAGTGCTTTGTGGCCTTTATTCTCCGGGTCAATAGGTACCCCTAAGGACAACAAAGAGCCCATGGAGGGAGCATATGGGACAGCCACACCTACAACAAAAACACGGCAAAGAAAAACCTCAAACATTACCATGTGACACTTACTGTTACTGCTTTACTTTTCCCCACGAGCCAATGGGCAACATTATACCGCCCTCCCAGGGAGTGGAGGCGTAGAAAGTAAAGCCCCCATCATGAACAGAAATCTAGTGTCCAGCCAGCTGGACCTGCACTGTCCATGCTGCAGCCACCAGCCACAAGAGGCTCATGAGCCTTGGAGTGTGATATTGTGAACTGGGATATCCTGTGAGTATAAAATTCATGCTGAATTTGGGTGACTTAGTGCAAAATATGTATGCATAAAATATCTCATTAATATCTTTTATATTTATTGCAATTTGAAATAATGTTTTTGGTATATTGGATTTAATAAAACAATATTATAATGATTCTGCCTGGTTCTTTAAATGTGACTATAAAAAAAATTTAATCACATGTGTGGCTGGCATCCTATATCCATTGGATACACTCAATTCCTTGACATAGGTGGCAAAGCCCAAGCCAGGCTGAGCCCGGGGCCATGTTCCATTCTAACAAGGGCACCTTCAGAAAGCCCAGGGTCTCACCTCAGTCCCTCTCATTCCTGTGCAGGCTGCTGGCTGCTGGCTGATGAGGGTAACAGAACTCTGCCCCCTAGGACCTTAAGATGCAGGGAAAGACTGCCACCCAGCGGGCTTATCGCTCCATCCTTCTGTGCATCACTTGTTCAGGAAGGGGTGACCAAAAATAAACAGCCCATCATTCACCTCAAGGTAGGTACTTAGGGAAGCCCAGGGGATAAGGCAAGAGAGACAGGAGAGATTTAGGAGAAGATTTATCTAGAGAAAGACTCGCTCTGAAATGCTGTTTGTTTCTCTTCTGCCTTCACCTTAAGCCAAGTGAAAGGAGCTTCATGAGAGCCCCTGAGAGAGTTTGGTGTATACCCTCGGGGGGCTACAAGGACAAGACCTGACTCCCACCCAACATAAACATCTAAAGACCAGAGGCCTTCTCTGTGGGCCGGACGGGGAGTCAGAGCAGGGCCATCACGAAGCTTCCCTACCCAGAGGGCCCAGAGAACAGCTGAGGAGAAGGAGCCTGGGCTCAGTGGACATCAGTGAGAGGTCCCCCATCCTGGCACTAGGCCCCCAGTCCCCTGAACAGGTCTTGTAGACCAGGCCGTGAGCACCCCACACTCACCTTTCCACTAGCACATGTAAGCCTGGCAGGGGCCACGGCACACGTGGTTGCAATGCTGACCTCTCCAGTACCCACACCTCTTCTCCCTCAGTAAAAACCAACTGTTAGCTGGCACATGGCCACCCTTCCTTGCTTCTCTTGCAGCTAGAAGTGGGCTTGTCAGTGAGTTCCACAGGTATGTGCAAATAGTGTGTGGAGCTTCCAGGAAGTCTCCTTAAAAGGGAGCCAATGCAGGTGCCATCTCTGATTCTACATTCTTTAGATGATTCTCTACTGAGTCTGTTTTTTTCACCCAAGGTCTGAGTCACATTTCCAACAACAAAGTATATTCAAGTGACTGCAAATAGTTCAATGTGGGTATGCCCAGAGCAGGTGTGAGGGACAAATGGAGAAGCCTGAGGCTGGAGAAGCAGTGAGTGGCAGGTCACAAGGAGCCTGGCACAGCCTCCAGAGAATGCTATTTCCTCTCAGGAGCATTGGGTGCCACCCAAGAGTTCCTGCAGCACACTGACACATACATGGGTCTCTTCCCAGAAGACTACTCTAGAAAATGCCTCAAAATCAAGAGGCAGGTCAGAACACTCTGGCAGTATGCTTTCAGGTACTGGCAGTGAAGATGAAGAAAGGTAGAAAGAGTTGACAAATGTTAAGAAGGTTCTAGGGGTACCTGGGTGGTGCAGTCAGTTAAACTTCCAACTCTTGGTTTAGGCTTAGGTCGTGATCTCAGGGTCATGAGATCAGGCCCCATGTCAGGCTCCATGCTCAGTGCTGAGTCTGCTTGGGACTCTCTTTCCCACTCCCTCTGCCCCTCTCTCCCCTCAAATAAATAAGTAAACCTGAAAGAAAGAAAGAAAGAAAGAGAAAAAGAAGAAAGAAAGAAAGAAAGAAAGAAAGAAAGAAAGAAAGAAAGAAAGAAAGAAAGAAAAAGAAAGAAAGAAATAGAGGAAGAAAGGAACAGAGGAAGAAAGGAAGAAAGAAAGAAATAGAGGAAGAAATAGAGGAAGAAAGGAAGGAAGAAAAAGAAAGGAAGAGAGAGAGAGAAAGAAGGAAGGAAGGAAGAGAAAGAAAGGAAGAGAGAGAGAGAAAGAGGAAGGAAGGAAGGAAGGCAGTTCTAGAAGCAGATTTGGTTATTGATGAGCCCTGGGTACTAAAGGAAAAGGCAGGCCAACAGCCAGAGCCAGGACCAGGCTTCTGATTTTGACAAACTTTCATCCAATGGATCCATTCACAGAGAGAGAGAATGCTGGAGAAGATGATGAGCTCAGGGTTAACAGATTAAGATTGGCATCAAGACATGTCCAGTAGACAGCTGTATGCACAAGTATGGAGCTTGGGAGGGAGTCATCAGTAATCATAATACATATGTATCACTTACCGAGTGCTTATGCAATGCCAGATAGTATTCTAAGCATCTTCCTGTATCCTATTATTATCCCTTTTTTAGAGATGTGGAAACTGAGGAACACAGAGGTTGTGACCCCAAGCTGTTAACCACTATGCTCCCCACTAGAAGGGCCAAAGGCTAAGGCATCAATAAGAGGAGGAATGAGAATGGTCCCTCCAACAATCAGGAGCCCATGCAGAGCAGGAACACTGGCCACAGCAGTTTTAGTGGAAGTGTGAGTTTGGATGTAAGCAATGAGAGAAGCAAAGAAATATCAGAGCTGTGAAACACAGGCCAGAAGGTGGTAGCTGGAGAAAGATGAGTCAAAGTAGAATTTTTATTTAAATTCCAGTATAGCTAACATACAGTGTAATATTAGTTTCAGGTATTCAGTATAGTGATTCAGCAGTTGCATACATCACCCTGTGCTCATCATGACATGTGGCCTCCTTAATCCCCATCACCCATTTCCTCCCTCCCCCCACCTACCTCTCCTCTGGTAATCTTCAGTTTGTTCTCTATAGTGAAGAGTCCGTTTCTGGTTTCTGTCTCTTTTTTCCCCTTTTCTCATGTGTTTTGTTTCTTAAAGTTAAAAATAGAACTATCTCACGATCCAGCAATTGCCCTACTAGGTGTTTACCCAAAGAATACAAAAATACTAATTCAAGGGGATACATGCACCCCAATGTTTATGGCAGCATTGTCTACAATAGCCAAATTGTGGAAGCAGCCCAAGTGTCCATTGATAGATGAATGGATAAAGCAGCAGTATATATACAATGGATTATTACTCAGTCATCAAAAAGAATGAAATCTTGACACTTGCAACGACATAGATGCAGCTAGAGAGTATCATGCTAAGGGAAATAAGCCAGTCAGAGGAAGAATTTCTTAATATTAGTGGACTTGAGAAGATTTAAATACCATCAGGAAGGAACCAACACAAAGAGATCTACTGATACAGAATGGAGAAGGGATAGCCAATGAAGTCAAATCCCCAAGGAGGCAGGAAGGGCTGGAACCCAGAACAGTGCAGAGGGATTGGCCCTGAGCAGTGGGGCATCCCCACTGAGGAGGAAGGAAGGAAGGGATAGAAGGGATAGAGGGAGGGAGTGAAGGAAGAGGGAAGGGCAGGGCCAGAACAGGACACAGGTCAATGTATGTTATTGCTGGGAAAAAAGGGAATCTCTGTCTGATAAAGGGAATCTCTGTCTGATAAAATCTTCCAATTACTCAGCGAAAGAAGAGGTCAATCATCAGCTAAGATGAGGGAGTAACAAAAAGAAGCAGAAGGTGCAGGGCTGCAGAAGGTTCAAGATGGTCACTGTGGTAACAGAGGAGCATTTGCTGCCTCGCCCCTCAGTCCTCCTCTGCTGCACAAGAATCAGGGATTCCTGGGTCTGGGACGTGACCAGAACCTGCAGGAAAAGTCTTTTCTGTCCTGCTTTTAGCAAGGCCAGGCCACATGGTGGAGGGCTGCTGTGGTTCAGGCAGGTACTCTCTGATTTGGGAGTAAAATGCTGAGATGCCTGATGAGCTGGGTACACCTAATAATTAGATTATATAATAAAGCCACAACAAATTATAATATGGCAAGAAAGAAGACACTGTATTGACCTCCCTCTGCTCAACCTCTGCATGTATCTCTAAGGAAGAGAGGGGCTGGACCCATTTGAGGACGAGGTGAGAACCCCCAAACTGTCATCTTGGGGGGCTGACCATCTGGCCTCCTGCTGTAGGATCAGCAGCCACCTCTGCAAGGCGGCAACTCGGTGCCCACACAGCCCTGCCCATCATCGGAGCTGGCACTCAGAGAAATCTCTGCAGTGCTAATTACCAGGCAGAGCACTGATATTCCATAATTAAATTAATTCAATATGGTCCATAAAACAAAACTAGCATGACCACTCACCGAGCCCCCCACACAAGGTCATGATCATCTCATTTCAGGAATATTTATTCACTCCCAATCCCCGGCACTTTCCAGCCACAGGGACTGTTAGTTCCTATAATTTAGGACTTTTTTTTCCTTCCTAGAAAAATAAATTACCTAAACAAATTGAATAGAATAAACAGCTTGAATTGCAAATTATAAAGTTGCCTAGTCCAGCAGTACAGGAGGTTGTTACTCACAATATGTCACTTTAAGGTAAGTTAATAAAGAAATATAGAAGAGAATCCATTTTTGGTCATCATTAGCATATACAGTACAAAAAGCTACAGGGTATTCAATTAATTCTAGACCATAATTATGGAGCAGGAGTCTTGTATATAAATCAAATTTCTTTTCTTTTTTCTCTTTCTTGCCTTCCATGTAATGGGAAATGCCATTTCCAAGCAGAGTTCAGAGGAGGATGAATGGCTGCTGCCCAACCACAGGGCTCAGGAGCGCCAAGAACTTACGTGGGAGCTTCAACCCTGGAGGTATTTTATAAACTTCTCACAACCAGAAAATCATAATTACTGTCTCTGCCATCATTTCCCATTTTTCTCCAGCTGCCATCTGTCAAGAGGCACTGGCCGCCTAAACCTCATGTAAGTTGGGCAGTTACTAATTAATCCCAGAAGACAGCACAAGCTAAGTGGAAATACGTTATTTTAAAAAAAATGGAAGGAAACCAGCCACCACATGATAGGTACTACATCAGGAGGGCAACTCCATGTGTCACTGCGGAAAAACAAAATGATGGAGGAAATGATTTGCAAAATGGCAAGCTCACATTCCGTTCTTCACATCAAGTGCTGGAAATCACAGTTCTAGAGCGGAGAGTTTTCAGTGTGGTCTGGGGACTGCTGGGCCCTGGGGACATTTCTCAGGGTTGTATGGGGTGTTTTTATGTAGAGTTCACTTCTGGATGTTTTTGGAAAATCTGAAGTTTCTTTCTCAACTCTTTCTCTTCGGCCCCCAAATCACACATTCCTCTTCTCCCTGAGCATTGCTGGAGAGGACACCTCTACTTGACCAAGCTTCTCTGCTTGCCTTTAAATAAACGTTCCCAAGTCTTGAACACATGGAAATGTCCCCAGGTCACCTGTTCCCTCTTCTGAAGATGTGACTGTGGTTGTAAGGTGCCTGTCCCAGAGTGTGAGACCCACCTACTCTTTCTGTTTGCCTGACAGCTTCACCTCTCCAAGCCTCGGGGCACTGCTCCTTCCCCAGCTGCCTTCCCTGAACCAAGTAGCCATGTGACCTGGGCTGGTCAATCAGAGTGATCTTGACTGGGGCAGGGCTGACAAGTGGCCAATCAGAAACTTCTGGGTGGGTCTCTTTGGAGGATGGGGTGGAGAAGTCACAGGTACTAAGGACTCATTAGGCCCAGGGCTGGGAGCCCATCTATGCCACCTACCTGAGAAAAGTATTCTAGAGCAAGGCCAAGCTATCAAGTGTCAACAGCCTCCTGGGGACATCCTCTGAGTCTTGGACCTGGCCATACCTGAGCCATCTTGCCCTGGACTTACAGTCCTGGGATCTAATTCATTCCTTTTTGTTAAGACAATTTGAGTGGGTTTTTGTCAGTTGTAAATCAAAAAGTCCTGCCTACATAGATACTTCGCCTGCCCCCTCATTGTACTGTATGTCTGACCTCCTACCACCCTGTCCTTGTTCAAGTAGCAGCCAGAGCCTGGCAAGAAGGTGATCCTTTAATAAAACCCTGGCTCCTCTCCCCAGCATCTGGGAGGGCTTGTGGATGCCCCGAGCCATGGGCTGAGGGAAAGTGGCTTCTGGGAGAGTGGGGGGTTGTTTTCATGCTCCTGACTGCAGCTGAGAGAGGGGCCTTCTATGGCTGCCCAAGGTCTGAGAAACACCCAGTGCTCCCATTCATCCATCCAACAGACATCACTGAGCCTGCAGGGCACAGGGAACACATCCAAAAATAAGACAGACATGGCCCCTGCCCAAGGCTGGAGACCCTCCCTTGCCAGTTTCTCCTCCTCCCTCCCCAAGCTTTCTTTCACACACACACATGCACATGCATACACACACAGACTCACCTACATCCATGTACACACATGTATATATACAGCTGCACCTATATTCAGCAGCTCCACGTTAGAACAAACCTCCATTCCTTTGCCAAGTCCCTCTTCTCCACGTCTCCTCCTCCTGTACCATCCCTGGGCTAATCCTACTGAGATCTTTGTGACTCAAACTCACCTGTCACCTCCCCAGGAAGCCTGCATGTGGAGCCCCACCTCCTGTGCCCACAGCCCACATCTCCCCCATCTTATACTCCCACCTGTGCAGAGACCTCTCTTCCCTTTGAGGCTGTGGGTACCTGGCTCATGGCACAGCCCCCACCCAGATGAGCTTGGCAGCCTCTGCAAATGAATGAGTCCTTGAATCTCTGCAGGTGCCTAGCTGAGCTCCGGGATGTCCTAGTCGTGGATGATAAATTTAAGGAACTTATTATTTCAAGAAGTTTTGCAGACTGAAAGAGGAGGGTGGAGTCCTTTCTAGAAAGTTCTGGTGAAGCCCATTCTCATCTGATTCCTGGTGAGTTATCAGGTAGTTGGGAGTATGTCTATAGCCCCTAGACCAATGCCATTCACTCACCAGTGAACATTCACTGAGCCTGCTAGGGACCGGTGTCTCTGCCAGGCCCTGAGAGGGGGTGAAGAAGCCAAGACCATCTCCTTCAGGGTGTTCCAGAGGAGGCAGTCCTGCCGACTGCCATCTGCCTTTCAGGGTCCTCATCAGAGCCTGGAGACCATGAGCTGGAGGCCAAGGGCTGTGGTTTAGAGACCACAACCCCCAAATCACAAAGCATCAGAGTTCCAGGGGTTCCTGGTACTGCTGTTGCAACAGCCCTCACGTGCACATGCACTCGGCCCAGGGTTCCAGGGCACTGGTGACAAACTAGGGTCAAGGCCCACACCCCTGATTCCTAGAATAGGGCCTTTACTTCCTCCTCACATTCCTCTTCCCTGGGGCATTTACTGAGTATCTGTTCCGCACCCACAGCCTTATAATTTACAGATGGGGAAAATAAGGGCCAGAGGGCCTAAGCGACTTCACAGGTCCTCTGCCTAGCTGGATGAGAGTCATTCAGGCCCAGGAGCCCAGGCCTGCCTGATGGCACAACTCAGCCCAGTACTGTCTGATCCGGTGGTTTCTGGAGAATGAGGACTTATTGGGGCTGAGCCCACAGGACTGGATGAGGGGACTTCTCTGACACCCAAGGGGCAGGTATCCACAGGACAGAGCAGGCAGGGTCCTGTGCAGGGGGGGATGAAATGAGTCCCCAGGAGGAAAGAAGGCTGTGGCTTCATCACCCAGTCATGGCTGTCCATCCCAGGAGCTTCTCAGGGGATCTGGCCTCCTCCTCATAAATCATCACGGAGCCTTGCACTGAGAACACTCTGTACCTGACTGGGGAGGCCTGTGGCTCAGGACCATTAGCCTGGATTTCTTTCCTTGCCCGGGTTTTAACTCAAACAGATATTTTAGGTCCAGACAATGCTTTTCACAAGGCTCCTCACTGTGTTGCTCATACCAGGACTGCATGAAAATGAAGTGGGATGTCCCAAACCATCCAGGATGTGGTTAGGTGCCCTGAGAAGTGAGCTCACCCAGCTTGGCAGTGGTGGCCACCATGTCCATCACTGAGGTTAAACCCAGGAAAGACAGTACTGCACACCACATCATACAAATTCTTTGAAAAGAGAGCCTGGGTGAGTCACCCGGTGTGTGAGTCACCATGCTGTGAGTCACCCAGTGTGTGAGTCTGTGTGAGTGTGAATCAGCTGGTATGGGAGTCACCCAGTATGTACCAATCTGGCATGAGTCATCCCATGGGACAGATGGGTTTCACACACAAGTCAGCAGAATGGGTCTGTAAACCACAGGCAGAGTCACAACTTTGCCCTAAAGAGCATCATTGAGGGTCTTATCCACTCCTGATGCCTTCAGTCCCACCTCTCCACCTGCCACATACCTGTGGCTGGGAAGCCACCCCTGTCCCTTGTGGGATTGTTACTGGGGCCTTTTGAAGAAGTCAGTATTACAGAAAAGGAAAAATGTTGAACCTGAGAGCCATCCTTAGTCCAAAAGCCATGCCTGAGGACCCCTGGCCTGCCTCCTCTGAACAGTGCCAACCAGCACCCACCCGCCACACCTCTCACTCAGACCCACTCCTCCTGTCTGTGCTCTGAGAGTTCGTCCACCCCCTTTCCTCCTCTGATGGAAGTCCTTCCTGGGAGCACCATAAGGGAGCATGGACTCCCTCATTCATCTTTGTGTTCCAGGGCCTTGGAGCAGGCTTCAATAAGCCCAGTCATTAATTCATGGTTTACTCAGCCCTTCATTCATTTATTCAGAGCTCATGTGTAGACCACCTACTGTGAGTGTTTAAGAGTCAGGGTACCAGGTTCAAAATACAGGCTCCTGTAGGGGTCTCCATACCAGGTGATAATGCTGGGCAGTCTGTGCATTGAGTCCAGATGTGGCTACCCTTCATCTGAGATCCATGAACCCAAAACAAAAGCTGCCCTCCCTCCCCTACTGCACACAGTCAAAGAATATTGATGGGACAACCAAAACACATGATCCCACTAGGAAAGAGGGAGAATGGGAGATACACAGCCACACAGGTCCACTGAGATTCTGAAATCCTGCTGGGTAGACTTAAGTGGAACCCCAGCCAGGAAGGGCAATGTTCCTTAATGAGATCCTAGTTCTGCTTCTGGGGGCCCTTGCCTCTGCCCTCAGGGAGGACCCTCCTTTCATGTTATTCTCATTGGTTACACCTAAAGAGGGTGTTAGAGAATGTGTCCTTCCAGGGCTGAGCCGTTCCTTCTACCTCCTCTTTACAGAGGAGGCCCAAAGATCATTTTAAGTCTCATTACAAACCATTTCGGTCCAGACTTTTGTTTCTTTGGCAATATATCTCTCTCAAAAAGCCAAAAACATAGTTTCTTACCAATTTAATTCTCATCAACTCCATATGCCATTGCCACACCTGAGTTCTTGAGAATCCTCTCTCCCTCCCTCCCTCCCTGCCTGCCTGCCTCTCGCTCTCTGTCTCTCTCTCTGATGCGATAAACAAACCCTCAGTTCAGCCCTTGCTACAAGTCTGACTTTTAACTGCCTTTTTTGTTCAAATATTCCCCAATATTAACTTTTACTGTTTAGAATTGAGAAGCAGTTGCCTCGTCCAGCTGTACAAGTCCCCAGATTTCTCGACTTTATTCTTTTTTTACATTCAGCCAACAGCAACCAACACATACTATCAACATTTTGCGTAACAAACTCTTCTCTTTAAACTAGGAGTTTTAATTATTTGGGTAATTATTATTATTATTATTATTATTATTATTATTATTATTATTTTGGTAACAGCATAGGTGGTGCTGTTACCAAATAGTTCACCAGCACCTGGCACATGGACCACCACCCTTCCAGCCTCCAGCACTGAATGAGTAGAGAGAATAAATCAAGAGTCCTGTTTCAGCCAAAATAATGTTTGAGATGCCAGTTAGACATACACTATGAATTTGCAATTCAGGGAAGGGATTAATAGTGAAGATATAAAAAAGGGAGTCATGGGCCTCTTTCTTGATTATATAGTAAGAAACATAAACAAAATAAATGATGAATTTATTCTGGATGAATTTCATTAATTTGGGATCCTCTAAATGAGGCATTTTTGAAACCCAAGGCAACATTGGAAGACTTTGTTACTCTGAAGCATGCAAACCCTTCCCCCTTTGCACTCCCATTCTTAAACCACTAGAATCATTGCCTTCAAGAGCACTGATGCCAAGAGAAACTGGGGCATCCCTCAGGCATCTTGGAGAATGCAAAAGCTTGTGAACCTCCCAACACCCAAGACAGTCTAAGTCCTTTTCAGGTCTAACAATCTCTGACTGCATAACTATAAATTAAATGCACCATGCTTCTTTTGTTATAGACACTCTGAAATATTAAAGAGGGTTAATAATTGAGGCTAATCTTGAACCAGTTCAAAGCTCCAGCACTAATGACCTGAGCCACTTGGCTGCTTCTGAGACTTCCCCATTATGCAGAAATCTCTCCATCAGTCCTCCCAACACCTCAGGCAGGTAGACTTGGTGAAAAGGCAGTATGACGTGCATCACCCCAATGCATCTATATGGACAATTCCAGAAGCTCACAGAGGCTTCACTCAACTGTCTTCCCTCTTCTAGGCTCATATAAACAATCAATTTAAAGTGGTTCATTCGGGTCTTTTTTTTTTACTTTATAGACATGAATAAGTATGTCATCCATGTACAACAGCAGCTTAACAACATGGTATTAAATATTTCACTGCCTGGGTAAATACATTTGATGCCTGAGTCCCAGCTTGAATTAAGTATTTATTTCTCATCTTTGTCCAAAGCCCATTTTAAGTCTGGGCATTTATCAACATGTTCAGAGAATGGCACCAGATCCCTAGGAACAGCTGGAGTCCAGTCTTAGGCCCTGGCTGATCAAAGGTGACCTACAAGCATCATAAAACTGAAAAGAAAAATGAGGTGGCCGCTTTGATTATGTGTATGCTAACAGAGAGCTACTTCATGGGACACTGAGAACTGGAAGAGACACTAGATCTATTGCCCAGAACAAGCTTCCAAACTAAAGATGCAGTCCATGGGTAAAGGATAGCAATTTGGAGAAGTCGCAAAAACACTGTGGCAAAAATATACACTCATTTGGACAGGTGCCTGTCGTGAAATTGCAGGTTCTGATGAGACTCTCTGCCGAAGCGTGTTTTGAGACCAAAGTGGGGACTTCTGTCCCTAGCGAAACTGAATCATTCCACCCCTGGGCAAATGGTATTGGTACCCAGGAGGAGCCATGAGGCTCAGAGGATGTCCAGAGGAAAAATATGCTCTCTGCATAAGTAATAGCACAGGTGCAATCCAAGCACCTTGCAGTCCTTCATTTAATTAGAATTTTCTTGAAATTCTCTTGTTCCTTCACTTATTTTCTACCCTTTTCATGCTGGATGCAGGGCAAAGCATGGTATTCTACCTCCCTCATCAACCTGCTCTTCTCAGTTGCTTTTCTCAATTTCTCCATCTCAGCATGCCCCTCTTCACCCTCCCTGGGCCATCCTATTCCAGCCCACAACTTCACTGCCTCATCAATCAGCAGTCCTTGGCTTAACAGTGTCCTTTGAAATTTTTTGTTTAATTTTTGTTATTGAAGTATAGTCAACATACAGTGTTGTATTAGCTTCAGGTGTACAACATAGTGATTTGACCATTCTATACATTATGCAGTGCTCACCACCATAAGCATAGTCATCATCTATCGCCATATGTTACTACAATGTAGACTATATTCCCCATGCTATACTTTTCATCCCTGTGATTTATTGATTTCACAACCGGAAGTTTGTACCTCTTAATCCCCTTCACCTAAATTGCCCATTTCCCACCCTCCTTCTGTCTGGCAACCACTAGGTTGTTCTCTGTATTTATGAGAACATTTCTGTTTTTGTTGGCTTGGTTGGTTTGGTTGGTTTATTCTAGGTTCCACCTATAAGTGAAACCATATGCTTTTTTCTGTTTCTGTCTGACTTATTTCAGTTAGCATAATACCCTCTAGGTCCATCCATGTTGTCATGAAAATTTAATGAAACCTGTGTTGTCTTCTCTTCAGAAAAAAATATATATGCTCATACACACTCACGAAATTTTGCATTCCCTTCAGAGGAGGCACTGACTTGGGAGAACCCTCCCCAACCTGTATGGCAGTGCTCCCCAGGCCCTGCCCCCTGGATTCAGGACTGTAAGCCACTGTAAGAACAGTGGGGGCTACTGTGCTCCACTGAAGCCCCAGAGCCTATGCTATGAGAACCAACAAATATTTGTTAAATGGTGAAAGACGTTTAACTTCCTTAAATGTATATAATATTTTTAAAATACGGAGAAGAAATTGCAAAAATGCATATAAAATATGATATTAATGATGGAAAAATATGCTTAGAACAAAAATTGAAAGGAAATACACCAAAATATTACCAAGTAGGTTATTTCCAGATGGTGAAGTTATAGGAGATTTTTCTTTTATTCTTTAACCTTTGCTTTATTTTACAAATATTTTTAAGCACACGAAGCCCTATGTTTTAGTCCAATTTTCTCTCATGAGGTATTTTGAAGAATGAAAGTGTAAGTCCTGGGATTCACCGTTCACCACTTCATCCCCACTCCCCTCTCTTACACCAAACAAATCCTGATGCTCCAAGGTCTGGGGTCTTGAAAGTGTTATGAAAGACTTTTGTAGTTGGGGTCCAAAACTGAAGTTTCCAGGCACCCTAAAATCAATCCATACCCTGCCTTATTTGAGAAATCCAGGCTCAGTAGACCAGGTGGTTCAGCTGGGGTGGGGAAAGAAAGAAGCAGGAGAGATGGAGGTGGGTAATTGAGGGGAAGAGATGGGTTAGCTTACCCCAGGAATTTGGAGGCTTCTGAAAGAGCAGAGACTCCCATTGCATTTGGCTGCAGTATTCCCAGAGAGTCATATCTCTGAGAAATGCGGCTTCTCAGGCAATGGTGCACCAGGCATTGACTGTGAGCCTCTTGCTGGGCATCTCTAAGCCCTGGATGGTGGAGCCAAAGAGCAGTGTGAACGGTGGAGGCAGCTGAGAAGAGGCAGGTTCTCTAGCTCCAGCAAGGCTGGGATGTTCATAGGAGTTCCTAGACAAAAACAGGGAACTCCAGTAGTGACTGAGGGTACACATCTCCAACAGCCTGATTTAGCTCAATGTACAAAAAGAAAACAAAATGATGGTACCTGGAAGTCTAAAGCAAATTCTTCCTTCCACATACGTGGAACTGGGTACTATTTGGTGTATTGGTTGGTTGCCAGTTGTTTTCTGCTGATGCCTCTGATAGAAGTGACCTTTGGAATCTTAGCTGCAAAAGACATAGAGACAATATCTTAGGCCTGAAAGTCGCCTTGGAAAGTGGCCAGTCCCATGGCTTTCAAACTGTGCTCCCCAGAACTTCCTCAAGCCCACTGCAGAAGCTGAGAGGATCGGGAGGCCCGGGCTCCCCTCCATACATCAAGCTCCCCTCAACTCGACCAGAGCAATTCTACTTTTATGTTTCATTTAATACAGTTCCCTGACTCCATTCACCACAAGACTGTGTGGCTTTTTTTTTTTTTTTTTTTAAAGATTTTATTTATTTATTTGAGAGAGAGAGCATGAGAGGGGGGAGGGTCAGAGAGAGAAGCAGACTCCCTGCTAAGCAGGGAGCCCGACGTGGGACTCGATCCCGGGACTCCAGGATCATGACCTGAGCCGAAGGCAGTCGCTTAACCAACTGAGCCACCCAAGCGCCCAAGACTGTGTGGCTTTAACATGCAGGGGAAACACTTGTCCTGGTCTCCCATCTCAGATTCAGAAGGGAAAAGTTATCCCTGGCCCTGGGGTAGTACAGCAGAGGCTGAACTAGAACCCAGGACTCCTGACGCAGCCCAGAGCTCTTTCCACCTGTGTTATTTTTTCCCATAAAGAGCAGAAGACGTAGCTGTGTGCTTCTGTGCAAAAGGATCACCTTGGCTGTTTCTGCAATGCTACCATTCTAACCCCTTATATTTCTCCAGGCTCAAGAGCAAGCACAGGAAGTCGCAGCAAAGAGAAGTGCATTTGGACAGATTTCCACAACACATTTATGTGCAAAGAAGGGTAAAGCTCTGTATTTGTGACAGAGTGATCAGAAGAGACACATTCGGCCCTTCACAAGTACCCAAGCCCAGAGCCCACCAGTTTCATGCAGACTAGCAAGGGCACCCTTGGTAGTGGGTGGATCCATTGGTGGATCCATTAACTGGCTCTTCAACCTCCATTCTGTTGCCCGGTACACCAAGGCTGAGGAGCTAAAAATGACACCCTCTACACACCTTAGCAGCCAGGGCTCCAGACAGGGCCAAGTTCCACCAGTCAGATGTACTACCACAAGACTGGTTTGGAGCCTATGATTAGAGAGGCAGAGTATGAGACATCCATTTGGCTGGGGTATTAGAGCCAGCAGCTGTAGTGGAAGCTTCTTTTTTTCTACCAAAGTGTAGTTGACATATGATATTATATTAGTTTCAAGTGTATAGCATAGTGATTCAATATTTATATACATTATGAAATGATGATCATAATAAATCTAGCTGCTGTGAGTCACCATAAAAAAATTTACATATCATTAACTGTACTCCCTATGTTGTACATTGCATCCTCGTGTCATTTATTTTATAACCAGAAGTTTGTACCTTTGTACCCCTTCTCCTACTTCACCAATCCCCACCCCTCTGGCAACCACTAGTTTGTTCTCTGTATCTATGAGTCTATTTCTGTTTTGTTTTGTTCGTTTTGTTTTTTATATTCCACCTATAAGTGAAATCATATGGTATTTGTCTTTGTCTGATTAATTTCACTTGGCATAATACCTTCTAGGTCCATCTGTGTTGCTGCAAATGGCAAGATTTCATTCCTTTTTATGGTTGAGTAATATTCCCTCATATATATATATACACACACACACACACACACACACACACCTCTTCTTTGTCCATTTATCCATCAGTGGACACTTGGGGTCCTTCCATAGTTTGGCTATTGTAAATAATACTGCAATAAACATAGGGATGCATATATCTCTTTAAATTAGTGTTTTTGTGTTCTTTGGGGTATATACCCAGTTGTGTGATTACTGGGTCATAGGGTAGCTCTATTTTTAACTTTTTGAGGAAACTCCATACTGGTTTTCAGAGTGGCTGCACCAGTCTGCATCACACAGTGGCATCTTCTTAATTCACCAAGTGGTCTGATTCACCACCTGTTGCAGCAATGGTGACAGGTATCCATGGCATTCTACAGCAACAGCCATTCCCTTCCTCATCTTGACAGAATGACCCTGGCATGGGAATTTTTCCTAGGACACTACTTAGATTCTTAAATATTTTGTAAGCACCAATTCCCTGCACAAAAACCATTTCTGCTTACACCAGATAGGTGGATTCCATTGTCTGCAACTAACCCTTACTTTTTTTTTAAGTAGGCTCCACACCCAGCATGGAGCCCAACATGGGGCTTGAACTCACAAACCCAAGATCAAGACTCCAGCTGAGATCAAGAGTTAGATGCCCAACTAACTGAGCCACCTGGAGCCCTAGCAACTTAACCCTTATTGAACTTTGGCATCTTTGCCAATCCAATAAGTGAAAAAAAAAATGTATTCATTATAGTTTTAATTTAATCTTCTTTTTTTTTATAATTAAACTTAATTTTTTTCATAGTATAACCTTTTTTTTATTATGTTCAGTTAGCCACTATATAGTACATCATTAGTTTTTGATGTAGTGTTCAATGATTCATTAGTTGTGTATAACACCCTGTGCTCATCCCAACACGTGCCCTCCTCAATACCCATCACCTGGCTACTCCATCCCCTTACTCCACCCCCATCCCCCTCCTCTCTGAAACCCTCAGTTTGTTTCCCAGAGTCCATAGTCTTTCATGGTTCATTTCCCCCTCTGATTTCCCCCCTTCATTTTTCCCTCCCTTTTTGCTGTGGTCCTCCATGCTATTCCTTATGTTCCACATATGAGTGAAACCATATAATTGTCTTTCTCTGCTTGACTTATTTCACTTAGCATAATCCCCTACAGTTCCATCCATGTCAATGAAAATTGTGGATATTCATCCTTTCTGATGGCTGAGTAATATTCCATTGTATATATGTACCACCTCTTCTTTATCCATTCATCGGTTGTAAGACATCTCGGCTCCTTCCACAATTTGGCTATCGTGGACATTGCTGCTATGAATATTGGGGTGCATGTGCCCCTTCTTTTCACTACATCTGTATCTTTGGGGTATCTCTTAACTTGAGTGAAATTAAAAGTCTTTTTCTGGGGATACCTGGCTGGGTCAGTCATTGGGCGTGGAGCCAACTTAAAATTTTCTAAAAATAATAATAAAATTAAAAATAAATACTCTATTTTTTAAAAAAGTCTTTTTTCTGTGTTTAAGAGGCATTTGTATTTCCCTTTCTGAGAACAATCTGTTCTTTTTTAAGAGGTATGACCTCATTTGTCATACTTACTCTCTCATACTTATATATTCTATTAGGTTTATAGTTTTACCTTTTACATTTAGGCCTTTAACACATTTGGATTCCCCTACTGTGTACAGGTTAAGGTAGGTAGCCAATTTTCCCAATACTATCTACCTGTTGATTTATGTTCATCTTTCATCAAATACTATATATGCATGGGTTTGTCCCTGAACCATCTCTACTCTGTCCCATTGGTCTATTTGCCTGTTTTTACACCAATCTCACACTGGTGAGACTATGGTAATATTGTTACCTCTTCGTAAATAGTAGGATAAATCTCCTTTCTTGCTCTTTTTTCCCTAAATCATCTTTAAATTTTAGGAATATTCATTCTTCTCTATAAATTTTTTTTCTTTTTTTAAAATTTTTTATTGTTATGTTGATCACCATACATTACATCATTAGTTTTTGATGTAGTGTTCCATGATTCATTGTTTGTGCATAACACCCAGTGCTCCATGCAGAATGTGCCCTCTTTAATACCCATCACCAGGCTAACCCATCCTCCC
Organism: Phoca vitulina; assembly: GCF_004348235.1. Lineage (NCBI taxonomy): Eukaryota > Metazoa > Chordata > Mammalia > Carnivora > Phocidae > Phoca > Phoca vitulina. The sequence continues at coordinate 107,414,444 of NW_022589704.1, forward strand.
AACCCCTCCCCTCTAGAACCCTCAATTTGTTTTTCAGAGTCCCTTGTCTCTCATGGTTTGTCTCCACCTCCGATTTCCCCCCCTTCATGTTCCCCTCCTGCTATCTTCTTCTTCTTCTTTTTTTTTTTTCTTAACATATATTGCATTATTTGTTTCAGAGGTACAGGTCTGTGATTCAACAGTCTTGCACAATTCACAGCACTCACCATAGCACATACCCTCCCCAATGTCTATCATCCAGACACTCCATCCCTCCCACCCCACCCCCCACTCGAGCAACCTTCAGATTGTTTCCTGAGATTAAGAATTCCTCATATCAGTGAGGTCATATGATACATGTCTTTCTCGGATTGACTTATTTCGCTCAGCATAACACCATCCAGTTCCATCCACGACGCTGCAAATGGCAAGATCTCATTCCTTTTGATGGCTGCATAATATTCCATTGTATATATATACCACTTCTTCTTTATCCATTCATCTGTTGGTGGACATCTTGGCTCTTTCCACAGTTTGGCTATTGTGGACATTGCTGCTATAAACATCGGGGTGTACGTACCCCTTCAGATCACTACATTTGTATCTTTGGGGTAAATACCCACTAGGGCAATTGCTGGATCGTATGGTAGCTCAATTTTCAACTTTTTGAGGAATCCCCATACTGTTTTCCAGAATGGTTGCACCACCTTGCATTCCCACCAACAGTGCAGGAGGGCTCCCCTTTCTCTGCAGCCCCACCAACATCTATCATTTCCTGACTTGTTAATTTTAGCCATTCTGACTGGTGTGAGGTGGTATCTCATTGAGGTTTTGATTTAGATTTCCCTGATGCCAAGTGATGTTGAGCACCTTTTCATGTGTCTGTTGGCCATTTGGATGTCTTCTTTGGAAAAATGTCTGTTCATGTCTTCTGCCCATTTCTTGATTGGATCATTTGTTCTTTGGGTGTTGAGCTTAAGAAGTTCTTTATACATTTTGGATACTAGCCCTTTATCTGATATGTCATTTGCAAATATCTTCTCCCATTCTGTCAGTTGTCTTTTGGTTTTGTTGACTGTTTCTTTTGCTCTGCAAAAGCTTCTTATCCTGATGAAGTCCCAATAGTTCATTTTTGCCCTTGCTTCCCTTGCCTTTGGCGATGTTTCTAGGAAGAAGTTGCTGTGGCTGAGGTTGAAGAGGTTGCTGCCTGTGTTCTCCTTTAGGATTTTGATGGACTCCTGTCTCACATTTAGGTATTTCAAACATTTTGAGTCTATTTTTGTCTGTGGTGTAAGAAAATGGTCCAGTTTCATTCTTCTGCATGTAGCTGTTCAATTTTCCCAACACCATTTGTTGAAGAGACTGTCTTTTTTCCATTGGACATTCTTTCCTGCTTTGTCAAAGATGAGTTGACCATAGAGTTGAGGGTCCATTTCTGGGTTCTCTTTTCTGTTCCATTGATCTATGTGTCTGTTTTTCTGCCAGAACCATACTGTCTTGATGAAGACAGCTTTGTAATAGAGCTGGAAGTCCAGAATTGTGATGCTGCCAGCTTTGCTTTTCTTTTTCAATATTCGTCTGGCTATTCGGGGTCTTTTCTGGTTCCATATAATTTTAGGATTATTTGTCCCATTTCTTTGAAAAAAATGGATGGTATTTTGATGGGGATTGCATTGAATGTGTAGATTGCTCCAGGTAGCATTGACATCTTCACAATATTTGTTCTTCCAATCCATGAGCATGGAAGACATTCTTTGTGTCTTCCTCAATTTCTTTCATGAGTATTTTATAGTTTTCTGAGTACAGATTCTTTGCCTCTTTGTTTAGATTTATTCCTAGGTACCTTATGGTTTTGGGTGCAATTGTAAGTGGGATCGACTCCTTAATTTCTCTTTCTTCTGTCTTATTGTTGGTGTATAGGAATGCCGCTGATTTCTCTGCATTGATTTTATGTCCTGCCACTTGACTGAATTCCTGTACGAGTTCTAGCAGTTTGGGGGTGGAGTCTTTTGGGATTTCCACATAAAGTATCATATCATCTGCAAAGAGTGAGAGTTTGAATCTTTGCCAATTTGGATGCCTTTTATTTCTTTTTGTTGTCTGATTGCTGTGGCTAGGACTTCCAATACTATGTTGAATAGCAGTGGTGATAGTGACATCCCTGCTGCATTCCTGACCTTAGGGGGAAAGCTCTCAGTTTTTCCCCATTGAGAATGATATTCGCTGTGGGTTTTTCATAGATGGCTTTTATAATCTTGAGGTATGTACCCTCTATCCCTATACTCTGAAGAGCTTTGATCAAGAAAGGATGCTGTACTTTGTCAAATGCTTTTTCTGCATCTATTGAGAGGATCATGATTCTTGTTCTTTCGTTTGTTAATGTATTGTAACACGTTGATTGATTTGAGGATGTTGAACCAACTTTGCAGCCCAGGGATAAATCCCACTAGGTCCTGGTGAATAATCCTTTTAATGGACTGTTGGATCCTATTGGCTAGTATTTTGGTGAGAATTTTTGCATCCATGTTCATCAAGGATATTGGTCTGTAATTCTCCTTTTTGATGGGGTCTTTGTCTGGTTTTGGGATCAAGGTAATGGTGGCCTCATAAAACGAGTTTGGAAGTTTTCCTTCCTTTCTATTTTTTGGAACAGTTTCAGAAGAATAGGTATTAATTCTTCTTTAAATGTTTGGTAGAATTCCCCTGGAAAGCCATCTGGCCCTGGGCTTTGGTTTTTGGGTGATTTTAGATTACTGCTTCAATTTCCTTAGTGGTTATGGTTCTGTTCAGGTTTTCTATTTCTTCCTGGTTCAGTTTTGGTAGTTGATACATCTCTAGGAATACATCCATTTCTTCCAGGTTATCTCATTTGCTGGCATAAAGTTGCTCATAATATATTCTTATAATTGTTTGTATTTCTTTGGTGTTGGTTGTGATCTCTCCTCTTTCATTCATGATTTTGTTGATTTGGGTCATTTCTCTTTTCTTTTTGATAAGTCTGGCCAGGGGTTTATCAATCTTATTAATTCTTTCAAAGAACCAGCTCCTAGTTTCACTGATCTGTTCTACTGTTCTTTTGGTTTCCATTTCATTAATTTCTGCTCTGATCTTTATTATTTCTCTTCTCCTGCTGGGTTTAGGCTTTATTTGCTGTTTTTTCTCTAGCTCCTTTAGGTGTAGGGTTAGGTTGTGTATTTGAGACCTTTCTTGTTTCTTGAGAAAGGCTTGTATTGCTATATACTTTCCTCTTAGGACGGCTTTTGCTGCATCCCAAAGATTTTGAACAGTTGTGTTTTCATTTTCATTGGTTTCCATGAATTTTTTTAATTCTTCTTTAATTTCCTGGTTGACCCATTCATTCTTTAGTAGGATGCTCTTTAGCCTCCATGTATTTGAGTTCTTTCCAACTTTCCTCTTGTGATTGAGTTCTAGTTTCAAACCATCGTGGTCTGAAAATAGGCAGGGAATGATCCCAATCGTTTGGTACCGTCTGAGACCTGATTTGTGACCTAGGATGTGATCTATTCTGGAGAATGTTCCATGGGCACTAGAGAAGAATGTGTATTCCGTTGCTTTGGGATGGAATGTTCTGAATATGTCTGTGAAGTCCATTTGGTCCAGTGTGTCATTTAAAGTCTTTATTTCCTTGTTGATCTTTTGCTTACATGATCTGTCCATTTCAGTGAGGGGGGTGTTAAAGTGCCCCACTATTATTGTATTGTTGTCGATGTGTTTCTTTGCTTTTGTTATTAATTGGCTTATATAATTGGCTGCTCCCATGTTAAGGGCACAGATATTTACAATTGTTAGATCTTCTTGTTGGATAGACCGTTGAAGTAGGATATAGTGTCCTTCCTCATCTCTTATTACAGTCTTTGGTTTAAAATCTACTTTTTCTGATATAAGGATTGCCACCCCAGCTTTCTTTTGGTGTCCATTAGCATGGTAAATGGCTTTCCGCCCCCTCACTTTAAATATGGGGTTATCTGTGGGTCTAAAATGAGTCTCTTGCAGACAGCATATCGATGGGTCTTGTTTTTTTATCCAATCTGATAGCCTATGTCTTTTGATTGGGGCATTTAGCCCACTTACATTCAGGGTAACTATTGAAAGATAGGAATTTAGTGCCATTGTATTACCTGGAAGGTGACTATTACTATATATTGTCTGTGTTCCTTTCTGGTCTATGTTGTTTTTAGGCTCTCTCTTTGCTTAGAGGACCCCTTCAGTATTTCTTGTAAGGCTGGTTTCGTGTTTGCAAATTCCTTCAGTTTTTGTTTGTCCTGGAAGATTTTTATCTCTCCTTCTATTTTCAATGACAGCCTAGCTGGATATAGTATTCTTGGCTGCATATTTTTCTCGTTTAGTGCTCTGAATATATCATGCCAGTCCTTTCTGGCCTGCCAGGTCTCTGTGGATAGGTCTGTTGCCAATCTAATGTTTTTACCATTGTAGGTTACATATCTCTTCTCCCGAGCTGCTTTCAGGATTTTCTCTTTGTCTCTGAGACTCGAAAGTTTTACTATTAGATGTCGGGGTGTTGACCTATTTTTATTGATTTTGAGAGGGGTTCTCTGTGCCTCCTGGATTTTGATGCCTGTTTCCTTCCTCAAATTAAGGAAGTTCTCTGCTATAATTTGCTCCAATATACCTTCTGCCCCCCTCTCTCTTTCTTCTTCTTCTGGGATCCCAATTTTTCTAATGTTGTTTCATCTTATGGTATCACTTATCTCTCAAATTCTGCCCTCGTGATCCAGTAGTTGTTTCTCTCTCTTTTTCTCAGCTTCTTTATTTTCCATCATTTTGTCTTCTATCTCACTGATTCTCTCTTCTGCCTCATTTATCCTAGCAGTTAGTGCCCCCATTTTTTATTGCACCTCATGAATAGCCTTTTTGATTTCGACTTGGTTAGATTTTAGTTCTTTTGTTTCTCCAGAAAGGGTTTCTCTAATAACTTCCATGCTTTTTTCAAGCTCAGCTAGTATCTTTAAAGTCATGATTCTGAACTCTAGATCCGACATCGTACTAATGTTCATATTGAGTAGGTCCCTGGCAGTCGGTACTGCCTCTTGTTCTTTTTGTTGAGGTGATTTTTTTGGTCTTGTCATTTTGTCCAGAGGAGAATAGATGAATGAGAACAAAATGCTAACAGGGTAACAACATCCCCAGAAAATATTCTCTAAACAAATCAGAAAAAACCTGACGCCAGGGGAAAAAGAAAGGGAAAGAAGGAAAAAAGAAAAAGAAAAAAAAAGAAAAAGAAAAATATAAAAACATAACAAAACAAAAAAAACCAGAATATGATCAAATGTCATCAGGCTGGTGCATAGATCAGTGCCACACACTAGATTTTGGGCGTATTTTGGTCTGTTAGAAGTGCCTCCCAAAATTTTCAAGAAAGAAAAACTTATATATGTACAAAAATAAGGGTTGATATGATGAAGGGATGGAATATGACTGTAAAGATGAAAATTATAAAAAATTTAATAAAAGGAATTGATAAGAAGTTGTTTGAAAAAAGAAAGAAGAGGATTTAAAAAAAAAAAAAGGGAGACAATGTGATCAGGCAGGAGACTAGAACAAAGCCATACACTAGAGATTTAGGGTATATTTTGATCTGTTAGAAGAAACTGTATCTCAATATATTAAAGAGAGAACAACTTATATATATATGCCAAAAATAAGGGTAACAACTATGAAAGGATAGAATATGACTCTAAAAATGAAAAATAAAAATGTTTTTTAAAAAGGGGATTGATAAGATGTTGGTTGAAAAAGGGAAAAAGAAATATTCAAATAAAAAGAAAAAGACAGTTAAAAAAAATTAACTTTGAAAAACTAAAGAATCATGGTAAAAAAGCCATGGATTCTATGTGCAGTATTTCCCCTAGCGCTGGAGTTCTGCCGTTCTCATTGATCAGTAAACTTGGTCTTGGCTGGCTGTTCTCAATGATCTTCTGGGGGAGGGGCCTGTTGCTGTGGTTCCCAAACGTCTTTGCCGGAGCCGGAATTGCCCTGCCCTTGCCTGGTCCAGGCTAAGTAATCTGCTCAGGTTTGCTCTCGGGAGCTTTTGTTCCCTGCAAGCTTTCCGTACAGCTTTGGAGGATGAGCGTGAAAATGGCGGCCTCCCAATCTCCATCCCAGAGGAGTCGAGAACTCGGGGCCACACTCCTCAGTGCGCCCCCAGAGAAAAGCAGTCACTCCCATCTTCCCGGTCTCCGGCTGCACTCCGTGCTGACCTGGCCTGTGACCGAGTGTTTCTATCTCTGGCACACGACCCCATGTGGAGTCTCCAAACCCCGCAGATCCCTGCAGTGCACTCCTGCGCTGATCCTCCCGGGGGAGGAAAGGGAGTGTCCCCAGATCTGCCGCTTGTTGGGTCCCTGCTGGGGGAGCAGTGGCCCGACTGTGCTGCGGATCACGGTTTATGGCAACCCCGAGCTGAGAGCCCGTGCCTCGGCTCCATCTCTGCAGCCGGTTTCACCACTCTGATACCTGGGAGCTCTGCTGCACTCAGGCACCCCCAGTCTTTCTGTGACCCCGAGGTTCCTGAGACCACACTGTCCCGCGAGGGTTCCACCCCATGCTTAGCCACTGGAGTGATGTCCCTCAGTGGAGCCAACTTCTAAAAGTTCCAATTTTGTGCTCCGCTGCCCTATCACTTGCCAGAAGCGGCCGACGGAGGCCTCCTCCCCCGCCGTCTATCCTCCCGAATATCACCTCGGCTTCACTTCTCCGCACGTCCTACCTTCCAGAAAGTGGTCACTTTTCTGTTCAGAGAGTTGTTGCTATTCTTTTCTTCGATCTCCTGTTGAGTTTGTAGATGTTCAGAATGTTTTGATCCCCATCCAGCTGAATTCCTGAGACCAGACGAAATCCAGGTCTCCTACTCCTCTGCCATCTTCTCTTCTCTATAAATTTAAGAATAATTCTGTTGAAGTCCTCAGAATATCAAGCTAGAATTTTTGTTGGGATTGTATTAAACTGACAGAGAATAGAAACACATTTATGAAGTTAATGTACTCTGTCATAAGTATTTATTCAGATGTTTTATGTCTTTTAATTAACTTTTACATTTTTCTCCATCGATTTTTTGTGTAATTTCTGTCAATTTCTTTTTTTTTTTTTTTTTTTTTGTTTATTTTTTGTAATTTTTTTTTTTTTTTTTTTTTTTTGGCTGATAACTTATGGACTTTATTTTTTTTTAATTTTTTTATTGTTATGTTAATCCCCATACATTACATCATTAGTTTTAGATATAGTGTTCCATGATTCATTGTTTGTGCATAACACCCAGTGCTCCATGCAGAACGTGCCCTCCTCAATACCCATCACCAGGCTAACCCATCCTCCCAACCCCCTCCCCTCTAGAACCCTCAGTTTGTTTTTCAGAGAATTTCTGTCAATTTCTAAATAGTGTATAGTCCTAATAACTATTGTGAATATTTTATTTTATATTGTATATTTTTATGGTTATTGATGTTGAAGGTAAATGTTATTGATTTTTGTAAATTGACCTTGTATCTAGCAACCCCAATGACTGTTCATAATAGATTTAATTATTTTCTGTTGATCCTGTTGTTTCCCATGTAGAAAATCATCTATATAGAGAGTTTTATCCTCTCCTTCCAGTTCTTATAACTTCTGTTCCTTTTCTAATTGAATAGTATTTTTGAGAATTTTAATACCATATAAAATCTGGCATCAAAAAAGTCATTCATAATTTCTTCTTGATTCTAAAGGGAACACATCTAAAAATTCTGCATTAAGTATAATGTTTGCTGTTGGTTTTTGGTTTGCAAAGTCTATCAAGTTAAGGAAATCTCTTTGTAGTCCTACTTTTCTAAAATGCTTTCCATTGTTAAATGGTGGTTGACTTCCCAGAACGGCTTAATTGAACAAGACACAAGGCACAACAAATGTGGACAAGGATGTGGTTGGCTGCTGCTGGAAGTGTCGACTGGCACAACCACTGTAACAGACACTGTCAGTGATCCTCCCAGAACCCCTCCATCCCTTGTCTGTTCTTCCCAATCTTCACTGGCTTTGCCCCCCATTGCCCACACCTGCAACCCTTTTTAAGCGAATGGGTCTTATGCTACTGAGACCACTTAGCTCTCACAGGCAAAGAGCCAGAAATACTCCCCATGGCAGCCATTAGGCCAACAAATGGTTCAGGAATGTGAAAGCCCAGTAAACCTGCCTCAGCTTAGAACAACTCAGAGGCATATTTTATGCCCCCAAGGTCTTTTCTGGGGTCAGTGAAGCTCTGCTCCACCAGACTTTGCCTTAAATCAGCCCTTGCTTGGGTTCTTCCCCTTCTCTGTCCTGCTCACCCCAGTACTTCCCTCATTTCTCCTGAAAGCACATCATTAATAAATCACATGTACATAAATACTCATCCCAGGGTCTTCTTCAGACCCTTACCTTACTTCTTTTTTTTTCCTTTTTTTTTATGTTATGTTAATCACCATACATTACATCATTAATTTTTGATGTAGTGTTCCATGATTCATTGTTTGCATAAAACACCCAGTGCTCCATTCAGTACATGCCCTCTTTAATACCCATCACCAGGCTAACCCATCCCCCTGAGCCCCTCCCCTCTAGAACCCTCAATTTGTTTCTCAGAGTCCATAGTCTCTCATGGTTCATCACCCCCTCCGATTTCCCCCCCTTCATTTTTCCCTTCCTGCTATCTTCTTCTTTTTTTAAAATATAATGTATTATTTGTTTCAGAGGTACAGGTCTGTGATTCATCAGTCTTACACAATTCACAGTGCTCACCATAGCACATACCCTCCCCAATGTCTATCACCCAGCCACCCCATCCCTCCCAACCCCCACCTCTGCAGCAACCCTCAGTTTGTTTCCTGAGATTAAGAATTCCTCATACCAGTGAGGTCAGATGATACATGTTTTTCTCTAATTGACTTATTTCGCTCAGCATAATACCTTCCAGTTCCATCCACGTCATTGCAAATGGCAAGATTTCATTCATTTTGATGGCTGCATAATATTCCTTTGTATATATATACCACCTCTTCTTTATCCATTCATCTGTCGATGGACATCTTGGCTCTTTCCACAGTTTGGCTATGTGGACATTGCTGCTATAAACATCGGGGTGCACATACCCCTTTGGATCCCTATATTTGTATCTTTGGGGTAAATACCCAGGAGTGCAATTGCTGGGTCATAGGGTAGCTCTATTTTCAACTTTTTGAGGAACCTCCATACTGTTTTCCAGAGTGGCTGCACCAGCTTGCATTCCCACCAACAGTGTAGGAGGGTTCCCCTTTCTCCGCATCCCCGCCAACATCTGTCGTTTCCTGACTTGTTAATTTTAGCCATTCTGACTGGTGTGAGGTGATATCTCATTGAGGTTTTGATTTGGACTTCCCTGATGCCGAGCGATGCTGAGCACTTTTTCATGTGTCTTTTGGCCATTTGGATGTCTTCTTTGGAAAAATGTCTGTTGATGTCTTCTGCCCATTTCTTGATTGGATCATTTGTTCTTTGGGTGTTGAGTTTAAGAAGTTCTTTATACATTTTGGATACTAGCCCTTTATCTGATGTTATTTGCAAATATCTTCTCCCATTCTGTCAGTTGTCTTTAGGTTTTGTTGTCTGTTTTTTTGCTCTGCAAAAGCTTCTTATCTTGATGAAGTCCCAATAGTTCATTTTTGCCCTTACTTCCCTTGCCTTTGGCGATGTTTCTAGGAAGAAGTTGCTGTGGCTGAGGTCAAAGAGGTGGCTGCCTGTGTTCTCCTTTAGGATTTTGATGGACTCCTGTCTCACATGTAGGTCTTTCAAACATTTTGAGTCTATTTTTGTGTGTGGTGTAAGGAAATGGTCCAGTTTCATTCTTCTGCATGTGGCTGTCCAATTTTCCCAACACCATTTGTTGAAGAGACTGTCTTTTTTCCATTGGACATTCTTTCCTGCTTTGTCTTTTGGTCTTCTATATCACTAATTCTCTCTTCTGCCTCATTTATCCTAGCAGTTAGAGCCTCCATTTTTTATTGCACCTCATTAATAACCTTTTTGATTTTGACTTGGTTAGATTTTAGTTCTTTTATTTCTCCAGAAAGGGTTTCTCTAATATCTTCCATGCTTTTTTCAAGCCCAGCTAGTATCTGTAAAATCATCATTCTGAACTCTAGTTCCAGCATCTTACTAATGTCCATATTGATTAAGTCCCTGGCAGTCAGTACTGCCTCTTGTTCCTTTTCTTGAGGTGATTTTTTTCCATCTTGTCATTTTGTCCAGAGGAGAATAGATGAATGAGAGAACAAAATGCTAACAGGGTAACAACGACCCCAGAAAATATACACCAAACAAATCAGAAGAGACCTGAAATGGGGGGAAAGGAAAGGGAAAGAAAGAAAAAAGAAAAAAGAAAAAAAAAGAAAAAGATAAAAAAGAAAAACACAGAATATGATCAAATAGAAAAGAAAAAGATAAAAACAAACAAACAAAAAAAAAACAGAATATGATCAAATATGATCAGGCTGGTGTACAGATCAGTGCCACACATTAGATTTTGGGAGTATTTGGTCTGTTAGAAGAAAGTGCCTCCCAAAATTTTAAAGAAAGAAAAACTTATATATGTACAAAAATAAGGGTAAATATGATGAAGGGATGGAATATGACTGTAAATATGGAAATCAAAGAAGATTTTATAAAAGGAATTGATAAGAAGTTGGTTGAAAATAGAAAAAAGAGAAAAGAAGATATAAAAAAAAAAAAGGGAGAGAATGTGATCAGGCAGGAGACTAGTACAAAGCCATACACTAGAGATTTAGGGTATATTTTGGTCTGTTAGAAGAAACTGCATCCCAAATTTTTAAAGAAAGAACAATATATATATATATATACCAAAAGTAAGGTTAACTACTATGAAGGGATAGAATATGACTCTAAAAATGAAAAATAAAAAAGATTTTTTAAAAAAGGGATTGATAAGATGATGGTTGAAAAAGGGAAAAAGAAAAATTCAAAACAAAAGAAAAAGAATGTTAAAAACAAAATTAACTTTGAAAGACTAAAGAATCATGGGGAAAAGGTCATGAATTCTATGTGCAGTATTCCCCTAGCGCTGGAGTTCTGCCATTCTCATTGATCAGTAAATTTGGTCTTGGCTGGCTGTTCTTGCTGATCTTCTTGGGAAGGGGTGTTGCCGTGGTTCCCAAGTGTCTTTGCGGGAGGAGGAATTGCACCACCCTTGATGGGGCCGGGCTAAGTAATCTGCTCAGGTTTGCTCTCGGGAGCTTTTGTTCCCTGCAAGCATTCCACACAGCTTTGGAGGACAAGAGTGAAATGGCAGCCTCCAGTCTCCTCCCCAGAGGAGCCGAGAACTTGGGGCCCCACTCCTCAGTGAGCCCCCAGAGAAAAGCAGTCAATCACTCCCGTCTCCCTGGTCTCTGGCCGCACTCCATGCTCACCCGGCCTGTGACAGAGCATTTCTATCTCTGGCACCCGACCCATGTGGAGTCTCCAAACCCAGCACATTCCTGCAGTGCACTCCCGCACCCCTCCTCCCAGTGGGAGGAAGGGGAGTGTCCCCGGATCTGCCGCTTGTTGGGTCCCTGCTGGAAGAGCAGTGGCCCGACTATGCCACAGATCATGGTTTATGGCAACCCCAAGCTGAGAGCCCACTCCTTGTCTCCGACTCTGCAGCTGGCTTCCCTGCTCTGATACCTGGGAGCTCTGCCACACTCAGGCACCCCCGGTCTTTCTGTGACCCCGAGGGGCCTGAGACCACACTGTCCCAGTGAGGGTTCCACCCCCTCCCCCAGCTTAGCCACTGGAGCGATGTCCCTCAGCAGAGCCGACTTCTAAAAGTTCCGATTTTGTGCTCTTCTGCTCTATCACTTGCCAGTAGCGGCTGACAGAGGCTCCCCCCCTGCCGTCTATCTGCCCGAATATCACCTCAGATTCACTTCACACATCCTACCTTCCAGAAGGTGGTCGCTATTCTGTTCAGAGAGTTGCTGCTATTCTCTTCTTCAATCTCCTGTCGAGTTTGTAGGTGTTCTGAATGGTTTTATCCCTATCCAGCTGAATTCCTGCGACCAGATGAAATTTAGGTCTCCTACTTCTCTGCCATCTTGCTCCTCCCCTCCCCTTACCTTACTTCTAACCTAAGACAATCACCTTAGAAAACTGCTTAGCATTATCTATAAAACCTGAATATACACATTTCCTGTGATCACAATCTCACTCCAAGGTACATACAGAAGAAATACATACATAAGTTTAGCAATGGTCATGTGTGAAAATATTCATGGCAGCATTATTATTAATAGCCCCAAACTGAACACAACCCACATTTTCATCAAATTATCTCAACTGGTAAATAAAATGCCTTATATTTGCATGATGGACTACTATACCTCAGTAAAAATGAATAAACTACAATTGAACTCCACAATCGTAATGGATCTGACAACTCTCAAGTTGAGAGAAACAAGCCAGACACAAAGGGGGACAGAAGGTATGATTTCACTTACTGTGCAACCAGACAAAAGTAAACTATGAATCCTAATTTGTTTTTTTCACATGGTTACTGAGTGGTCTCAATATTGACATTTATTGAATAATATATCTTTACTCTGCTGATTTGAAGTCAGGATGGTGGTTGCCCTTGTCCAGGGTGTAGGGGTGACACTGAGGGTTATGTGTGCTGGTTGCATGGATACTTGCATGTTGGGATTAATGTAGAGCAGGAAATCATCCAGAATACCTGGCTTGCTAAAATATAACATGGAGGACACTGGGGGCAGGGAAGTTTTCAGAGAAGGGCTAGGCCTTTGGAATGCTGAAGCCTGTGTGACCACTCTGCCATAGGAATGCCATGCAGCGGGGAGTTGCCTTCCCTGAAGGTTTCTTAGTCCAAACAGCCACCCTATGATCTAAGAGATATATGCATTGTCTTCTAGGCTATGTTTAGTAGTACTCGTAGAATACGCAGATTAGCATATGGTATCTTTCCCATAAACAGATCCTCTTAGTTCCAGTAAGACCCCTTGTCACACATCACGTGCTTAAGAAACAGTTATAAAGATTTATGATCATCCTGAAGGACCAGTAAAGGTGGGAGCAAAGAAGAGCAAAGAGTCTTCATCTCTGAGCGTTGATCCCCTTGCCTTCTCCTCTTTCACAGTAAAGTTTGGAGTCATCTTTCATCTGTCAGTACAGGGGTTGCTGGCCATTCCCAGCACTTGCAGTTTATGAAAATTAATTTAGCCATACACTCGTGGTTTGTACACTTTTCTGCAAGTATATTATTTGTCAATACATTTTTTAAATTAGAAAATAATGAAGTATTAAACTTTATCCAATTTTTGTCTGCATATATTGACATAATTACATAAAGAAATTTTTTTTTAATGTTGGACTATCTTTACACTCTTGAGATAAACCTTCTGTGAGCATATTGAATGAACTTGTTAAGGCAAGTTGGATTTGATTGAGATTTCTGTCTATTCTAAAAAGTAAAATAAGTCTACAATTTTTTTGTTTGGTCCTTATACAGTTTTGAAATTGTGGCTAAACTATGAGCTTGGCAACTTGATTTTCTTTTCTACTTTCTGGATAACTGAAATTAGGTAAGAAACATCTCTTTATTGATAGTTTACTGGAACTCACAAATTATCTGTATTTGAGGCTTTTGGGGAGGACAGAGTATTTATCCTTTTTGTTTATTTAGTGTCTCTTGAAATGTTACAGTTTTCTATTTCTTCTTCATTCAATTATAATATTTTATAAAATTTTAAAAAATGAGTCCATTTTCTCAGGATGTTCAAGTTTATCAGCACAGTTTCTGCTTTGATTTCATGGTTTTATTTTATTTTTTTGTTTAAAACTCTTACCCATCTAGAATTTATTTTGAGGTAAAGGGAAATCGTGGTTCAAAAAAAAAGTGAAATTGTGGTTCTAGTTTTTTGGTGTTTTTTTTTATTTTTCCACATGGCTACCCAGTTGTCCCCACATCATTTATCAATAACACCTCTTTTCCTCAGGGAAGCTGATTGATGTCAGCAGGATGGCTGTGAGTGGCAGCTCTGTTGTTCACTGGCAACATCAATGAAGTAAGAGGCACTGGGATAAACAGTGAAGATATGAGCCCCCTTGCCATTTCCTCCACTGAGAATATAGAACAAAAGAAGAAACAAATAAATATCCAGATAAGCATGCCCAGACAGACCCCTGCCAGTCTGTCTCCAATGGCGGGGGACCCACTGGGGAACTAGTCAGGTAGAATCAATCACACAGCAGAGAGCTCAACTGAGGCCTATATTGTTGTACTTAGGATATGAGGTTGTCAGAACAACAGAGCCAGTATCTCTCTGCTTTCTCCATCTGTATTTTATTTTTCAATGTCATAACAAATGATCAATTTCCCCAAAGTCAGGAAGCACCTGTGACTTATTTTGCAGGGACTCTGTCAGCTATGTTGGAGAGAATCTCCAAGGCTTCAGAGAGGAGAGGGCTCATCTTCCACAGCAGCAAAGAATAATAGATCCTATCTCCAGGGATCTCCTTGATTATGCCTCCCACTCAGCTTGGATGGAGTAGGACATACAGTAGAACCTATATGATACAAATCCAAAACATAAGTACCTTAATTGTTCTTTAGAATATTCATAGTGAGATATGAATGAAGAGAAGGGAAAAGATCATTCACCCTTCAAAGGACTACTTTCACCTCACCCCACATATGTCTCCAATTTATAAAGTGCTTAACTAGGAAATATTCCAGTGTTCATCAAGAGGAAAGAAGAAAGTAAACTTCTCATAATGTAATGAATATTTTTTCCCCTTCAGTCTGAATGAACCATTTTAGGCTCTGTGAGCACCCCTGCTGGACCAAAAACAGTCCTCCAAAAATCCCATGCACTTCTTGGCACTGTAAGCATGGTGAAAAAGGGTAGAGAATGCTTCTGGGGAGTAAAAGGAAGACGTCCAGAACACCATGTGACAACACTCTCATTGTAATGAACAACTGGAAATATTGCTTTCTTGATCTCACCTCCCTCCAGGGGCTGGAGGAGGAGCTAAGCATAAGGGGAGGAAGAAGATGGAGGTCACTTTGGTCAATAAAGTTAACACCCAAAGGACCATTTGTAGAATCCCCTGTCCAAGAAGGAGAGTTAAAGGATAGAGCTAGGAAATGGACTCCAATCTTAGAAAATACATGGTGGATCACACCAGAGGAATAAGGTTGGTAACAGTGGCAGGTGAGAAGATGACGCAAAGGAGTCAGTTATGGGAATAGCAAAAATTAACTTTAAAAAGTCTTGGCTTGGGATGCCTGGATGGCTCAGTCAGTTAAGCATCTGCCTTCAGCTCAGGTCATGATCCCAAGGTCCTGGAATCGAGTCCCACATCACTTCTCCCTGCCACTCCCCCTGCTTGTGTGTGTGCACTCTCTCTCTCTCTCTCTCTCTGGCAAATAAATAATTTTAAAAAAAAAGATTTAAAATAAATAAATAAATAAATAGTCTTAGCTTCCCATTGAGTTCACCTTCTCTGTGAGGGTAGGTTTGAATAGGTGTTACATATATCCAGATCAGTTTGTCATAGCAGCTCCTCCCATGTGAAAAAACTAGAGAAGTGCTTTGGGGGTATCTTCGAGTATTTCTCAGGATATTCCAGATATGCAGACTAGATCAGAGTTGGAGAGCTGTTTCAAGGAATGTTGAGTTGAGCTGCAATTGACTAGTTGACACGATATTATGCAACTTAGTTAAATGTTTGTTTATTTTGAATTTGTGATTTTATTTTTGGAGCCAATATATATTTTTTCACATCTCAAATCTTTTCTTAGGACTTTGAAGATCTCAGACAAGGATAGTGAAGGGAAGTCCCTGAGCAACAGCCATGTGAGTGGCCGGAAACACCTGTCCAGATGGAAGTCTGAAGGCAGAAGTCTCCAAGAGAGAAGCTGCCAAGAACTAATAGAGTACTTAATTGCCAGACCAGATTGAGAGAAACTTTTAGGTAGCTCATAGGTATGGGAAGAATTAGTCACAGGTAGATAGAAAACTAATCAATTTCTTCAAGTCAAAAATCAACTACTAGAAAAGTTAAACACTGCACAAGAAATGGAATGTAATTATAGCACACAAGTAGCATCCACTATGAACAGTATTTATATAATCATAGTAATGTAAACATTGAATACTGATTTAACCAAAAATTATGATTTGACTGATTGAATGGTGGAAGGAGGGAGGTCATGCAGGCCCTGATGTTTGAGTACTAAAAGTTTATCCCCCATAGTGGTAAATTAAAGATACTAGATAAATTAAATAGGGAACTGCTAGGTTAAGAATATTACTTAACAATATGGAGGCTAACATCAGAAGAAACTCAGGAGCTGAGTCTGCCAAGCACAGGTTAACTTCTAACTTGTGAATAACACAAGGTAAAAAGAGGTGTCCATATGTGGGTCCCCAAACCTGGCCATTTGCCACAAGGTGGCAAGCCCTGGACACTATAGGTTTCCTGTTCTTTCAGCAGCTTCCTCCTTGGCTAGTTTTACAGAATATTTATTGCAATTGCTTTTCTTTCTGACAGACATATTTTCACTGGACATCTAGAAAGTTAAAGGGAAAATCTCAGCAGAAACCAGAGTGATGTGTGTCTCCCCTCACATCTTCATCCTCTATCCCAGCTACCATGGAAGAAAAGAAACACAAGCGCTCATGGATTCTGACCAACAGAGCTTTGCCACCTTCAACACAGATTTCCATGTCACCATGGTGGGTGCTGAGGTACGTTACCCAGGTGCCTCAGGGTCAAGGTGCTGAGCAGTGTTTTCTCTTGAGGGGGATCACAGCTGAGACCCTCTTGAGGTATAGCCAAAAGGTGCTACCTTACCCCTTATCCCCCCACCCCTGGAGAGAGCCCACATCCAGTGACTTGGGATTCAAAGTCCCAACCTCCTTTCCCCAATTTGGGGCATCTCTGAAGGGCCAGGCCAGCCCAGCTTCAGAGCAACCCTTGGGATCAGCTAACACCTCTATTTAGACTGAATTCAGATGAACTCTGTCCAGTCATGCTCTCCTGCACATGTGTTGTTCCTGGGATCACCGTGCAATAAACCACCTACACGTGGATCTTCTTCTCAAAGTCTGTTTTCAGGGAACTCAGCCTAAGGAGGCACCTGCGGGATCACCTTTGTTCCACCTGCCATAAAGGGGAAAGGTCATGGAGGGACACAGCGGGGGGTGTGTGGGGGGGATGGGATGCTGAATCCTAGATATGACACATATCACTTCCATTACTTAGAACCCAATTGATGGCCAAACTTAGAATCTATGGAGGTGGGAAAATGTAGTCCAGCCATGTCTTCTGGAAATTAGTGAGCATCTAACTGTCTCTGCCATTTGTACTTCCTTACACTTACACACACACACACACACACACACACACACACACACACACACTAGAGGAAAACACATTTGCAGCATCTGAAGAATTAAAATTTGAGACAACTGAGGCCCATGTCTATGTGGAAGAAGAGACACATGTTGTCAGCACCAAGATCCCTAGACTCTCTTCTCTTATTAGGAACCTCTTCTTCTCTGGACCATTGTATTCAATCTGTGCAATTAAATCACTGATGCTTCCTCTGCCCTCAGAAGAAATTTGTTTTCAGAAAGAGCAGAGTGAACTCGGAAGACTGTAGAAAAAGATTAATAGAGAGTTGCCTCTCAGCCATAAATTCCAATGTTTCAAAAAGCCAAAGGGAACTGTGTGGCCTGGCTCTTTCTACCTACAGCTGAAAGAGCCCAGCTGGATGAGTAAAGGAAAGACCTTACCAGGAGCCACCCCCAATCCCTCAAGGTGCAGGACCAGTTCCGAAAAGAGGATGCAGACCTGCTGAGGTTTCCTTGACATGCCACAGAAGAGACCAGGGAAATATTGGCAATGGGCAATTCCATCTTCCCAGAACTGGGGACTCAGCAAGTTTTGTTACATAATGAGAGAATTTGTTTTGTTTTGTTTTATAACTAAAAGCATTTTCCAAAACATAAGAGAGCTGGAAATCTTTCATGGAGATCCTCCAAACCATGGGGAATGGTCTAAGTCCAGAGGAAAATACAGGTGGATCTGGGTACTCTGTGCACCCCCTTCCTTGTCCAGCAGTCCATAACCTGTCAGTCAAGAAGATTCAGTACCAATGAACAGCAAGTGTTCATTGTCCACCCACTAGTGCTAAGGGCAAGCATAGCTGGCCAGCCTCTAGGGAGTGGCTATAGCCACAGGTAAAGATTATACTTGCCCCTTTAAGGCCCCAGTGCATGTAGGTGGAAAAGTGGCTTCAGAAGACCAGAGCCTGGTCCTCTCCCACAACTCCCTTGGGACACAAGATTACCATCACTCTGGGTGGCAGTACCAGTGAAGGTGTTTCTTTTCTTCTGTCTCCCTTTGCTCCTGGCCCCATGCCCTATTCACCTGCCCTTGTCCCACAGTGGCTAAAGGCAGAGAGTTCCTGTGTTGACTTTTCCCTCCTTTCTCTCTCCCATTGCCCTCATCTTCCTTCCTTCTGCCCAGCTCTCCCTGGCTACTCATCACCCCACTATGGGTCTCCTGACTGTGAGCACACTGGCCCTTCCTTGGTCACCTTGATTGGAATGATGAAAATTCATCTTCTTAAAAGCCTGACACTATGGGTAGATTTTCCCTCTTTCTGCTAGTTTCCCCTGGAATTTTTTCTCTGTGCTCTTACATTTCTTCTCCTCTCTTCTCCCTGGCTCCGTGCTTTGCCTTTTCCTTTTGTCACACAGACCCATTGTTGTGTGTCCATTCCCGTATTTCCTTCCTGTCACCCACAGTGAAAGAAGGGAGGTGGGATAAATCCTCCTTTGGAAGTAAAAAGACTCAAAAGAAGACACAGCCTATACATACATACACACACACACACACACACACACACACACACCCCACATGACAAAACTAAGACACTTGGACAATTACCACTCTTTTGGCACAATTATTCAACCTTGGCTATCTCTGTACATTTTAGGTATTTCAAAGATTTCCCAAGACTTTGAAGGAGAAGCACACAAATTGGCCTTGCAATGGGACACCAACTTATGTATTATCTTCCACCTGACTCAGAAAACCATTAGAAATGAGCTATGGCTCTGGCCTGGCATGTCCTGAGAGAAGGATGAACTCAAATACACCCTACAGCATACTCTGTTCTCCCAACTAATCAGACCTTTCCTGACCTACACACACACCACAGTCACACTGGAATGAAAAGGAAATAAGCTTCTGTTTTGTTTGGGTTATGATACAACAGCCAATCTTATTAATTTCCAATTTCTAAATCCAATAAAAAATCTACCCTATCACTGAAGAGTGAGTTATCCTCCAAGCTTGATGTGGGGAGAAGGGAATCCACAAACTCCAACCTGTAGTCAAATCTCAAGTGATGAAAAGAGAGGACATCTGGTATTTTTAAGATGCATTTCTATCCATCTTTCCCTTGATCCTACAATAGCACTGTCCTGTGGATACAGGAAGCTGAGCTGCCTCTGATTCCCCACTGAGGCCATACATAGAAACTTATGCAGAAGCAGAGGTGGCTGCTTCCTCAGGGACCATGTCCCACTCAAGGCCGTAGCCATCCACCAGGCCTGGAAAAGCAGCTAGTCATGGGACAAGTCATGCTTTTACCTGGAAGGTGAAGTCCTAATAAGTCTGGGAAACCATGCTGGCCACCCCAGAGTCAACAAGTAGGCTGGGGTTCTGCCATAGCCTGTGCCACCTATCCCTCCAACCCTAATCTCTCATGTTCCTTTGCTCCTAACTAATCCCAAAGTGCTCTGATGGGGAAAAAAATGCACTTACATCCAGGAAAACAGAAGACACAGAGAAAGAAACAAACATCTGATACAATGAGGGTGCCTTTCTGGAAAAAAACTGACTTCTACCCAAGTCTAGCAAAACCTATGCCCAAATTCTCAGCAGTAAATAAAAACAATCTCCATTTTACAGAAGAGGAAACCAAGGCTCAGAGTGGTGAAGTGTCTTTCCCAAGGTCACACAGCAGCTAATAAGCACAGAGTTAGGTTTAGTGCAGGTCAGCTCATTCTTCTTTAGCCCTCCCCTCAGCTCATTCCACACCTACTGCAATAAATGATAGCATTATCCCAAAAGATACATAGCATGCAAATAAATCCTTGAAATTAAGCTTTGTGAGTTAGGATGGGATGATACAGAAAATAGTGATTTTCTTTCCTAATAATGTTTAGTCTAAGGGTTTTTTTGGAAGGTATTCTATTTTTATGAATGAGGGGGCATGATGCTATAAGGGTGACATAGAAAATGATACATAAATCTATAGAGCACTTACTATGTGCTAGTTACTAGAACATATATTCAGCTACATTATCTTAATAATCATGAGAATGCTATGAAGTAAAGGTATACATTAATTATATGGAAAACTAAGGTTCTGAACATTTAATGTACTTGGAAGTTCTAATCACTTACACCAATGTCCTCTCCACAATACAGATACTGTCAGTCCACTACAGCACACACGGCATACAGTAGGCACAGTATGAAGCCTTTCCCACAGCTGAAGATGGACCTTGGCTCCACCACAGAGCCCAGTGTTACCCAGCCCTGGCAGATTCCCTGAGGCTACACCTCCCTGGTCCAAATGAGCCCCACCTGCCTATACCCCTGTACCTACTAGGACCTCTCCATATGCCCCCCAAATGCCAGAAAGTCTTCCACTGGATTTTAAGGCCCACAAAACAAGGATGTATAGAAATGTATAGGATGTATACTAAAGAATACTTTAATTGCTAATTCAGCCCATAATTAGCACAGGTCCTGCCCAGAGGAGGCACTCAATATGCATTTGATAAAAGGAGGAAAGAGCAGAGTGTGGGCAGAATGACAACCCTGCTAATCCCTTCCCATCTAGACTTCGAGAGATCAATATTTCCCAGGAGGAATAGCCCAGTTCACCAAATCTAGTTTCATAAGTTCTCTCTTGAATTTGTGAGAGAGATTACCTAGCAACCTGATTTTAAAAGCATTGTTTGTCCATCAAGAAGTGAATTCATAGGAACTTACCCAAGAGGCAGGCTGAGCTATCAACGAAACCAGGAATGGTCATGACCAACTGGTGGAGAGTAGAGCCAAATGGTTTTTTGGGTTTTTTTAAATTTTGTTTTATTATGTTATGTTAATCACCATACATTACACAATTAGTTTTTGATGTAGTGTTCCATGATTCATTGTTTGCATATAACACCCAGTGCTCCATTCAATATGTGCCCTCTCTAATACCCAACACCAGGCTAACCCATCCCCCCACCCTTCTCCCCTCTAGAACCCTCAGTTTGTTTCTCAGAGTCTATAGTCTCTCATGGTTCGTCTTCTCCTCCGATTTCCCCCGAGCCAAATGGTTTTTAATGAGAACCACAGGGTGTTGGGTTCATGCCCCAGTTCTCTCACCAATGTGTTGTGTGATCTTGGTCAAGGTACCTATATTGACTAGGAGATTTTTGGTTACAAATAATAGAAAACTTATATTGGCCTACCAAAGGGAATTTATTATTCATGTGTATGAAGAAATCTAGAGTTAATTTGGGCACTTTGATCAGGAATATAGCTCCTCCTCTATGTGCCCATTTGGTTCCTCTGGGTCAACATTATTCCCGAGGTCCCTTTGCTTACGGGAACAAATTAGATGTGGCAATCCCAAATCTCACCTATGCCTACAACACAGTCCATGCAAAAACACAGAAAATGGGTCCAGGAATTCATGGTGACAAATTGGGAAATTCACTCTGATTTGACTCTTAGGTCACGTATTCATGCATGAACCAGAATGGCCACTGAGATGGAATATGCTGATCAACTTTGCCTAGGCCACAAGCTACCCCCAGACCATAGAAGCACATGGGATTTCCAATAGAAATCTGGAGCCCCTGGGAAGGGAAAAAGAGAAAGATGCTGGAGAAGCTACCCACAGAAGTCTGGAGTCCATGACAGTCCTAGGTTTCTCTGAGAATGTTATTTCAACTGTCGAATATAAATAATAATACTCTCAACATATCACATGGGGTTCATGTGAGCTCAAATGAGATAATGAGCAAATACACTTTTTAAAGTCTAAAGTTCTGTATCAATGGCTCTTTATCTTTTACAATTTCTAGACTCAATATTCTGATAAATCTATGAAACATTTATTCCAGAAAAAAGAAAAGAACAAATACACAAACTTTTAAATGTAATTTCAGAAGCCCACTTATGGGCCATGCCCTTGGCCCCTGAATTAAGGCCTATTTGCACCATGCCCATTCTTTCCCATGGAGTTAACATTTTCTGGGTGCCAGGCTTTATCAATGCAATCTCATTTAATTCTGATGACAACACTGTGGGGGGGGGGTGGTTATTGCCATGTCCATTGTATAAATAAACCAAGGCTCGGAGAGATTAAGTGACTTGACCATGGTCACATAGCTAGTGAGTTGTGGAATCAAGACTAGAACCAGGTCTCCTGATTCAAATCTAATGCATTTTCATGTCACTCACCTGGAATGCCTTTCCTCTCTGCTTCCTCCATACAAATCCTACCTGTACACTGAGGCACAGCTCAGAGCTCCCTCTTCTAGGAAGCCCTAATCATGTATCATCTTTCCTGAATTGTCTTCACATGGCTGTGTCTTGCTTCACCAAAACTTAGGCCCCTAAAGGCAAAGACTTGGCTCACACCATCTCCTGCCCAGGCCCTCCTCTCAAGATAGATCTGTTGGATCATTAGTGGGTCAGCCTCAGGTGCTGGGTGAGTTTCTCCCTCCCCAGGAAAGGCCACCCAAAGATTCCTCTTCCTTTTGGCCTCACCATTGTCAGTTGTGGCACAAAATCCACTATTCCTAGACATATGAGGGAAGCACAGCACCCACACCACTAAACACCCAAAGCTGGAGAGCAGAGGCTGCAGCATCGGGGACTCACATTGTCATTGGGCACAGACCCTTCTCCGCTTCACCTGTGGTCTTCCAGGGACTTGTGCTGCATGCTTAGACTCACTATGCATCTCTATTGTCACAGTGATCACAGCTATCCCACCACAACACATTTCCCTTGAAGGGAACAAGCAATGACTCTTATCATCACTCTTGGGTGTGTTCAGTAAACCTCTACTATTGTCAACAACCATTACTGAGCACCTGCCCTGAGCCAGACTCAAGCATGTTCTCACTGCACTCTCACAACAACACAGAGAGAGAAGATGATATTTCCATCTGATGACGAGGACTTGGAGAGCAGCCCATGTTCACACAATAGGTCTGTCAGGTCCCAGGGCCTGTGCTGACCATTACACCTCCTTGCTCTGTGCACATGAACATCTAAGCATTCTCTCTAACCCATGACTTTTGCCACTGTGAGTCTCCATTAACATCATTGCTGATGGTTCTGGGCAGAGACTGGGGACTATGTGTGCACTGTAGAGGTGCTTCCCTAGCCAGCCCAACATGGGACCACACTACAGCCTAACAAAGAGTCTTGTTACTGGTGATGCCGATTATAACAGAGATGCTGCCTCCATCTCTGACCTCCCACTACAAATACTGCATATATTCCCATAGCACAATCTAGCTCTTGTGGCAGGATTTCTGGTCTTCCCCTTCTATCAACCACTCATAGACAGCCTGGCAGTGTTGCTTAACTGCCTTGCAAGTTCTTTGCAAGTGCTTCTTTGCAAATTCCTTGAGGACAAGAACAGTGCCATTCCCACCTCTTATGCCACAGCATCTATCTTTGGCCATATAGAACATTTACAAGTTGCTGTTGTGAGGATCAAAGGAGAAAGCAACAGCAAAATTGCAACCCAAAGCATATTCCTGGGCAGACACTTTCTCTGTGTTGGTCCTCTGGCCTGCCTCCGCTCCACATATGAGGTGGAGGATGCTCGCCAGGCAGGCAAGCCCAGGTCTGCCAATTTCCCCCATGCCTTCTCTGGATACAGGATGCATGTGGGGAACTGTAAGTTCTTGCCAATGAGTGAGGAACCCTGGTGCCCTGCAGCCCTTTCTAATCATCCCCACAAGCCTAAGGCTGATGAGCTCTGGGGGAGGCTGGAAGTGGGCCTGCTTAATCACCATGGGCAGAGCAGCCCAGCAGGCCCTGGCTCCCCACAGCCAGGGTGTATGAGGCCAGCCTGCATTTGCTAATAAGGACAGAATCTCCTCCCAGTGCGAGCCATGCTGGTAGAGTTCAAAACTCTAGAGCATATTTTAAAATGCCATTTTCCTTAGAAATCAAATT
Source organism: Phoca vitulina (assembly GCF_004348235.1). Lineage (NCBI taxonomy): Eukaryota > Metazoa > Chordata > Mammalia > Carnivora > Phocidae > Phoca > Phoca vitulina. Next base: position 107,438,741 of record NW_022589704.1, read on the forward strand.
AGCATCTCATTTTTTCCTTATTATTCTAAAGTCTTTATCTCCCTGCCTTCAAATCTCCTTCCCCACCCGAACCACACAGGCACATTTTCTAATGAACAGCTGCCTTATGGGTGTTATCCCCAAAACTGGTTTTCTTTAAGTTCATTAATATATCAATCAAAAAGGACACAAAGCCAACTTGAATGGGCTCCTATGAGCCAAAGATGGAGAAGTTAGAGCACCATAAAGAATAAATTCTGTAATGGATTAAAATCTATTAAATCCCAAAAAAATCCATGAGTTTAAAAGTATAATTGAATGTAAGGTATACAGAAACTCTGTATTATCTTTACAACTATTTTGTAAATCTAAAACAATTCTAAAAGAAAACATTTATTTAAGAAAAGGAAGTCAGGCACAAAAAGACACATATTGTATGCTTCTATTTATATGAAATGTCCAGAATAGACAAATCACACAGAAAGAAAACAGATTAGTGGTTGCCTGGGGCTGGCAGGAGAGGGGAAAATAGGGAGTGACTGCTTAGTAAGGATGGGGTTTCCATTTGGGATGAAGAAGCTCTGGAACTAAATAGTTTCACAACATTGTGAATGTACTAAATGTCACTGAATTGTACTTTAAAATGATAAATTTTGTTATGTATATTACCACAATAAAAAAAGAAGTTTTAATGCAGAATGTAAAAATATGTATAGAAATAATAGTAGTTATTTAGTTTCAAGATGGTAGATATTCCTAGGAAGGAATACTGAAAATCAGGATGAAGCCATGGTACCTAAGCTATATGTATTCATTCATTCATTCATTCACTCATTCATACATGCAAGAAATATTTACTGAATCTGCCGTGTACCAGTCACTATTCCAAGGGATGGGATACATCTGTGAAAAGGAAACAGAACTAGCCTTGTGTTGTGTTTGTAGATTATGTTTGTCCCAGAACCAATATGGCTACATATTATCAAATGTGTAACTTCATGGCTAGCACCTAGCTTCTATTGAAAGCCTTGTAATGAGAGATCTTACAAGATTGCCTCATTTAATCATCATCAACCTTGTGAACTAGATCTTAATCCCACTCCACAGAGGAGTCACAGATGAGGCTTTTGGAGGGATTACAACTTGCCAAAAGTCATACAGCTAACAAGTGGTGGAGCTTGACTTTGAACCCAGAGTCTAAGGTGTGACTTCCATGTGATATTGTGGGAAGGACAGTGTTGGTATCAGCTCCCTAACTTGACCTCCAATCAGGAGATGGAGAGGCACCATTGACTTTGTCTACACTTCCCTGTACAAACTCTAATAGGATTTCCTTGTAAAGATATAAGGAAGTCCTTATATAAAAATGTTTCTAGCAAGATATATTTGGTCTACCTAGGTTGTTCTTTATAAATAAACCTGGAATTATGGATTTATGGGATGCAGCTGGCTGAACAATGAGGTGTTGTTCTCACTGAGAACTCTCAACCTAAGGCTCTCAACCTAAGAGAGTAATGAAGAATAAACACCAAGAAGTCCAAAATCTAAGTAGCTTTCTTTGCACTAACTTGTACTGCACGTACTGCACACATCATTAGATCTCATCTGTTACTTGGAAACATGTTCCGGTTCAGAAAAAGGGACATTTTTTTTTTAAGCTCTATTTGATGGCTCATATCCCTGGAAGAGACCAATGCTGTAATGTTATGTCTCTGCACCTACTGTTTCCTTGTATCCTCCCCTAATAATTAAAAAATTTTGGTGTTAAGAATTTTTAAACCTGAGTTTATGATATTTACCCCCAAAAAAGCAAACAAAAAACCCCTCATTCGTCCTTGTAGGAGTTTGCTAGGGAATCAACTCATTTTTCTAAAAATTTATAAAGGGCAAAAATCAGGCATTTTTCTGCCCTTCCTGCACAAACTGTATTTTAGAGTAACTAATATTTCATAAGAAAAATCTCTCTTTATTAAAGAACTACAGCTAGTAAACGCAAAATGATAGAAAGGATTTTAAAAGCAGCATTTCCCAACTCCTAATAAAATAATGGATCTGAGTAATGACAGTAGATGGGTGCTGAAATCATTAGGTAGAGAACTGGCAAGGAGTATTATAAAAGATGTGTCAGGCTGAGAACACGATCCACACACCAGGAAAGGTAGAACAACCTTGTGCCACCTGATGTGGTGAAACATGAAGTCCCTAGCACCCCAGCACCACCTTGCAAAGAGGGAGAACCTGAGCCAAATCAGGCATCTAGATCTGACTGCCAGTTTACAAGAAATACGGAAGATGGAATAACATCCCAGAGAACACCAGGATGCAGCAATGAGCCATAACCTACAGGACAAATGATTGGATTTCTTAAACAAAAAAGCGGGGGGGGGGGGGGTGGGTCATACAAAAGGATCAGGGAAGTTTAAAAGAGACATAAAATATAAAACAATCAAATGCAACAGGTAGACTTTGTTTGGATTCTAATTCAAATGAGTCAGAAATAAAACATTTTGAGTCAATTAGGGGAAATGTGAACAAACTCTGATATTAAAGAATACTTATTTTGATAGGTTCCTTTTGGTATTGTGGCTATGCTTAAAATATAAGCTTAGAAATGCATTTGGAAGCAGTTATTGCTGAAATAATAGGACATATAGAATTTGCATCAAAATATTCAAGGAGAGAATAGATGAAATGAGATTTGTCACATGCCATGAGTACATGAGGATTACTATTCTCGCTATTCTTGGTATGTTTGAAATTTTCCACAATAAAAGCTTAAGTCACTGGTAAATGAAGAAATAGTGAACAAAGGAATTTTTTTAAAAGAAAATTATTTTCCTGTGCCCCTAAGGACACCTCAGTGGCTCTTGACTCTCCTAGGAGCACACACTCACAAAGCCTAAGCCCCCCTCCCCCATTAGCTCCAATATCTACAATGACCTGTGGTCAGAGCGCTGCTCACCACTAGGGTGGCTACTGTCACTTGACAGGAGATGGTGGGCTTCTCTTGAATCTCCTGTGGTAATCACTACCTCGTAGACCCTCAGGAGGGACACTGGAGGTGATAAAGTGGACCAAGGGAACAGCATGGGGGTTGGGTAGCTTGTAATGTATCCAAGAATGGGCTAATGTAGAATAGGATAGGAAAGATTAAAAGTCTGAGGCAGATGGTGTGGAATGGGTGGAATGAGATGTGTTGAATTGGCTTGGCTGGAAAACATGCACAGAATGGGATGATTTGGATGGGATGGGTTAGGATGGAATGAAATGATAATTTAGGTCTTGCTTATGAAAGTAGCAAAAAAAAGATGGAATGGCAAATAGAAATCTCAGAAAACATATAGAGAAGTGAGTAACTCAAACAAGGTTAGTAAGAGAGCTGTAATCAGGAGGGCACATGATGTGATAAGCACTGGGTGTCACATGCAACTAATGAATCATTGAACACTACATCAAAAACTAATGATATGTTGGCTAACTGAACATAATAAAAAAATCAAGATCATACAGAAAAAAAAGAAAGCTATAATCATCAAGACAGTATGGCACTGGCACAAAAGCAGACACATAGATCAATGGAACAGAAGAGAGAATTCAGAAATGGACCCTCAATTCTATGGTCAACTAATCTTCAACAAAGCAGGATATCATCCTCAATGGGGAAAAGCTGAGAGCCTTTCCCTTAAGATCAGGAACATGTCAAGGATGCCCACTCTTGCCACTATTGTTCAACATAGTACTAGAAGTCCTAGCAACAGCAATCAGAAAACAAAAAGAAATAAAAGGTATTCAAATTGGCAAAGAAGAAGTCAAACTCTCTCTTTTCGCAGATGACATGATACTTTATGTGGAAAACCCAAAAGACTCCACCCCCAAATTACTAGAACTCATCCAGCAATTCAGTAATGTGGCAGGATACAAAATCAATGCACAGAAATCGGTTGCTTTCTTATACACTAAAACGCAACTGTAGAAAGAGAAATTAGAGAAACGATTCCATTTACAATAGCACCAAAAACCACAAGATACCTCGGAATAAACCTAACCAAAGAGGTAAAGGATCTATACTCTAGGAACTACAGAACACTCATGAAAGAAATTGAAGAAGACACAAAAAGATGGAAAAATATTCCATGCTCATGGATCGGGAGAATAAACATTGTTAAAATGTCTGTGCTACCCAGAGCAATCTATACCTTCAATGCCATCGCGATCAAAATTCCAATGACATTTTTCAAAGTGCTGGAACAAACAATCCTAAAATTGGTATGGAATCAGAAAAGACCCCGAATCATCAAGGAAATGTTGAAAAAGAAAAACAAAGCTGGGGGCATCACGTTGCCCGATTTCAAGCTATATTACAAAGCTGTGATCACCAAGACAGCATGGTACTGGCACAAAAACAGACATATAGACCAATGGAACAGAATAGAGAACCCAGATATGGACCCTCAACTCTATGGTCAAATAATCTTTGACAAAGCAGGAAAAAACACGCAATGGAAAAAAGACAGTCTCTTCAATAAATGGTGCTGGGAAAATTGGACAGCCACATGCAGAATAATGAAACTCGACCATTCTCTAACACCATTCACAAAGATAAACTCAAAGTGGATGAAAGACCTCAATGTGAGACAGGAATCCATCAAAACTGTAGAAGAGAACATAGGCGGTAACCTCCTTGATGTCGCCCACAGCAACTTCTTTCAAGATACATCTCCAAAAGCTAGTGAAACAAAAGCAAAAATGAACTTTTGGGACTTCATCAAGATAAAAAGCTTCTGCACAGCAAAGGAAACAGTCAACAAAACTAAGAAGCAACCCACAGAATGGGAGAAGATATTTGCAAATGACACTACAGATAAAGGGCTGGTACCCAAAATCTATAAAGAACTTCTCAAACTCAACACCCAAAAAACAAATAATCAAGTCAAAAAGTGGGCAGAAGAGATGAAAAGACACTTCTCTAAAGAAGACATACAAATGGCTAACAGACACATGAAAAAATGTACATCATCATTAGCCATCAGGGAAATCCAAATCAAAACCACACTGAGATACCACCTTACACCAGTTAGAATGCCAAAAATGGACAGGGAAAGAAACCACAAATGTTGGAGAGGTTGTGGAGAAAGGGCAACCCTCTTACACTGTTGGTGGGAATGCAAGTTGATACAGCCACTTTGGAAAACAGTGTAGAGGTGCCTCAAAAAATTAAAAATAGAGCTACCCTATGACCCAGCAATTGCACTACTGGGTATTTAACCCAAAGACACAGATGTAGTGAAAAGAAGGGCCATATGCACCCCAACGTTCATAGCAGCAATGTCCACAATAGCCAAACTGTGGAAAGAACCGAGATGCCCTTCAACAGATGAATGGATAAAGAAGATGTGGTCCATATATACAATGGAATATTACTCAGCCATCAGAAAAGATGAATACCCAACTTTTATATCAACATGGATGGGACTGGAGGAGATTATGCTAAGTGAAATAAGTCAAGGAGAGAAAGTCAATTATCATATGGTTTCACTTATTTGTGGAACATAAGGAATAACATGGAGGACATTAGGAGAAGGAAGGGAAAAATGGGGGGGGGGAATTGGAGGGAGAGATGAACCATGAGAGACTATGGACTCTGAGAAACAAGCAGGGTTTTAGAGGGGAGGGGGGATTGGTTAGCCTGGTGATGGGTATTAAGGAGGGCACGTACTGCATGGAGCACTGGGGGTTATACGAAAACAATGGATCGTGGATCACCACATCAAAAACCAATGATGTATTGTATGGTGACTAACATAACATAATAAAATTAAAAAAAAAAACCAGGAAAGAATATCCAATGGAAAAAAGACAGTCTCTTCAATAAATGGCGCTGGGAAAATTGGACAGCTACATGCATAAGAATGAAACTGGACCATTTTCTTACACCATACACAAAGATAAACTCAAAATGGATGAAAGACATAAATATGAGACAGGAGTCCATCAAAATCCTAAAGGAGAACACAGGCAGCAACCTCTTCGACCTCAGCCGCAGCAACTTCTTCCTAGAAACATCGCCAAAGGAAAGGGAAGCAAGGGCAAAAATGAACTATTGGGACTTTATCAAGATAAAAAGCTTTTGCACAGCAAAGGAAACAGTCAACAAAACTAAAAGGCAACCTACAGAATGGGAGAAGGTATTTACAAATGACATATCAGGTAAAGGGCTAGTATCCAAGATTTATAAAGAACTTATCAAACTCAACACCCAAAAAACAGATAATGCAGTCAAGAAATGGGCAGACGACATGAACAGACATTTTTCCAAAGAAGACATCCAAATGGCCAACAGACACATTAAAAAATGCTCCAGATCCCTTGGCATCAGGGAAATACAAATCAAAACCCCAATGAGGTACCACCTCACACCAGTCAGAATGGCTAAAATTAACAAGTCAGGAAATGACAGATGTTGGCAAGGATGTTGAGAAAGGGGAACCCTCTTACACTGTTGGTGGGAATCCAAGCTGGCGCAGCCACTCTGGAAAATGATATGGAGGTTCCTCAAGAAGCTAAAAAATAGAGCTACCCTACGATCTAGCAATTGCACTACTGGGTATTTACCCCAAAGATACAGATGTAGTGAAAAGAAGGGGCACCTGCACTCCAATGTTTATAGAAACAATGTCCACAATAGCCAAACTGTGGAAAGAGTCGAGATATCCATCAACAGATGAATGGATAAAGAAGATGTGATTATATATATATATATATATACTGGGTATTTACCCATCCATGTTGATGTAAAAGTTGGGTATTCATCTTTTCTGATGGCTGAGTAATATTCCATTGTATATATGGACCACATCTTTATGCCCTGGGAGGGTATAAATGTCTAATATATATATATACACACACAATGGAATATTATTCAGCCATCAGAAAGGATGAAATCTTACCATTTACATCAATGTGGATGGAATTGGAGGGTATTATGCTGAGCAAAACAAGTCAAACAGAGAAAGACAATTATCATATGGTTTCATTCATATGTGAAATATAAGAAACATCGCATAGGATCATAGGGGAAGGGAGGGAAAAATGGAATGGGAAGTCATCAGAGAGGGAGAAAAACCATGAAAGACTCTTAACTATAGGAAACAAACTGAGGGTTGCTGGAGGGGAGGTGGTGGGTGGAATGGGATAACTGGGTGACAGGCATTAAGGAGGGCATGTGATGTGATGAGCACTAAGTGTTATATGCAACTGATGAATTACTGAACTCTACATCTGAAACTAATGATGTTCCGGATGTTGGCTAATTGAATTTAAATAAATTTAAAAAAGAAGTGACTAGAAATATTAGAGGACCCAAAACACTAAACACCTGTTAATCATTGCAGTTAAATCCAAAATATCAAGTACAACTTCCTAATAGCCATAATGAGAAATGTACTTGCCCTTGCTCCCCAGCCCCCTTGTCCGCACTGAGATGTAGGTTCACATGGGTTTGATTATCTTCTTCCTCAGATCTTAATAAACTTCCCTCTCACCAGGTGCCAGGGGAAGACTGGCTTCTGCCATGAGGCAGAGTGGGGCAGGAGAAACAAGGCCCTGGGAGGGTATAAATGTCTAATATATTTTTCCAGTGTTGTGGTAGATCTAATATGGCCACAAATCCTCTGATGTTCCCATGAAGAGATGTGGTATTTATTTGCTCCCTTTGAATTGGATGGGTTCTGTGTCTGTTTTCATCAATAGAAGATGTCAGAAGTGATGATGTGGTATCAGTTTCCAGGTCCGGAATTCAAGACTGGCAACTTTGACATCTCATCTCTTGGAATGTTCACTTTTGGAGCCCTGGGTTGCCATGTAAGAAGTCCTGCTACCTATTAGGGGGCCACCTGGACAGAGAGGAGGGGCCCAGCTAAGCCCAGTCAGCCACCCACCCTCTACCTTACAGCCCCTCCCAGGGCACCAGGCATGTAAGTGAAGCCTCCTTGCAACTTGAGCTGCCAGCTGAATACCACCAATCAGTGCCATGTGGAGCAGAATAGCCCTGCTGAACACTGTCCAAATTCCTGACCCTCAGATCATGAGCATAACAAAATGTGTGATGCTTTAACCTACTAAACTGGGGCAGTTTCTATTGCAGCAATAGATCATTGGAACAAGTGGTGTTCTCAAAGCATGTGATATAGAGACAATAACTCCCCACTCCCATCCATGGGTGGTGGAGCTGTGTGCCTAGAGCCTGTTTCCTATCTGACTCAACTTTGTGACCAAGGGAGGGGGAGTCAGAGGCAGGAACCAGGGACCTGACATGAGAAGCCACAGATATAAGGCAGGGTCTGCCATTCACCCGTTTGCCAGAAGAGAAAACCCCAAAGAAAGGAAAACAAGTAGAGGAAAGGACACTGAGCTTGTAGACTGAGCCCTGCTCAGTGGCCTATGCAAATGCCTGATTCTCTGAGCAGGTACTCTCCTTCCCTCGGCAACTTGGCTGCTATTGTTGAGCTCCCACTGCCCAGGGAACCCTGCCACACCCTGAGATGTGGGAGTTCTTACTTCCACTTTACAAGGCTGAAGGAGTTGTGGGCCTCCCTCTCTGGAGCAGCACAGCAAAGGTATGAAACATACAGGCACTGGAATCATAGACACTGAGTTGAAAGCCCACTCTCCCACTTACTACCCCTCCCAGTTTGCTCATTAGTAAGACAGGGACAAAAAGACCAACGCTTTAGGCCTGATGTGAGGATGACATGTCATGGTGTACAAAAAGTGCCACGCACAATATGGGCTCTTCATAAATGTTGCTCCCCTTCCCTAAGCTCTCAGACAAAAGCACTTAACACTTCGAGGTTGGGTTGTATACTTTAAAACGATACAAAATGTTCCATGTGTTGTGTTAATTTTATCTTTAATCCAGAAAATCCTAAGGGGGGTCAGTAAAACTCAGATTGCTTCAAGCAACCCTGATCCCCTGGCCCTGTGAACTTGGCAGACCTGATGTGTGGAGCTCAGGCTGCTGTGAACTGTGGGAATGAAGAGCCAACGGGGCTTCAGACTCAGAGAGAGTTGGTTTGGATGCCTACTCTAACACTTATTAACTCTAAGACTAAGGCAACCCCCTGAACCCTGCTTCCTCACTTGAAAAGTGCTGCTACAAGGGCCTCTCTTGTTAAGTTGTCGTGAGCATTAAATGAAATAAAATGCCAGGATAAGCAGATGATAATTAAATAGTGAACATCATCATTATCACCATCATCATCACATCTTCTGCAAAGAAGACTCATCAGGCTTGAGAGTTGAGGAAGAGACGTCTCGCGTCTCCATAGGGGCAAAGTAAGTGACAGCTGGCAGCCTCTGTTAGCCTCTTGGCTCCATAAACAGCCACCCTGCAGGGCTGATTCGGCAGGGAGTAACAGAGGGGATAGGGTATTTCTATGCTCCCTCAGACGCCCTCCTCTGGCACACAGGCTCTTAGGAAGAGACGTGCAAGCTCTCCATGTATGTCTTCTGAATGAGCTGGGAAAGGGCCATAGTACTGGGACTCAGCAACCAAGGGGTGTCTGGTGGAGGAGTCCTGGGATCCATCTAACCCCCGGGTCCTTGTTGCTAATGGCCTTTACCCCAGGTCACACCCTGCCAACTTCTGACTCTCCCTAAGGACCAGCTCTTCTGGGAGTGGAAAGGGGTCTGGTGGAGGTGGTCCTAGGAACCAGCTGGCTCATTGAGGCCATGGGTGGTGGCAGGAAGAGAGGGACCAAAGAAGGCAAGACTAGACAGAGGACCCAGCCAACTCCAGGTCTAGATATAATCAGTAGGGGGAGATATTTATAATCTGGCTGCATTCTACAGAGCAGGGCTACTCCACAGTGGGCCCTAATGAGTGGAGGACAGAAGAAGCCAGGGAGCTGATGGCTCTGCAAGCTGGGTGAAGGGGAGGGGAGGAAGGCCAGGTTCTGCAGGAGTCCTTGTGATTAAAGATAGACTGGGACAGGGGGCGGAGCAAGATGGCGGAGGAGTAGGAGACCTGGATTTCGTCTCCTCTCAGGAATTCAGCTGGATAAGGATCAAACCATTCTGAACACCTACAAAATCAACAGGAGATCGAAGAAAAGAATAGCAACAACTCTCTGAACAGAAAAGCGACCACTTTCTGGAAGGTAGGACGTGCGGAGAAGTGAATCCGAGGCGATATTTGGGAGGATAGACGGTGGGGGAGGGGCCTCCGTCAGCCGCTTCTGGCAAGTGATAGAGCCGTGGAGCACAAAATCGGAACTTTTAGAAGTCTGCTCCGCTGAGGGACGTCACTCTGGTGGCTAAGTGGGGGGTGGAACCCTCATGGGACAGTGTGGTCTCAGGACCCTTGGGGTCACAGAAAGACTGGGGGTGTCTGAGTGTGGCAGAGCTCCCAGGTATCGGAGCGGGGAAGCCAGCTGCAGAGACGGAGCCCAGGCGCGGGCTCTCAGCTCGGGGTTGCCATAAACCGTGATCTGTGGCACAGTCGGGCCACTGCTCCTCCAGCAGGGACCCGACAAGCGGCAGATCCAGGGAGACTCCCCTTCCTCCCCCGGGAGGAGCGGCGCAGGAGCGCACCGCAGGAATCTGCTGGGTTTGGAGACTCCACCCGGGGTCGGGTGCCAGAGATAGAAACTCGCGGTCACAGGCCGGGTGAGCACGGAGTGTGGCCGGAGACCGGGGAGACGGGAGTGACTGACTGCTTTTCTCTGGGGGCTCACTGAGGAGTGGGACCCCGAGTTCTCGGCTCCTCCGGGGTGGAGACTGGGAGGCCGCCATTTTCACTGTACGCCTCCAAAGGTGTACCGAAAGCTTGCAGGGAACAAAAGCTCCCGAGAGCAAACCCGAGCAGATTACTCAGCCCGGACTGGGCAAGGGCGGGGCAATTCTGCCTCCGGCAAAGACATTTGGGAACCACGGCAACAGGCCCCTCCCCCAGAAGATCAGCAAGAACAGCCAGCCAAGACCAAGTTTACCGATCAATGAGAACGGCAGAACTCCAGCGCTAAGGGAATACTGCACATAGAATTCATGGCTTTTTTACCATGATTCTTTAGTCTTTCAAAGTTAATTATTTTTTTTAACTGTCTTTTTTTCTTTTTTCTTTTTTCTTTTTTTTGAATTTTTCTTTTTCCCTTTTTCAACCAACATCTTGTCAATCCCTTTTTTAAAAAACATTTTTATTTTTCATTTTTCGAGTCATATTCTATCCCTTCATAGTAGTTACCCGTATTTTTGGCATATATATATAAGTTGTTCTCTCTTTAAAATTTTCAGATAGTTTCTTCTAACGGATCAAAATATACTCTAAATCTCTAGTGTATGGTTTTTTTCTACTCCTCTGCCTGATCACATTCTCTCCCTTTTTTTTTTTCTTTTTTTT
>NW_022589704.1:107450214-107455930 GCF_004348235.1 Phoca vitulina
TTTTTTTTTTTCTTTTTTTTTAAATCCTCTTCTTTCTTTTTTCAAACAACTTATCAATTCCTTTTATAAAATTTTTTATAATTTCCATCTTTACAGTCATATTCCATGCCTTCATCATACCAACCCTTATTTTTCTACATATATAAGTTTTTCTTTCTTTAAAATTTTGGAAGGGACTTTCTTTTAACAGACCAAAATACACCCTAAATCTAGTGTGTGGCACTGATCTATAAACCAGCCTGATCATATTTGATCACATTCTGTTTTTGTTTTGTTTTGTTTTGTTCTGTTTTTGTTTGTTTCTATCTTTATCTTTATCTTTTTCTTTTTTCTTTTTTTCTTTCTTTTTCTTTTTTCTCTCTTTCCCTTTCTTTTCCCACTCCTTCAGGTCTTTTCTGATTTGTTTAGAGTATATTTTCTGGGGACGTTGTTACCCTGCTAGCATTTTGTTCTCTCATTAATCTATTCTCCTCTGCACAAAATGACAAGACGGAAAAAATCACTTCAACAAAAAGAACAAGAGGTAGTACGGACTGCCAGGGACCTACTCAATACGGACATTAGTACGATGTCAGATCTAGAGTTCAGAATCATCACTTTAAAGATACTAGCTGGGCTTGAAAAAAGCATGGAAGTTATTAGAGAAACCCTTTCTGGAGAAGTAAAAGAACTAAAATCTAACCAAGTAGAAATCAAAAAGGCTATTAATGAGGTGCAATCAAATATGGGGGCGCTAACTGCTAGGATAAATGAGGCAGAAGAGAGAATCAGTGAGATAGAAGACCAAATGCTGGAAAATAAAGAAGCTGAGAAAAAGAGAGATAAACAACGACTGGATCACGAGGGCAGAATTCGAGAGATAAACGATACCATAAGACGAAACAACGTTAGAATAATTGAGATCCCAGAAGAAGAAGAAAGAGAGAGGGGCAGAAGGTATAATGGAGCAAATTATAGCAGAGAACTTCCCTAATTAGGGGAAAGAAACAGGCATCAAAATCCAGGAGGCACAGAGAACCCCTCTCAAAATCAATAAAAATAGGTCAACACCCCGACATCTAATAGTAAAACTTACGAGTCTCAGAGACAAAGAGAAAATCCTGAAAGCAGCTCAGGAGAAGAAATATATAACCTACAATGGTAGAAACATTAGATTGGCAACAGACCTATCCACAGAGACCTGGCAGGCCAGAAAGGACTGGCAGGACATATTCAGAGCACTAAATGAGAAAAATATGCAGCCAAGAATACTATATCCAGCTAGGCTATCATCATTGAAAATAGAAGGAGAGATAAAAAGCTTCCAGGACAAACAAAAACTAAAGGAATTTGCAAACACGAAACCAGCTCTACAAGAAATCTTGAAAGGGGTCCTCTAAGCAAAGAGAGAGCCTAAAAGCAACATAGACCAGAAAGGAACACAGACAATATACAGTAACAGTCACCTTCCAGGCAATACAATGGCACTAAATTCCTATCTTTCAATAGTTACCCTGAATGTAAATGGGCTAAATGCCCCAATCAAAAGACACAGGCTATCAGATTGGATTAAAAACAAGATCCAACGATATGCTGTCTGCAAGAAACTCATTTTAGACCCAAAGACACCCCCAGATTGAAAGTGAGGGGGTGGAAAACCATTTACCAAGCTAATGGACACGAAAAGAAAGCTGGGTCGCAATCCTTATATCAGACAAATTAGATTTTAAACCAAAGACTGTAATAAGAGATGAGGAAGGACACTATATCCTACTTAAAGGGTCTATCCAACAAGATCTAACAATTGTAAATATCTATGCCCCTAACATGGGAGCAGCCAATTATATAAGCCAATTAATAACAAAAGCAAAGAAACACATCGACAACAATACAATAATAGTGGGGGACTTTAACACCCCCTCACTGAAATGGACAGATCGTCTAAGCAAAAGATCAACAAGGAAATAAAGACTTTAAATGACACCCTGGACCAAATGGACTTCACAGACATATTCAGAACATTCCATCCCAAAGCAACGGAATACACATTCTTCTCTAGTGCCCATGGAACATTCTCCAGAATCAATCACATCCTAGGTCATAAATCAGGTCTCAACCGGTACCAAAAGATTCGGATCATTCCCTGCCTATTTTCAGACCACAATGCTTTGAAACTAGAACTCAATCACAAGAGGAAAGTCGGAAAGAACTCAAATACATGGAGGCTAAAGAGCATCCTACTGAAGAATGAATGGGTCAACCAGGAAATTAAAGAAGAATTAAAAAATTCGTGGAAACCAATGAAAATGAAAACACAACTATTCAAAATCTTTGGGATGCAGCAAAGGCAGTCCTAAGAGGAAATTATATAGCAATACAAGCCTTTCTCAAGAAACAAGAAAGGTCTCAAGTAAACAACCTAACCCTACACCTAAAGGAGCTGGAGAAAAAACAGCAAATAAAGCCTAAACCCAGCAGGAGAAGAGAAATAATAAAGACCAGAGCAGAAATCAATGAAATAGAAACTAAAAGAACAGTAGAACGAAACAAGGAGCTGGTTCTTTGAAAGAATTAACAAGATTGGTAAACCCCTGGCCAGACTTATCAAAAAGAAAAGAGAAATGACCCAAATCAACAAAATCATGAATGAAAGAGGAGAGATCACAACCAACACCAAAGAAATAAAAACAATTATAAGAACATATTATGAGCAACTCTATGCCAGCAAATTAGATAATCTGGAAGAAATGGATGCATTCCTACAGATGTATCAACTACCAAAACTGAACCAGGAAGAAATACAAAACCTGAACAGACCTATAACCACTAAGGAAATTGAAGCAGTCATCAAAAATCTCCCAAAACACAAACGCCCAGGGCCAGATGGCTTCCCAGGGGAACTCTACCAAACATTTAAAGAAGAATTAATACCTATTCTTCTGAAACTGTTCCAAAAAATAGAAATGGAAGGAAAACTTCCAAACTCATTTTATGAGGCCACCATTACCTTGATCCCAAAACCAGACAAAGACCCCATCAAAAAGGAGAATTACAGACCAATATCCCTGATGAACATGGATGCAAAAATCCTCACCAAAATACTAGCCAATAGGATCCAACAGTACATTAAAAGGATTATTCACCAGGACCAAGTGGGATTTATCCCTGGGCTGCAAGGTTGGTTCAACATCTGCAAATCAATCAACGTGATACAATACATTAACAAAAGAAAGAACAAGAATCATGATCCTCTCAATAGATGCAGAAAAAGCATTTGACAAAGTACAGCATCTTTCTTGATCAAAACTTTTCAGAGTATAGGGATCGAGGGTACATACCTCAATATCATAAAAGCCATCTGTGAAAAACCTACAGCGAATATCATTCTCAATGGGGAAAAACTGAGAGCTTTCCCTCTAAGGTCAGGAACGCGGCAGGGATGTCCACTATCACCACTGCTATTCAACATAGCATTGGAAGTCCTAGCCACAGCAATCAGACAACAAAAAGAAATCAAAGGCATCCAAATTGGCAAAGAAGAAGTCAAACTCTCACTCTTTGCAGATGATATGATACTTTATGTGGAAAATCCCAAAGACTCCACCCCAAAACTGCTAGAACTCATACAGGAATTCAGTCAAGTGGCAGGATATAAAATCAATGCACAGAAGTCAGTGGCATTCCTATACATCAACAACAAGACAGAAGAAAGAGAAATTAGGGAGTCGATCCCATTTACAATTGCACCCAAAACCATAAGATACCTAGGAATAAATCTAACCAAAGAGGCAAAGGATCTGTACTCAGAAAACTATAAAATACTCATGAAAGAAATTGAGGAAGACACAAAGAAATGGAAAAACGTTCCATGCTCATGGATTGGAAGAACAAATATTGTGAAGATGTCAATGCTACCTAGAGCAATCTACACATTCAATGCAATCCCCATCAAAATACCATCCATTTTTTTCAAAGAAGTGGGACAAATAATCCTAAAATTTTTATGTAACCAGAAAAGACCCCACATAGCCAGAGGAATGTTGAAAAAGAAAAGCAAAGATGGCGGCATCACAATTCTGGACTTCCAGCTCTATTACAAAGCTGTCATCATCAAGACAGTATGGTACTGGCACAAAAACAGGCACAGAGATCAATGGAACAGAATAGAGAGCCCAGAAATGGACTCTCAACTCTATGGTCAACTGATCTTTGACAAAGCAGGAAAGAATGTCCAATGGAAAAAAGACAGTCTCTTCAACAAATGCTGTTGGGAAAATTGGACAGCCACATGCAGAAGAATGAAACTGAACCATTTCCTTACACCACACACAAAAATAGACTCCAAATGGTTGAAAGACCTCAATGTGAGACAGGAGTCTATCAAAATCCTAAAGGAGAACACAGGCAGCAACCTCTTCGACCTCAGCCACAGCAACTTCTTCCTAGAAACATTGCCAAAGGCAAGGGAAGCAAGGGCAAAAATGAACTATTGGGACTTCATCAAGATAAAAAGCTTTTGCAAAGCAAAGGAAACAGTCAACAAAACCAAAAGACAACTGACAGAATGGGAGAAGATATTTGCAAATGACATATCAGATAAAGGGCTAGTATCCAAAATCTATAAAGAACTCATCAAACTCAACACCAAAAGAACAAAGAATCCAATCAAGAAATGGGCAGAAGACATGAACAGACATTTCTGCAAAGAAGACATCCAAATGGCCAACAGACACATGAAAAAGTGCTCAATATCGCTCGGCATCAGGGAAATCCAAATCAAAACCTCAATGAGATACCACCTCACACCAGTCAGAATGGCTAAAATTAACAAGTCAGGAAATGGCAGATGTTGGCGGGGATGCGGAGAAAGGGGAACCCTCCTACACTGTTGGTGGGAATGCAAGTTGGTGCAGCCACTCTGGAAAACAGTATGGAGGTTCCTCAAAAAGTTGAAAATAGAGCTACCATATGACCCAGCAATTGCACTACTGGGTATTGACCCCAAAGATACAAAAGTAGGGATCTGAAAGGGTACGTGCACCCCGATGTTTATAGCAGCAATGTCCACAATAGCCAAACTGTGGAAAGAGCCAAGATGTCCATCGACAGATGAATGGATAAAGAAGAAGTGGTATATATATACAATGGAATATTATGCAGCCATCAAAAGGAATGAGATCTTGCCATTTGCAACAACGTGGATGGAACTGGAGGGTATTATGCTGAGCGAAATAAGTCAAACAGAGAAAGACATGTATCATATGACCTCACTGATATGAGGAATTCTTAATCTCAGGAAACAAACTGAGGGTTGCTGGAGTGGGGGGTGGGGTGGGAGGGATGGGGTGACTGGGTGATGGACACTGGGGAGGGTATGTGCTCTGGTAAGCGCTGTGAATAGTGCAAGACTGTTGAATCTCAGATCTGTACCTCTGAAACAAATAATGCAATATATGTTAAGAAAGAAAAAAAAAAAGAAGAATGTAGCAGGAGGGGAAGAATGAAGGGGGGGAATCAGAGGGGTAGACGAACTATGAGAGACGATGGACTCTGAAAAACAAACTGAGGGTTCTAGAGGGGAGGGTGGTGGGAGGATGGGTTAGCCTGGTGATGGGTATTGAGGAGGGCACGTTCTGCATGGAGCACTGGGTGTTATGCACAAACAATGAATCATGGAACACTATATCTAAAACTAATGATGTAATGTATGGGGATTAACATAACAATAAAAAAAAAA
>NW_022589704.1:107460930-107519611 GCF_004348235.1 Phoca vitulina
AAACAGGCACAGAGATCAATGGAACAGAATAGAGAGCCCAGAAATGGACTCTCAACTCTATGGTCAACTGATCTTTGACAAAGCAGGAAAGAATGTCCAATGGAAAAAAGACAGTCTCTTCAACAAATGCTGTTGGGAAAATTGGACAGCCACATGCAGAAGAATGAAACTGAACCATTTCCTTACACCACACACAAAAATAGACTCCAAATGGTTGAAAGACCTCAATGTGAGACAGGAGTCTATCAAAATCCTAAAGGAGAACACAGGCAGCAACCTCTTCGACCTCAGCCACAGCAACTTCTTCCTAGAAACATTGCCAAAGGCAAGGGAAGCAAGGGCAAAAATGAACTATTGGGACTTCATCAAGATAAAAAGCTTTTGCAAAGCAAAGGAAACAGTCAACAAAACCAAAAGACAACTGACAGAATGGGAGAAGATATTTGCAAATGACATATCAGATAAAGGGCTAGTATCCAAAATCTATAAAGAACTCATCAAACTCAACACCAAAAGAACAAAGAATCCAATCAAGAAATGGGCAGAAGACATGAACAGACATTTCTGCAAAGAAGACATCCAAATGGCCAACAGACACATGAAAAAGTGCTCAATATCGCTCGGCATCAGGGAAATCCAAATCAAAACCTCAATGAGATACCACCTCACACCAGTCAGAATGGCTAAAATTAACAAGTCAGGAAATGGCAGATGTTGGCGGGGATGCGGAGAAAGGGGAACCCTCCTACACTGTTGGTGGGAATGCAAGTTGGTGCAGCCACTCTGGAAAACAGTATGGAGGTTCCTCAAAAAGTTGAAAATAGAGCTACCATATGACCCAGCAATTGCACTACTGGGTATTGACCCCAAAGATACAAAAGTAGGGATCTGAAAGGGTACGTGCACCCCGATGTTTATAGCAGCAATGTCCACAATAGCCAAACTGTGGAAAGAGCCAAGATGTCCATCGACAGATGAATGGATAAAGAAGAAGTGGTATATATATACAATGGAATATTATGCAGCCATCAAAAGGAATGAGATCTTGCCATTTGCAACAACGTGGATGGAACTGGAGGGTATTATGCTGAGCGAAATAAGTCAAACAGAGAAAGACATGTATCATATGACCTCACTGATATGAGGAATTCTTAATCTCAGGAAACAAACTGAGGGTTGCTGGAGTGGGGGGTGGGGTGGGAGGGATGGGGTGACTGGGTGATGGACACTGGGGAGGGTATGTGCTCTGGTAAGCGCTGTGAATAGTGCAAGACTGTTGAATCTCAGATCTGTACCTCTGAAACAAATAATGCAATATATGTTAAGAAAGAAAAAAAAAAAGAAGAATGTAGCAGGAGGGGAAGAATGAAGGGGGGGAATCAGAGGGGTAGACGAACTATGAGAGACGATGGACTCTGAAAAACAAACTGAGGGTTCTAGAGGGGAGGGTGGTGGGAGGATGGGTTAGCCTGGTGATGGGTATTGAGGAGGGCACGTTCTGCATGGAGCACTGGGTGTTATGCACAAACAATGAATCATGGAACACTATATCTAAAACTAATGATGTAATGTATGGGGATTAACATAACAATAAAAAAAAAATAGAAAAAAAAAAAAAGATAGACTGGGACAGCCAAAGGGTGCTGAGGAACAGAAATGACCTAGAAGGATGTTTAGATAATTCACTGAGAGCACTATGATGAAAGCTCCCTCCTGCATCCTCTGTGTCCACCTTCCATGAAGTCTTCTTTGCTCCAAAATGCTACTGTTGAACTGAATCCCCTGTGGAACACAGAGAAGGCAAATTTTCTTACCTGGCCATGACAGTGCCCTGCAGAGGTGGCCTATAAGGACCAGGGGCCCATGTCAGAGGAAACCAGGAGAGAGTAAGATCCAGGGAAATCACAGAAGTCCTGTGGAGTTACACCAAGTCATGGGGTTGAGAGACTAAGGCAATCCAATTTAACCTCAAGGTTGGAGAGACCTCAGCTGATATCTGGGCTGGATAAATCATTGTACCATTCTCTGTAGGGGACATGGGTGGCCTCAGGCATGAACTCACATACTGATATGGTCTCTTGTGGCAATGAGAGTAGCCAAGGTTACACAGACTATGATTGCCAAACCCCTGACCAAAGGGTTAGGGGCCTCCTGCCAGGGATGATGTCACCTCTCACCTGGAGGAAACTGACACTGGCCAGGAAGAAAGAGAAGGGGCTCTGGGACTTTGGATGAAGTGGGTGGGACACATACACTCTCCCTCATCCTCATGACATTGTGTGAGGTATTATTATCCTCATTATTCTTCATCCCCATCATCCCCAGATAGGGACACACAGGTTCAAAGACACTAAGTAATTCACTGGAGCCAATATTGAACAACAGGTCTTTCTAGCTCCAGGATTTCTATTTTTCCTACTATATTCTCCTGTTCTAGATGCCCAGCCCCCATCACTACTCCACCACCACCAAGAGCAGCAATATCACCACATCCATTACCACCAACATTTATCATGACCACCACTACCACCATTATAACCACCAGCACCACCACAACCAACAGTAACATCACCACCTCCATTACACCAATACCACCAACACTATCATGACCACCACTAATGATACCATCATCACTATTACCTGCACCGTCACCAGCAACACCAAAGCAACACACATACCGCCAACACTAGTACCATCCCCACCTGCACCAACACCAACACCAGAAACACTCCTACCCAATCATCCACCACTACCAACAATAACACAAACACCAGTATTAATACCATATTAGCAACAAAAAGACCAGGATTTGCCTCAAAGAGTCATACCACTTTGAAGGGAAGAGTAAAGGATGCCGAAAAGAAAATGGAAAATAAGAGAAGAATGGGTAAGCGAGACAAAAAAGAAAAGCATGATGATAAAATCCCAGCCTCAAACTGATGCCTCAGTGTCAGAAGCATCCAAAGTTAGTCCAAGCCCAGGAAGAGATCAAGTTGAGGAATACAATTCCCTTTGACTAGAAAGGCCCCCAGTGGCCCTGGAACTATGTGTGGGAAGTCCTGAGCCTACTTTCCTCTCTATCCACTTCTACAAACATGGCCTGTGATTTGCTCTCCTGGCCCCTTTCCCCATCTGCCCTCCTAGGCCTGCACATATGCACCCCAGGCCCAACTCAGCAGAGCTGGTTTGAAACCAAGTTGGTTGGGCCCCAGACTTGTCTCTTGTCTCACACAGTGACTCCCAGATGGGGACCCAGGTCCTAGCTACATAGATCTCCCATGAACCTGGGGGCCCAGCCTTGATTCAACACTGTGTTGCATGATGATCACAAGTGAGAAGAGTGAAGTGCAGCTCCATACCCTGAGACAGGAAATGCCTGAGAGCAGACTAGAAAGTGAGTTCCAGGGGAAAGTGAGCACCTCTCTTACCAGCTAAAGGCAATTCCTTGAACTAAAGATGGTGTTTGACCAAGAAAACCCAAGATGGCCTCAGAGAGAAAAGTAATCAGTCTCTTTTTATTCCTTCACTGGGTCCCTCAGTATTGGCTATGTGAGCTCTGGCAAGCCACTGAGACCCAATGAGCATCATTCAGCTTCTTCATATGTAAAATGGAAAGAACACCTACCTCGCAGGGCTATGTAAACCACCAATGTCTAAAACTCACCTGACAGCACCAGAGAATGTTGTGGAATAAATGAATGAGGGAATACATGCATAACTCTGCACTCAGGACAGTCTGTCCCACCTCTCAAGTGGCCTGCCACCTTGGGCATTTAGCCCTGGGAACTGTCAAGGTGCCATTACTCATGGCTGTCACAGTCCTGTGGCATTCTTGACTCCCCACAGTCTGTCTGAGGAATCAATTGGACAGCCTGGAGGCTGGATTTATGTCTCCAGCCACCCAGAGGATTTTTCTGTAGACGAAAGCTTCTGTTCACTTCAGCCAGACACTGCCTTAAATTTATGCTGCCAGACTTCATTAGGACCCAGGTCTGAGAGAACCATTAAAGGTGTGGGGAGAAGAAAGGGTGCTTTGGAAATGGAGTGTGAAATAAGGTAAAGAAAAGTTTAATGGGGCTAGAATCAAGTTGGCAAAGTACCTTATTAATAGTTCTTTTATTTCTTGTCACACCGCATATTAAATGCCTCCTGACGCCAATGTCTCCACATTCCTGCCTGCAGCCCAGAAGCTCCTGTCCAACAGCAGGGACCCTGTTGGCAGATTGATGCTAATTCTGGGGTCCCCTCATGGACACTTTGATCTGAGGCCTCTGGTTCACCAGGGAGGTGAGGATAGTGAACTCCTAACCACCATCCTCACCACAATGGGTGATACAGGGACCGCCCACTGAGTATGCAGGACCAAAACTCAAAAAGCAAACCCCATTCCCCAAAACCACCAACCCTGGGGGTGAGGTTAAGGAATGGTACAATAAGCTGTCAGTCAGAAGAAAGTGTTAGCAGAGGCATGAAGATCCTGATGGAGTATATGGACTAGGGAGTGCAAAAAGGAGATGCCTTGTTTTCCCTCCAGGAGATAGGCATGGGGTGCCTTGTACATAGTACATGTCTTCCCATTGTCTTTCCAGGTCCATCCTGGAAGGAGCAAGATCATGGCCCTCCATGGCCAGATGCACTGCTAAGAGGACCACACCACCAGCTCATTTTCACATCCAGCAAATGTTTATTGAACCCCAATGTTCTGGGTCCCAGCTAAATCCAAATGTTTCCCTGCCCAGGAGGTGTTCACAGTGACCCATGCAAACCCTCCAGCCCACCTCCTGCTTACAGTGCTGGTGTGAGGGCTCTGTTCTGCAGCAGGAGAGTTGGCAACTGTACTCATGTCCACTGGGAAGTTTGGCAAGAGGGGGCCAGCCTCCCTGAGCATGGCCACTTTGGCTGTTCTCACTAAATAGAGGTTTGAGATCTTCAGAGTGAGGATCAGATGGGGCACTGCTCACCCCAGACTTTGTCCACAGTGACAGCCAGCTGGGGTGACAGCCATCCTGGTGGCTCTGGGCTATAGAAAGATATGTCAAGAGTCAGTTGAGTTTCCAAAAAGCAGGTGACAGGTATCATGAGATACGAGAGGGCTATAGAGAAGGTGTCCTGGGGTAGGCTGGGGGGCAGATGGGCAGGAAAACCCCAAAGGATCCTGAGGTTGATGGGCAACACAGAGCTACAAAGACCTCTTGGCACCAGAGCATGTTGGCAGGAGCATCTGGAACATGTTGGTAAGATGTAGGCTAACACTGAGGAAAGAGAGCAGCTGCAGACCTTTGGGCCAGCCCTGGCTTATTATTCATCAGCCAGTTGCCTCAGGCACAGGGGACTTTTGTGACCTTCTGGTGTCCGCCAATAAGGTACAGGTCAAGGAAGAGGTATCAGGCCCCATCACAGAAGAGCAAGGCTGAAAGACTCCATAAAAAGTATTAGGGATTTGAATCCAGGTGGAATGACTCAGAGTCCACTCTCAATTCTAGCCTGTACCACTCTAATGTTTTGGCTGACAACTGGCTGCCCTTAAACATTGTAACACCTACTGGGGATCAGAGTTGGGGTGGGCTAGATGTAGAAGGTATGAAGATACCCAAGACAAATGTCCTTGAGGGCCCTGCCTGCCTGGCAGCTTTGGCCCAGCCCCTCTTAGCTCCAAGAAGATTTCATGTGGACACCTCTTGCTGGAGGCAAGATGGCTATTGGTGCATTGCAACATCCCTGCCTCTTCATCCCACGGCCCTGACAGTGACCTCCCATGTGCTAAAGGGCACCCAGAGTTCCTCAGGTGACACACATTCCTTCTAAAATATAGGAGAGACATAATATTGCTGCCAGCAGACTTACATTCTTATTCTGGCTTGACCTCTTGTTAGCTGTGTCATAAAACAACTATCATAGACTGAACACCTTCAGTGTGAGGGGCTGCACTGAGGACTTTACACACATCCATTCTCTCTTTTATCTTCACAGAAACCTCACATTCCTGTTCTCATGAGGTCTGGAAGGCATAAAAGACAAGGTTAGACTCATACATCCATTGCAGGAGAATCTGGATTGAAATTGAGGCTTGCATGACTCCAAAGCCCGTGCCCTTTCAGCTCCACAAAGCTGTATTAGTATTGTGTTATAGTTGGTATTCTATTTTGCTTATTAATTTTAACCTTCCAGAATATTCTCACATTCATATCCCACTTGGTTGAACCATTCACTCTGAATTACTTGCCCTCTCTGAGTTACAGTTCTCTCAAGACTAAGAAAGTGAGATCCAACCTCAGCATTTCTTGATCTATAATTTTATAATCATTATGATGCCTGAGAGAAAAGCAAGCCAGCAATTACAATATCCATTTTATGAATGAAGAAGCTAAAGTGTAGAGAGTTCATTCAATGGACTAACATATTGTGACGATAGCAGTAAAAATAGTAACAACAACAGTAATAGCAGCCATTTGAATAACTGAATCCTTACCATATGCCAAGGAGTGCCCTAAGCACATTACGTATTATCTCATTTAATCTTCAAAGCAGTTTTATAAGGTAACTATTATTACTACCCTAGATTCATAGATAAGGAAACTAAGGTCAGGACTCAAACCAGATTCCTAATTACTATTTGATGGTGTCTAGTTATATTATTTTTGCCCCACTTCGTGCTCTTTCATTTATTTATTGATCCCATACTTCTCTGAGAGCCTACAATATGCCAGGCACAGCACTCAGCCTGGGCATACAGTGGTAAACAATAAAGACAAGGACCCTGTCCCAAAGTAGCTTACAGACCAGTGTGTCATTCAATAATATAGTCCCTAAGATCCTGGCAATCCTTAGGTCAGGGGCTCTTGTGGGAATGGGTAGAGATCTAAGTTCACCATCACTAACTTTTTCCAGGTCTCCAAAAGGCGGTGTTATTTAACAAAGCTCATTAAAGGAGCCACTTGACCTCAAGACATGAACTTCTTGTTTCCTTGACTGTGTCTTTTTTTATTTTAACTCACAACCAGCCTTATTTTGGTTTGTACCCAAAGACGGGGAGAAAATAGTATACTTTTAATGAAGAAAAAGAAGAAGATGGGGACAAAGAAGCTGCAAAGTGGCTTTCTAAATTTCAGGCTGGCATTAAAACTACTCGTGTGATTCAAGCTCATTTACTTCTCTTGAAGTTGGGTGACAAGAACATATATTTCCCTGGAAATGTAGCACACTAAAGCCACTGTAAATAAGGGCCTGAAAAATCATGCTTTTATCTACATGATGATTTATGAGATTCCCCATTTTCTCCAGCTGACTGAATCCACAACTCTGGACAGAGCTAGCCATGTTTCCATTCCAAACTCTATGATATGAATTCCAAACTTCATGTCTCTGAATTCCAGCCCTGTAAGCCTCTCTGCTGTCTAGGCTTAAACTGGTTGGTCTCCAGCACCAAGTTCAATATGAAGACAATAGAAGTATCCCTTCTTTCCCCCAAAATTTCTTACCCATACTGGATCTAGTGAATGATACTAATATACTCAACATCTACTGAGGCCCCATACAGAGGCCCAGGAGTCATCTGAGACATCTTTTTCTCATGAAGATTTGTCCTCATCCTATCAGCCATTTGATCCTTAAATTATGCTTGCTCAGATTCCCTCAAATATATTCCTTCTCTCTACCCTAGGACCAGAATCCCTCCAACATCTTCACTGATCTTCCTGCTTCCACCAATTGATCCCCATAATTTTTCCTATTGGGTCTATAGTGATTATTTTAAAGTCACAATCTGATTATAAAGGTCAAGTTTCTCAGCCCATTTCATCAGTCTTAAATGTCCACACGCTCTTGCTCCTTCTTGCCTCTGTGCAATTCATGTACCACTCCCTCTTTGTAGCACATACTTTCCCCATCTTCTATGCCAATAATAACTTGTGTAGGACTGAATGTTTGGATTCTTTCAAAATCCATATGGTGAAAGACTAACCCTCCAGTGTGATGGTATTAGAAAGTGGGACATTTGGGGAATAATTAGGTTTAGATGAGATCATGAGAGTATAGCCCCCATGATGGGATTAGCACTCTTCAAGAAAAGAAAGAGCTTAGAGCTTCCTATATTTGACATCTGAAAATTGGAAGAGAATCTTCACCAGACACCAAATCTGCTGGCACCCTGATCTTAAAGTTCCCAGCCTCCAGAACTTTGAGAAATAAATTTCTGTTCTTTAAGCCACCCAGTCTATGAGGTCTTGTTATATATATCATCCCAAACTGAGTAAAATACACATGTTCAATCTTCAAGACTTAGTGTAGGCGTCACCTCTTCCTGGAAGTTTCCGACTCCCATCTAGGATTGGTTAGGCACATCTGAATTGCAACTACAACCTCCCTACCATGGAATTCATCACATTGTCAGGTAAAATATCTGTCAGCTTGGCTCTCTGCCATCTGAACTGTGAGTTTCCTGAGAGAATGATCCATTTCTTTTTGTGTATCCTTAAAGTTTAACACTTTACTTAATCAATGGTAGAGTTCAATAAGTGCTTATCAAGTGGATCAATAGATGGATGAACGAGGGAATGCATAGGGGATCACTCACTACCCATCCTTCTCTCCACACTCCTTTCCTCTCTTCCAGAGGTAGCTTCTGAAGTAAAATATAGATAAACTTTAGTCCCCTATCATCTTGGTTTGCTCCTGATCATTCCATAACATGGAAGTCTCCATTGTTCTACAATACAGTGTAGTGTTTTTCAGGCTTTTATAAATCAATCTAAGAAATACATTTTAAATCATAGTTCAAAACACTTACACACACACATACACACACCCCAAAACAAACAAAATAGCACAAATAATATTCACCCTTATAGCATGCAACATACCTACTATTTTCTATTGCATTCTATTGTATTCTATTTCATTCTATTCTATATCATCTTTCATGTGCTGGTTAGAGTCCACTAATTGGTTTTCACTGCCCACTCTTTATGAACCACAGTTTGAAAAACATTGTTGAAGAGTAAATTCCTAAATATATTGACCTCAAACTTCTTTGAAGTAAAAGCTTACAGTCATTCATTCAAGCTTTGGCAACATTTCAAATAAGTTTATAAGATGCATGATTCTGAATAGCACCATTTTTTTTAAGTAGGCTCCATGCCCAGTGTGGAGAACAATGTGGGGCTTGAACTCATGGCCCTGAGATCAAGACCTGAGCTGAGATCAACAGTCAGATGCTCAATGGACTGAGCTACCCAGGTGCCCCTGAGTAGCACCACTTATTAATGAATTTCAAGGAATAAATTAGTTGCATTATGTACCATAAATAATTAAATAAGTTTTTTCACTCTATAAAGTAGGACTGAGTAAGAAAAAAAAATTAAGAAATGGTAGGCTAACACTCAATCACACCAAGGATTGCATTAAATTTAAATGGCTAAACACTGTAATCAAACATCAGAGATTATCAGACTGGATCAATAAAGGCAATATCCAACTGCATCTTGTGTACAGAAGGTGTACTTCAACATTAAAAAGAGCTTAAAGTAAAATGATGAGAAAAATAGACTATGCAAAAAATAAACATAAGAAAACTGGTGAGGCTATATTAATATCATACAAAATAGATCTCAAGACAAGGACTATGGCCAAAGATAAATGTAACATTTCATAGTGATAAGTGAGGTAATTCATCAGGGAGACATAAAAATTTTAAATGAGTAAGTTCCTAATAATAGAGCTTCAAAATACATGAAGCAAAATATAACAGAACTAGAGGAGAAATAAATAAATCTATAATCATAGCTGAGGTTATAATATTGCTTTTCAATAATTTATTTTAAAAAACAGAAAAAAATGAAAGAATACAAAAAATTTAAACAACACTGTCAACCAGCTTGACCTCATTGACATTTAGAGAAGACTATGCTCAATAACCACACAATTCATGCTGTTTCTCAGGGAACAAGGAACATTCACCAAGATGGACCATATCTAAGACCACAAAGTAAATCTCAATAAATTTCAAAATAGTCAAATCTTATAGAACATGTCTTATGTTCATGACATGATCAATCTAAAATCAGTAGCAAATATATAAAATATCTAAAATCCCAAAGAATTCCAAAATTGGAAAATAAACAGCACACTTCTAAGTAACCCATATGTAAAAAGAGAGATAGAGAATAAGAGAGAGAGAGCAATTTATAGTTTCAAATGATTATATTAGAAAAGAAGAAAAGTACAATTTCAGTGATCTAAGTTTCCAACATAAGAAACTCAAGAAAAAGAAATAAATTAGAACCAAAATAAATAGAAAAAAAAGGAAATTATAAAGATAAAATAGAAATCAGTAAAAACAGAAAATAAACCAAACAAAAAAA
This sequence comes from Phoca vitulina, assembly GCF_004348235.1. Lineage (NCBI taxonomy): Eukaryota > Metazoa > Chordata > Mammalia > Carnivora > Phocidae > Phoca > Phoca vitulina. The sequence goes on from NW_022589704.1 coordinate 107,471,289, forward strand.
TAACAATAAAACTAAAAGCTAGTTCTTTAAAAAGATAACTAAAATGGATAAAAGTCTACAACACCAATCAAGAAAGAGAACACAAATTTTAAAATGTCAAAAATGAAATTGGACAGCCACATGTAGAAGAATGAAACTGGACCATTTTCTTACACCATACACAAAGATAAACTCAAAATGGATGAAAGACCTAAATGTGAGACAGGAATCCATCAAAATCCTAGAGGAGAGCACAGGCAGCAACCTCTTTGACCTCAGCCGCAACAACTTCTTGCTAGACATGTCTCCAAAGGCAAAGGAAACAAAAGCAAAAATGAACTATTGGGAAAAAAAGATCAAGTTGGGGGACTCATACCACCTGATATCAAGGCTTACTATAAAGCCACAGTTATTAAGAACGTATGGTATTTACATAGCTCAGTGGAACATAATAGAGAGACTAGATATAGAATTACAGATATACAGTAAATTCAGTTGATTTTTGGCAAAGACGCCAAAAGAATTTAATGAAGAACCTTTTCAAAAATTAGTGTTAGAACTGGATAAATGTATGGAAAAAAAATAACCTCAACCTCTACTTCACACCACGTGCATACACACACACCCACTCATATACAAATTAATTCAAGATGGACTAAAGACCTAAACAAATAATTTAAACTGTAACAATTTTAGGGGAAAAGGTAGAAAAATATCATCCCAGCTTTGGATAAGGCAAAAATCTCTTAGGAAAGACAAAAATTACTAATCAAAAAAGAATACTGATAAATTGGAACTTTATCAAACTTCTAAAATTTCATTCATCCAATGAGACTTTTCAGAAAATGAAAAATCAAGCCATAGACTGAGAAAAATATTCAGAAGACATATAACTTATGAAGAGCTTATTTCTGAAATACATTTTTAATCTGTCCAAATCAATAATAAAAAGATATACAACCAAAAAAATGGTCAAAAGACTTGGATAGTTCACAGGGGGTATAGAAATGGCCAATAAACACATTAAAAGTGCTCAAGATCACTAGGATTCAAGGAAATGAAATTTGAAACCACCATGAGATACCATTTCATACCCATTAGAGTGGCTAAAATCAAAAAGACTGAGAACACTCTAAGTCAGAGAGGAAGTGGACAACCAGAAGTCTCACACATTGCAGGTGGGAATACAATCATTGTAAATCAGCAAGTAGTAGTACTTGTAAATCAGTCTGGAAGTTTCTCTACACCTATACTTACTCTACGATTCCACAATTCCACTCCAAGATATTTACCAAAGAGAAAAATATATATCTGCAAAAAAGACCTGTAGAAGATTATTGGTGGAAATTTTAATCATAGTATTCAAAAACTGGAAATAACTCATATGGTCTGCTAACCATAAAAGAGATGTAAGAGTGGTATAGTCACATATACAACAATATGGATAAATCTCAAAACATTTTATTTAATTAAAGAAGCTAGACACAAAAGAATATATACTGTAAGCTTCCATTTATGTGAAGTTCAAGAATAAGCAAAACTGATGGATGGTGATAGAGGTCAAAGGAGTGGTTGTTTATGGCAGTGAAGACTGATTTGAAAGGGGCATGAGGGAACTTTCTGGAATGATGGAATTTTCTATATCTTAAAGTGTATGCATTTGTCACAACTCAGTGGATTATACAATTATGTTCTATGCAGTTCACAGGATATAAATTTCATCTCAATAAAAAAAAAGTGCAGTGAGACTTCATTGTTTTTAGCTGAACAGGCAGTCATTTTATCTGGAGCATAATATTCAAGATGACATAATAAGAGCCCCTACATGCAACCATGCCTAAAACTAATGTTACCTCTGGACATGAACCAATAAATGCCCTCTTTACTTAAGCTACTTTGTGTTGGATTTCTGTCACTTACAAGTAAACAGATTCTAACATGGAAACTAGTTCCTGAAAGTGAGGTGCTACAAGTGACAGGCCCTAAAAATGTGGAACTGGGTGAGCCTCCCTGAGGTGGGGGACCATGGGAATTCTTCCTTGCCTATATTGGAAGTTGGGCAGTTCTTCTCATTAGAAGCAGCAGATTAAACTATCATGGAATGTCTATTAGGACTTAGATCACTTGTCTACCACAGATGGAGCTTTGGAGGACCTGGCTCAATAATATCAGAATGTCGGGGTCTGTTGACTACTACTTGCTGCTTTCAGTGAGGTAGGTCTCCTCTGTCCCCCTCTTACATATACACGTGCAAAGACAAGCTTTGGTTGAGCTAACCCATCTGAAAGCAGAAAGGAAATGTCAAAGGGCTTACTGAGAAGTCCTTTATGCTCATAGCTAATGACCCTAGATGGCTGACAATCAGGTAATCATGTGCCTGGCAGGTTTGCAAAAGTCAAATCCTCCATCCCTAAATAATGGCAGAAAAAAACAAAGGTAGGATATAGAAAAGATCTGGGAATTAGGCCAGCTGAGACTCGAGAAGCTAAGGAACTGGGATAAAGCTGACTTTTGGGTCCCCTGCACCCACTTGCAGCTTCCTCCCACCACCCATCCCACCTCCCACCCTCGCCATTTCCACTGACCTTCACCATAAAGAGCCAGCTAGTGAAGCAAGCCTAGGATCCAGAAGGGGGTCCATCCAGCACAGCATTTTAGAGCAAAAGGTCAAGAGACCAAGGGGCTGGACACAGTACTACCATGTTTCTGTAAAAGGCAAAAGCACTCAGGCTAAGTCCAGGTTCAAGAAGCACAGCAACAGGGAGCTCTGTGCTGGTTACCAGGCCACTGAATTTGCAGAGTTGTAACAGTCTAGCATCCAATGAAAGTCCTTTAAGGGAGTCATACTGACAAGAAAACTCTAGTTCCCATAAATAGAAGGTTGTGATTGCTCAGACCTTAGAACAAAGTGGAGGTTGTGGGACACATACCAGTGAGAACCAGGGGCCCACAGCAGTGTCCTAGGGAAAGACCCTAAAACATTCAACAGAGAAGTCCTTCCCAAGTACCCCACCAGTGGGTTGAATGGTGGCCCCCAAAAGATATGTCCTATTTCCTGGAACCTGTGAGTATTAACATTATATGGAAGAAAGGCCTTTGCAGATGTGGTTAAGAATCTTGAAATGAAGAAATCATCCTGGATTATCTGGGTGGGACCTAAATCCAATAACAAATGTCCTTATAAGAGACACAAAAGGGAGACAGAAAGAAGACAGACATAGAGAAGCAGCAATGTGAAGGCAGAGATAGGAATGATGTGGGCCTCAAGCCAAGGAAACCAAGAAATACTGACAGCCACCAGGAGCTGGAAGAAGAAAGGAAGTCTTCTCTTCTCCAGCCTCCAGAGGAAGTGAAGCCCTTCTTATACCTTGATTTTGGACTTCTGGGCTCCAGAACTGTGAGAGAATAAATTTCTGTCATTTTTAAGCCACCCAGTTTGTGGTAAATTGTTATAGCAGCCTGAGGAGACTGGTAAGTTCTCTTGTAGATATGGACAAGGAAGATTCTCCTGAAGATCAAGATGAAACAGCTAGCTGACCGGCCAGCCAAGGCATTCCCTCCATGGCCAGGGTTAGGAGGTCTTGCTGGAACTTTCCTGCTGCCCTCATAGTGTTCCCCCAATGGGCCGAGAATGTCCAGGGATACCAGAGTCTGTGTCACCCACAGCTAAACTTCCTCCTTCCCTGGAGACAGACTTGGTGAGTCCATCCCTAACCTCAACATCAGGATGCAGAGCTGGCACAAACCTCTTAAATCAGAGCCACAGGCACTAGTGGCCTGTGATTAAGTACAGATTACTGAGTAAACCTATTAAAATAATTTTTTGAAGACTTAGGAAATATTCCAGAAATATACACACATACTCTTTATAGACTCCACTTTGATTTTGTTGTGAGTAGACTAACTATGACATCTGAGTTAATTCTTCCTTCACAGAAAATGCTCTGGAGAGAAAGCCAGGAGAGTTGGGATCCAGCACCTCTGCCAGTTCTCACTGCAACTGCTGGCAACACCCTTGCCCTTGCTGGGCATCAGTCTCACCAGCTGTGAAACCAACAGTGTGGATTAGATATCCTCCATGTGCTCACTCTACTGCATTCGGCAGTGGTGTCTCTGGGTGATCTCTTTCCATCTGTGAACATCACCTCCACATCTTCACAGAGGTGGGAATGACAACCCAAGCTCCAAAGGGATGAGGTAGAACCTAATGAGACATGCAAATAAAAGAGTCTGGGCAATGGGGAGCTCTGATCAGAAACCATCACTATTGCTAAGGAAAGGAGACCAGAGAGGACAGTTTGGTGGTCTTGCTCCCCTTAGTGGAAGTGGGAGGAGGGTGGGGAGAAGTAAGAAACCATCTTTGCTTTTGCTAAGCAACATGGAAGCCTTGGAGACTACAGCTGGCCTGTGGGCCGCTTTCACTTAATGAGAAAGCAGATACAGGTGGGGCTGTGTGGTGGGACAGGCACTGGGCAAGCACCAGAGTCACCTGAAGGGCTTTTAAAAACACAAATTGCTGAGTCCTACCCTAGAGTTTCTGATCCAGTAGGTCTGGGATGAGGCCCAAGAAACTGCATTTTTAATAGGTCCTCAGGGGATGATAATGCTGTTGGTTCAGAGACCACAGTTTAAGTATCACTGCCCTGGATTGTCATTCAGACAGCATCTATTAGGCACCTGTGAAGTGCCTGCCAGTTCTGTGGAATCAGAGTCAGTGTGCCTGTTCTGTGACCCACGTCTGCCATTAATTAATTGTGTGTGGCTCCTGGACTCATTTCTCATCTGTAAAATGGGTAGATTTAAGACTTTTATGAGAAAATCTCTGAAGAGAAAAAAAGCACCATGTAAGGGCAACATCCAACTTCGTGTATCCTTTCTACCACTTTTCCAATGAAGTCTCCAGGACCAACATTTCGGAGAACACATGAGGAAGACTGAGGGAATGCATACCAGTCTGTCCCATGCCAGGGATTCCATGTCCAGGTATCATTATACTGGACACTTTCTTTTATCCCACTGCATCCTCCAAAATTCTGTGACATCTGTACTGTGAACCCATATAACAGGTAGGGAAACTGAGGCTTGGAGAGGTTAATTTTCTTGCTTCCTAGCTCAGATATGACAGGTTGGGGTTCCACCAGGCTTGCCAGTCTCCAAACCCCAAGTTCTTTCTGTTTTTCCATGCTCCATTTCATCTGCAAATTGTGGACAGCATTGTCATCAGGGTTAAATGAAATAGGATGTAAAACCCCCAGGGTTCTGCAGGGTTCCCTGTAAGTATTCACCACCCTACTTCTCTCTCTCTCCAACACTCTCTGGCCACGGCAGGTGATCCCTCCAAGACATTGATGCCACCATGGTGTTCCAGAGCAGAGACCGACAGAAGGTCCTTCTGCTAAACAGATGACTCGAGCCTTGGAGCCCAAGCCCAGTGAGCCATTCCAGTGCAGCAGGAGTTCTGTGAGCAGGGCATGCCATGAGAATGTGCTTCAGGCACTCACAAGGGACTGATTCTTGGAAGGGTGAGTGGGGCTGGACCCTCTCAGAAAGATGGGAATTGAACAGTTTTAGAGAAGAGGCAGGATGATTCATGAAGGGGAATGGGGAAGAAAGAGACAGAGGCAGGAGCCAGTGAGTGCTGATGACAGAGCCAAAGCATAGAGGAGCCATGAACTTGCTCAGCAGGAGGAACCTGGGATAGACAAAGGATGGGATGTGAGAATTCACAATTTAGGCAGTGATGCAGATTGCAGCTAACCTCATCAAAAATCTCAAGCTTAAACTTCATGGCTATCACTTCCTGATTTCCTTTGGTGATGTTTGTATTTTACTACCAGGGCAAGAGTTAGCAAAGCAATACCCCCTAGCAGAGAAAGTCCCAGGGACCAGGAACAGAGGTCATACTTGCAGACCTCAGGGTCAGACAGGGAGGAGCTCCACCCTGCACCTTCCTGTAGCTGAGTTGGTGCACTTGGTCATAGGGGAATCTGTTACACTCCGGGCTTTCAAAGATCTTCCAAAAGTGAGAAACCGCATATGGTATAAATGGGCTGCAAGGAACAGAACCAAAGGGAGATGGCAGGACTGAGGAAGGCACAATCAGGCCAGTTGGCCCCAGACTGCACTCCCAATTCTGCTGCTCTCTCGCTGAGTCCCTTGAAGCCTTGACTGAAAAAGAAGATGATACTTGCCAGTAGTGACAGGGGAGGGAGAAGTAATGCTTTTGAGCACTGGGCCCCTGCTGTATCCCACAGTTGGGTCTAGCTGGTTCCTCTCCTTGCCTCAAGAGCCCAAAAGAAGAATCTGAGAATGATCTATCTCTGGGTCCCCCAAGCCCCTCCCAAGTGCCTGCTGTGGTAGTTGTCTTATTGTACAGGAGAGAGAAATGCAGGAGGAGCCACAAGAAAAAGGCAAAACCATCTTCCCAGGTCTTGGCCTGATACCGTCTGTCTTAGCTTGGGCTGCTATAACAAAAATACCACAGGCTTACACAACAAACATTTATTTCTTACAGTCTGAAGGCTGAGAAGTCTGAGATCATGTTGCCAACTGAGTTAATGTCTGGTGAGGGCTCGCTTCCTGGTTACACACAGCAACCCACTTGCTGTGTCCTCACATGATGGAGAAAGTGAGCCCTAGTCCCTTTCTCTTCTTATAAGGGCACTAATCCCATCATGACCTCATCTACACCCAATTACCTCCCAAAGACTCCTCCTCCGAATACCCTATACTGGGGCCTAGGGCTTCAACACATTAATTTGGGGTGGCACATAAACATTCCATCCATAGCATCATCTCCAACAGACTCCATTCCAAAAGCAAGTGAGCCCGACTCATGGAATCACTCACAGCTCTTAGGAGTTTCCAAATGAGCAATGAAAAGAGAATTTCCAACTCAGGGGAACTGTTCCATTTAATGCTGGTGCTCTGGGGCCCTGGGGACTGACCAACTAGAAGCTTCGGAGATAGGGAGGGGAGGGACTACAGAGTCCCCTAGACATCACCAGGCTTTAGAAAGCATTCTCAGTGTCTCCCCAGGGGTCAAGATGAAATATGATTCCTGCCCTCAAAGCAACCTACAGTCTGGCTAGAAAGACAAGTCCAGCTCACCTGGCACTAGGAGAACCAGACAGGAGTCACTGTTGGGAACACAGACACCCAAGTGGTCCCATCCCATTCAAGAACCAAAGCTCAGAAGCTACAAGTAATTGAAGGGGAATTTATTTTAATTGCTTCCCTTGAGGAATATCAGACTGAATGCAGCACATGTCACCCTATCACTCTTACCCCTCTCCTCCAGCTCCAACCCCAATCTCCTTCTCTCTTCCCTACTTCAACTTGCACATCCCTCCTGCTCCCATCTTCAGCCTTGTTTTGCATGAATGAGACCCACCCTCGCCCATGAGCCCATAGTCTAAGACCTTCTCCCCACCATGAGGGTTCTGCATCACTATTGAAGTCACTATTGAAGTCACAATATCTGATGGGAAAGAAAACAGCTGAACAAGTGACAGCCAGAGACCAGATTCTAAATTGCCCCTGAGGGTGAGAAAGAGCTATAAGGCTGGGAATACTTGCAAGTTAATCAATTTTTCCCCAGCACAAATGGAACTGTGGTTGTGCTGCTTCATTTCAGGACTCCAGACCTGAGACAATGAGGAAGTAAGCCTGGACTGGCCTTGGAAGACAAGGGGGTGGGGGGAGTGAGGGAGAGAGAAAGAGATTATTCCAAAAGGGGGGTGGTAAATGCAGCACACAGCTGTACCCAAGATGGATGGAGCATGATGGCCCATTTATACACCCAGTGACAAGCAGCCTCCAGGGAAGGGCTGTGTTTTGTGCAGTGATCAGTGCTCTGCTGAAGCAACAGACTAGGGCATGCCTCCCTAGGCAGCCACTGCTAGGATCTTCCTGATTGTGGATCCAACAGGACTGCTGGGTAGGGTCAGGGTAACCTGAAGTCCCTTCTGAGAGAATCAGCAGAAGGCACAGGGCCAACCCAAGGTCTGATGAACTGGTGCTTCTTGGATAGCAGGGAGTAGGTGGAGTTATTCAAGGTGAACCCTCTGCTCAGGCATCTGGACCCTTCAAATAGAGTCCCTCCTGTATGCTGGGCCAAGGCCCTGAAACTCTCTCTGTGCAAGGTGCCAAGTGTCCATCAGGGCTCAGATGCAGGTCCCTGACTGTATGTGAGCCACTTCGGAAGGACCCTGCTGGGTCTCCAGGCACACCCTCCAGCAGTTTTCATAGGTGCTAACAAGAACATCACCTGCTCTACCAGACAGTGCTCCACCCACACATGCTCTAAGCTGAAACCTCAGCCCTCCACTCTGGGACAAATACTGTGGCCCTTGTTTACAGGTCATCAATGTTTTACCAAACAAATTCCATGATGCTGTTCGAATATTTGCTAACCTATGACAACAGTCTTGTATTTTTTTATGTGTTGAGAATAGGGCTGTGGTCCCTGAGGGCTAGGTGGTGAGCATCTCCTCTTCTTCTTCCCTGCCAGACAGCTTTCATAGCATCAAAGTCTTAATTTTAAATAGGTCTTTTTACCCATCATTCTCCAGCTGGCCCTCAGAGCCCTTCTGTCCATCCTCTAAGAAAGAATCCCTCCGGCTAGCAGCTCTTGATTCACTGCAGGACCTCCTCACCCTTCCCTGGCACTTAATTCCTCCATCCATCCTGATCTGTTCAACCTATCACGTCCCTGGGCCTCAATCCAACCAGCCCATCCAGCCTTGAGCCTTCATACCAGCAGATGAGCCCCATGCTACAAAGTAACAGCCAGGAAGAAGAGCCCTCTGCCCACGCGCACCCAACCTCAATCCTAACATATGCCCTGAACTGGCTCACATCCTCCATATTTGCTTTTTCCCCAAAGGTCTTATTCTATCAAGCTCTAGACCCTGGATTCAATTCTAAGCCATAGCGTAACACTTGGTTCATCACATGGCCCTGCTCCTAGAACACTGGATATCACTTAGCTCTTTATCATCATCATCCCTCTGGCTGCATCTGCTTGTGGCCACACCAGGGAACACCGTGGGCCCAGGTGCCCAGCCTAACCTGCTTTTCTACATGGCTGGTGTTCCCATCACATCAGATCCCAGACACTGCCTTTGCTAGCAACAACCCCCCATCATTCACTCACCACCTCCATCCCTAGCCAGGCCCCCTTCTTGAGCCTTCATCAGCCCTCCCTTTCCTCACTAATCATCCCAGGAATGACTTGGAAAACAGGTGGCAGTAGACATACTGAGTGTCATGCAGTGTTCCTACATTAACTACCTTGTACACACCAAACCAGTTCACTTTGGTAAGGGAAGCTGAGTTGGGCAAACCCAGCCTTGCCTGGGTTGGCTGTGTTCACAGCACAAAGTATGCCCATATTCTGGGATAGTAGCCATGGTTGGCATTTATTGAGCATGGATCCTATGCCAGAACAGCACAATATGTTTCATACACAATATCTCATTCCATCCCCACCACCATCCTATGGGGTTCATTTCCTATGAGCCTCATAGAAAATGGAAACTTATAGCAATTGAGTGGTTTTCTGGCATCACACAGCCAGAGCTCATTTTCAGCCCATCTCTGTCCAGGCCAAGCCCTGAGCTCTTTTAATATATAGGGTCTCATTTGATATTTATCATATCCTCCTTAAAGGTAGCTATACTTATTTCTTTCTTCAACAAGTACTTGTTTAGCACCAATAATGTGCAGGTTACCATGCTAGGTGTTAGACATTAGGGATGAAATGTGTCAACCCCCCACCTCCCATGCTGTCAGGAATGCTTAGTCAAAGGAGCTTGTATATCAAGGCACAAATAAGAGACAAGTAAACAGATAGATGATACAACCTCCAGAAGCATGAAGAAAATAAAATCTGATGGAGATGGAGTTAATGATAGGAAGAAGGAAGGAACTCTTTAAGAAAGGTGGTGAGTGAAGGCCTAGCCAAGCAAAGGATACTTCAGCCAGACATACACATATTTCTGGGGAGAGAGAGATATTTCAGTCATTCTTATGTGCAGAATCCTATGTGCATTCCCCTGTGCAAAATCCCTAAAGCCAGGAAGGCTTAGCATGGTAGGGAAACAGAAAGGAAGCCAGTAGTTGATGTATGAGGATTAAGGGTGGAATCGTACAAGATGATGGCAAAGAAGTAGACAGGGCAGGACATTGGAGGTCTGGTAGGACTTGGTAATGTTAGATTTTTGCAGTAGAGTAAGCAGGACACTGACACAAACTGCTTTCTATTTTTAAACATCCCTCTGATCACCTCATAAGGCATAAATGAGTCTGGGGATTGGTGGCAAGTAAGAAGGACCCTGTAAGACCAGTTGCAGAGGATTGGGGATCTTGTTTGCAGGAAAAGTCCACAGACCTGTTGAGCCCACAGGCATGGGAGGGGAGGAAAGAGAAATGGAGGGAAATAAAGGGTAACCCCCAGACTAAGGACTTGAGACACTGTATGGATGGTGATGGAGTTAACAGAGATGGGGAAAAATAGAAAAGCAGCAAGTTGTGGGAGGAGGGGAGGGGGTTAAAATCAAAAATCACATTTTTGAGTATGTTAAGTTTAGAGTACCTGTCAAACAATGAATGGAGAGAAAGTAGAGGTCCACACAGCCTTTTCTGCAATTCAAAAATCTACAATACTCAGAAAACAAAAGGTGCTTCATAACTCATTCTGCGAATTATGTCAGTGAATGTCAGCGAATTCTGACATGATATGAAATGAAGCCATTTACACATTTTTTATCCCACTTAGGATGAATATTCACATGTCTTGCTGCAGAAATATCAATGTTTGATTACGGGCTGCAGCAATTGGTCCTGCTGGAGGTAATGTCTCTCTGCAATTTAAAAATTCTGGATTCCAAGACACACCTGGTGCCAAGTTTAGAGTAAGGAAATATTCACCTGAATGTAGCTAGAAATATGTGTCTAGAGTTCAAGGGAGAGGCCGGGGGCTCAGGACTAAAGATACAAATTAGAGGACCATCAGCACAAAGATGGTATTTAGATCTTTGAGACCAGACTTGGGAGAGACCATAAATAAAGAAAAGGCAGAGGATGAGCCCTGGGGTGTGCTGTCATTTAGAGGTCATGCAGAGGTGATACAGACTTTTATCCCAGTTTTACAGAAGTGGACACTAAGGCTCATGGAGGGGAAGTGGTTTGCAGAAGGTGACATTTCTGTGAAGCAACTAACCCTCATTAGCAGGCTCCAAGTTCCGGATCCTACCCCTGACTTGGGGAATGTTGAGAGGTTGTCATTGGGATACAGACGGTGGCACTGAAACCCAGCAAAGTTAATTGTCCCCTATGGGCTGATCCCACTGCATCTGAGCATAGTAGCTCCAAGTTCTAAATTCTGAAATGACTCCACATCTGCACAATCTTAGGTATGGCAGCCCCTGCCACCCAAACATAGCTCATTCCCTCCTTCCTTTTGGGCATCATGCATTTCATGGAGTTGTAATTAGCTACGTATTTCTTGTTAATCCCACCCATTGTGAGCTACTTGAAGGCTGACATTGTATCTTAATCATTTTTGCATTTCTTCATGTCAGGCACTTAGTGAGAACTCAGTAAATACGTGTTGAAGTGTCCTGAAATCCAACAATATTAAAATAAATGTAGGGATCCCCTGGACCATATCAGAGAAGTCTGTGGAATAAACAGGAACAAGCACAAATGAGACTGACCCCTGCTGAGGCTTCCCTTCCCCAAGTGTCATTAAATGAGCCAAAGACAGCTTCTGTATCTTGGCCTCTATATTGTTTACTTCCTCACAACAGGCTGGGACCTGTTCTCTCAAAAGCCCACCAGAGCCAAACTCAAATTTTTATACATCCAATTGTTTTAAACATGATCCAAGTGAGCAGATTTTTAGCACTTCAGAGCCTGCCTGCTTTGCACACTCTGCAAAATGATACCCAACTTCTGCTAGTCAGAGATAAGATAAACTCCAGAACTGTAAAAACCCCAGCTGCTACTGCCTTTGCAACTCTCTGATTTAGCAGATTGCTGAGCAGCACCACCTAGACACATAAGCCCCTCTTTGACCTCCCTCTCTCCCAGGACTTCTTATGCCCCCTTCCTCTCTGGGTGGTGGCCCTGAACCATTCATAGCCTCTGGGTGGTCTCATGCTACCAGGTACTTCTTCAAATGACAACCTGTCAAAGTGTCTTCCAAATCAAACTTGTGCTACTGCCAACTTGTGGTCATATCTTTCTCCCTGATCAGCCCCCAAATCCTTCAAAACCCCTACACTAAGGCTAGGTGCCCCAGTCTCCTTCCCTTCACAGAAACTGTCACCAGAAACTCTGCTGGGACCAGAAGCTAACCCTGAAGCAGGGAGAAGCTCTCATAGCACCTATTTTCCAAGAGTTCCTTGTGACTTTTGAACACCCCAAAAATTGTTATACTCACTCTATAGATGAGAATTATGTAGTTATGTCTGATGCACATGTTTTGAGTACCTGTCACATGCCAAACTCTGACCTCAGGCCTTGACGAGCCCCAGCCCAATAGGGGAGACTGACATTTAAACAAATTCTTTCAATGAGTGATGCTTGGATCCTAATGGATGAAATATTCAAAGAATAGGATGTCTGAACAGAATTTTAGAGTAGCAAATATGTGCCATACAGACATGACAGTGAAAGATTGTCCAGTGTGTGCCCAGGTGCAGTCTGGCAGGTTTGGGAAGCTCTGGATGGTTTCGATTAGCTAAAGTAGGACACAGGATGGGAGTGTGTGGTGAGAATGCCATGCATGACAGCCCCCAAGTCATGGAGAACAGTACCATCCAGGTCTGAAACTGGAGCTTCTGAAGGTCTCCAGCAAGGAAAATAAAGACTAGATATGTGTTGAAGTCTGGGGAATGATGTGGTTGGTCAGTACTTCAGAAGACTCCCTCTGGGACCCCATTTGCATGGTGATGTCATGTCTACCATCTCTCCAAGACCTGGGGCCTCTGTGACTTGCCCAGGCCCTGGTAAAGGAACAGGTCAGATTTCTGCAGCCCTAGGATGCTCTGCATGGCCACCCTCTGACTCCTGCTCAGCGCATGACCAGGCTATGGGGTGGTTTAAAATAGTCCAGCCTTGGACACTCTCACTGCTGCTGGAGAAAGGAAGGACAAGCCAGAGTAGATGAGCTTGGGGAGCCCCCAGATCCCAGCTGTGCAAGCATGACCCAATTTTCAAGGCAGGTAATTTCCATTAAAGGTGGCTTCCTGGCGTTCAGGGACCAATGCTTGACCTACTTCTCTTTCAACCCCTCCCACAAAATGGGAATATTTCAGTAGAGAAACTTCTACTCTTCCCATGATTTTATTAAAACAATTAGCTACTGCACATCTGCCTTTGCCTCTCTCAGGTCTTGGCCTTTGGGGGCTACTTCTGTGCCCTGTCCTGACTGATACAAAGGCCAAGTCACCCAACCAGTCATGGGTCACTTTTCTGGGCTGGCCTTCCCATGGCTAACAACCACCCCACCCTGATCTAAGTAAGGATGTGACTGGGGGGAGGGGGGGAGGGAGGGAGGGAGGAAGTTGGGTATCATAGTAATCAAGTTAAACAGAGGTCATAGAGGGACATTATCCTCACATCTACTGCCCACATCCCCAGCAAAGCTCCAAAAGAACCCCTCAAACTGAGTACACTGCTAGAGAGACAGCCTGGCACCTGAATGCCTGGCTAGAGGCTCAGTGAGATAGCTTCAGGGCACCTCTAGGGCTAGCCCTAGAAGAACTCAGTCACAAGGAACCAGTTCTGGGAAGACTTGATGAGTACCCCAAGTCTGGGGGCTGAATGTGGACATGGAAACCAGCACTGACTTCTCACTTGAATATTTCTGAAGCAAAAGACTTACTGAAGCATATAATGATGGTGGGGACTGAGGGATCTGAAGAAAGGATGCAGAGATGCATACCACCCCAGGTTTCTTTGCTCCTTGGGAGGCAGAGAAGAGGACCTGATAGCTCCCAGATTTCATGTGGGAGAATCTCAGGGGTGAGGGGAGGAGGAGGCAAGAGCCATGGGGAATCCCAGGTATGTGATGGCTCATGCAGGTGACACCCCAGCTAAGGACGGTTTGGGATTTGGACCCTGACAGGACTGAAGGGAAACATGGCTGTCCTCTCCTAGGGAGTCCCCAAGGTGGAAAGGGCTAAGGAAAAGCAGATACCCTCCTAAGAAATCCCACACACCACACACAAAACCCACCACAACTGTAGAGCCCACAAGCAGAAGATGAAACCAGATCATCCAGGGCCAGCCTGGGATCAGTCCTCACCAACAGGTGCCCCATCCTGTGAGAGTACTTTGGCCATCTCTCTTGTTGTAACAAATGGATCACTTGTATTTGAGCATGGTTGGCAAGTAAGGTACCATCTAGTCCTTTGTTCTGAGTTATCTTTCCAAGAATGTTCAGATAAGGCACAGACTTGGAAGATAACAAACCCTTAAAGCAAAAGACAGGCATACTTACTGTCCAGTAAAATCAAGAGAATATCTTTCTCTGGAGCAGAAGGCAGGCACACTTACTGCCCATTATAGATTTGGATTCCTTAAGCTCAGGATTCCTCTCCTATAAGGCAGCCCATGGTGTACATGGGTGTTATCTGGTTCTCCTGCCCTTGTCCTGTGAGAACTGGGGTTCAGGGAACAAGCACATAATGCTGATATGCTGGTTATTGCCATTGTGGTGAGTGATAAACTGTCCTTTATCTCTGAACCAGGAGTCTCATGTCTTTTACTGGCATCCATGAAACTGGCAAACTGGCATGTTAGCTTGTCATTTAATGGACAAAAACTCAAACCTTCACAATTCTTGACACTAACCCCTTCCCAACCCAAAGGTATTAATGAGAGGAGGAGTCATCCCAGAATTGGACACCTCTGTGCAGTGATGGAGGGAAAAGAGAATCAAGTGAGCAAAACTCCCCCACTCACCCCAGCCCTGTACTCAGGCCTGGCAACTCTGGGAGGACAAGGGAGGTGGGCACTGAGATCAGGCTCAGACTGAAGTTGTAAACTGCTCTCACACTATTGTAAATCATGGCAGTGACCAGAAATCTAAAAGGTCCACTCGAACTGTCACTAGGAGCTAGATAAGGGGGGGCTTATAGGTGCTTGGCTGAAGGGAGTGATGGAAAGGGGAAGAATCTGCTCCTGTTGATACTCTGCTGAGCTGAAGTGTCACATTCACAGCCTTGTTGTCAAAACCCAGACCACATCTTTCACTCCTAAAGAAGTCCCAAAGATCCACTAGGTTTTCCATGTGCCCTCCTCATAGCCATGTTCTAGAACAGCCCCTGATACTCAGCCTCAGCTATTTTCTTTGCCCCTCTCCCTCTACCGTGGTAACCCCTCCACTCTGCCGTTTCTCCTTGAAGCCCCCTGCATAATGATGGAGCCCTTCAGCCTCCCTCCCTGGGGAGTTAATGTCCCCTAGAGGGCAGCCCTCATCCAACACGAGGAGTTGTTCTTTCCATACCCCATCCCTGGGCCCTGGTGTGGGATAATTCTGAGGTGTCTTCTGCACTGGCTCCCAAACTTCCCCAGTGGGAACAAATCCAAGTGCCCACGGTGCTAACTTGCTCAATAACCAAGGCTTCCTTCCTTTCCTGGTCTCACCTCCCCACTTCCTACTAGTGTTGCTTGGGTTCACCTCCCAAAGAAACAAATGTTCACCTCAGGGTATGCTTTTTTTGGAATCCAAACAAAGGCAATCTGTCCCTTCTGATCCCACCCAAACACAACATGAGAGACACTGCCTCATCTGCCCTATGAACCCTGATGTTCCCCACTTCCTTGTTTCCACTAGCAGCCCACACTCACTCTCCCTCCTACCCCACAGCCTCTGTAGACAGGTGAAGAAACTGAGGCACAGAAAGATTTAATGACTGTATAAGGTCAGAAACAAGCTCTCTGTGTCAGTCAGAGCCACCACCACTGAACCACCATCTGCCCTCCCCTCACCACATGGGCAGAAAGATTAGCTGGGATTTCTAGGACCTGGGTATATTTCTCTTTCCTTGGACAATCCCCTCTCCACCAGCATCTCATGGTTCCTGAATAAAATGTACAATACTCTTTCCCCCTGCCTGTTCCACCATCTTAGGCCTGAGACAGTGTATTGAGGATCTCTGGGTGCCCATCCCTACAGAGGAATCTTCTCATGCAACATGTCCAGGGCTGCAGTGGCATCCACCTTTCCTGCTCACTATGGCAACCTGTTATTATGCCCAGCTGGCATTTAAGAGCACAAATCAAGACTCAGGCAAGATATTTTCCCCCTCCTATCACCTCTGGCACCTTATAAATCTCTCATCTAATTTGTTTTTAACTTGAATTTCACTTTGTTGTTTTCCCTTTTTCCATAACCTCTGAGATACCACTGAACTCCTTCCTTTATTCTCACTGGTGTTCATGCTCCCTCCCAATTTAATATTCTCTTTGAATTTAATTAGCATGTTATTTATCCAAATCATTACAAAAGCTGACAGGAGAGCCCAAGGTGAAGGCCCCTGGCTCCCACCTCTCCCCTCACCCAGCACACACACATCAGATGCATGACTGCCTCACATACATTGCACTCCCGACTGTTCCAGGCAAAATAATCAGATTGTCTGCACTGCATTCCTGCTCCACTTCTGCACTTATAGTTTAACCTCTCCGAACCTCAAGCTTTTCATCAGTGAAAAAGGACAATGGTAGCTACTCCTCAGCATTGTGTGTGTGTGTGTAGGAGAGGTAGGGGGATGGGATGAAAAAGCAAGTAGCCTGGAGCCTGGCACAGAGTGCATACTCAACAAAACTTTATTCCTTCTCCCCACCCCTCTGAATCAAGAACAAAGGTGCACCATGGGCCTGAGAATGTCTTTTCACATCTGGTACAGCAAACATGGTGGTGAAGGAGATTATTGGAAGGGATGTGATTTTGTCACAATTGTAGCCTTGTGAACATTCATTTCCAGGTATCAGGTATGAAGTAAACCCTGAGCAGGCACACATAGAGAAACATGCAGTTCTTGGGGGTAATTTCTAAAATGGAAAGTTCTTTTTTTTTTTTTAAGATTTTATTTATTTATTTATTTGTCAGAGATAGATAGAGAGAATGCACAAGCAGGGGAAGCAGCAGGCAGAGGGACAAGCAGACTCCACACTGAACAAGGAGCCTGATGTGGGACTCGATCCCAGGACCCTGAGCCAAAGGCAGACTCTTAACCGACTGAGCCACTCAGGCATCCCTAAAATGGAAATTTCTAACTGGTTCTCCATGAAAGAGCTTATCTGGTTTTGCTTAATGAGGTATCCCCAGCAGCTGCCCAAGGCCTGGCACACACTGGGTGTGGCACTGACTGCCAGTGAATCAATATATACAACTCCCTTCTGCTTTAATAATAGAACCTCTGAATTTCAGCTGGACCCCTGCTCCCCTTGCAGTTAGCTGTGGCCATGTAACCAAGTTCTGGCCAGTGTTACAATGCAACATTCAAGTTAGGTCTTGAAAAGAATTTGCCTTCCCCTTTCCCACCTTTCCCACTAGCGAGAATGTGGACATGGGGAAAGGAGTTGGACTATACAATGGAAGCTGCCTATTGAAGGTATTAGAGCAGAAAGGGAGGAGTCTGGATCTGACATTGTGAGGGTGCATACTAGCCTGCTCCATGGACATAAGACTCACAGAATACCAAAAGTCAAATAGCAGACATAAATCAAACCTGTTCAATAATAACCTACATACACATTAATAAAACAATCCAATCAAAAAGGCACTGAACTAGGGGAATTCTACCAAACATTTAAAGAACAGTTAATACCTATTCTTCTCAAACTATTTCAAAAAATGGAAATGGAAGGAAAACTTCCAAATTCATTCTATGCAGCCAGGATTACCCTGATACCAAAACCAGATAGACACCACAAAAAAATAAAATTAAATTAAAAAAGGGGGGGGGGAATACAGGTCAATATCTCTGATAAACATAGATGCAAAAATGAACGGGGGGAAATCGGAGGGGGAGAAGAACCATGAGAGAGTATGGACTCTGAGAAAAAAACTGAGGGTTCTAGAGGGGAGGGGGGTGGGGGGATGGGTTAGCCTGGTGATGGGTTTTAAAGAGGGCACGTACTGCATGGAGCACTGAGTGTTATACACAAACAATGAATCATGGAACACTACATCAAAAACTAATGATGTAATGTATGGTGATTAACATAACATAATAATAAAAAAAAATCTTCAATAAAATACTAGCAAACAGAATCCAACAATCCATTAAAAGAATCATTTACCATGATCAAGTGAGATTTATTCCCAGTATGCAAGTGTGGTTCAATATTTGCAAATCAATCATCATGATACATTACATCAACAAGAGGAAGGTTAAAAACCATATGATCATTTCAATAGACACAGAGAAAGCATTTGAAAAAGTACAACATCCATTCATGATAAAAGCCCTCAATAAAATAGGTTTAGAGGGAACATACCTCAACATAATAAAGGCCATATATGGAAAACCCACAGTGAACATCATGTTCAATGGGAAAAACCTGAGAGCCTTTCCTCAAGGTCAGGAACAAGGATGTCCACTCTCACCACTTTTATTCAACATAGTACTGGAAGTCCAAGCCACAGCAGTCAGATGACAAAAAGAAATAAAAGGCATCCAAATTGGTAAGGAAGAAATAAAACTTTCTCTATTTGCAGATGCCATGATATTCTGTGTAGAAAGCCCTAAAGACTCTACCAAAAAATTACTAGAACTGATAAATGAATTCAGTAAAGTCACAGGATACAAAATCAATGTGCAGAAATCTGTTGCACTTCTATACACTAATAATGAAGCAGCAGAAATTAAAATTAAGAAAACAATCCCATTTGCAATCACACCAAAAATAATAAGATACCTAGGAATACACCTAACCAAAGAGGTGAAAGACCTGTACTCTGAAAACCATAAAACACTGATGAAAGAAATTGAAGATGACACAAAGAAGTGGAAAGACATTCCATGCTCATGGATTGGAAGAACAAATACTGTTAAAATGTCTATACTATCCAAATCAATCTACACATTTAATGCAATCCTTATCAAAATACCAACGGCATTTTTCACAGAACTAGAACAAAAAATTCTAAAATTTATATGGAACTACAAAGCCCCCACATTGCCAAAGGAATGCTGAAAAAGCAAAACAAAGCTAGAGGTATCACAATTCCAGACTTCAAGTTACATTACAAAGCTGTAATAATCAAAACAGCATGGTACTGGCACAAAAATAGACACATAAATCAATAGAACAAAATAGAGAACCCAGAAAAAAACCCACAATTATATGTTCAATTAATCTTTGACAAACCAGGAAAGAATATCCAATGGGAAAAAATCTCTTCAACAAATGGTGTTGGGAAAACTGGACAGCAACATGCAAAAGAATGAAAGTGGACCATTCTTATACCATACACAAAAATAAATTCAAAATGGATGAAAGATCTAAATTTGAAAGAGGAAATCATCTAAATCCTAAATCCTAAATCCACATACTCTCCCAGCCTTCATCTTTCTTGCCCTCACATACAGAGCTCTGCACACTTGGGGTTTGGTTCTATGAAGACTGGAGATGGGGTGAGTATGGGAAGGGCAATGAGGAATGAAAAAGGAAGATGTGGAAGAAGACAGAAATGGGGGCAAGGGTTAAGGATGTGAGGGTGGGAATGAGACAGTGATGGAAGATCTACCTGCCAGATTCATTTGCCAGAACTAGAGCCAGTTCTAGGATATGGCAAGTGAGGCACTCATTTTGGGCACAAAATTTAGGGGCACTAAAAACTCAACAGTCAAGATAAATCTTTTAATGCAATATTTCTAAAAATTTAAATTAATGCAAAAAATCCATGATGAAGAAAATATCAAGATTTTAAATAAAAGTGGGATCCATATTTCTAATTGTCCCTTTTGCTTGAAGCTCCAATATGGCTCCTCTAACATGGCTGGGCAGGTGCTGTTACTGAAGTAGCCTCGAGCCAGAGGGAAATAGGTAAGGAGATTCTGGGCCTCCAGGACATCAACCATTCTCTGCATACAGTCTAAAAGGAAACAAAGGAAGGTGGAAATGAGAACATTCTAATGGAAAACTCTGTCTGCCACCAGAGGGATAAGACCAGAATGGTCCCCAATGCTCGCATCCCCAGCTTAGGCTCACAAAAGGGAAGCTTCTGTGGGACTCTGGAACATCTCCATATGGATCAGTACACATAATCCTCATAATAATCTCCACCTTCAGTGCTCTTAATGTCCCCATCTTACAGATGAGAAAACCAAGGCCCTTGTAACATTCTCAGGGCCACACAGCTGGCAAGGGGAGGTCCAGTATTACATCCAGGTTCCTGCTTTCAACCTTCACACCTCACTGACCCTTTCAAGCACAGCCACAGTCCTTCCCTCCATCAGGTTACTCCATGGTCAGCCTCCACACCCATGCACTGCCTGACATCATCTCTACCTGGTCCATTGGCTGCTGCATTCCTCATCATCTGTCTCCCAGATTTGGGCCTGATGGATGATCAGCATTGATTAAAACAGGGAGAAGCTAGGGAAAAGGTCTGAAAAGCAAGTGTCTTCCCATCTGACCAAGGAGCCAATGTCAGAATGAGAACTGCTGGATTCAAATAGACACAGGGACCCTGAGGGTGAAGGGTCCCCAAAACTCCCTTGCTGAACACAGCTATCCTTTATGCTGGATAGTTTCTGGCCCATCACCAGTACTCAATAAATATTTGTTGAACATTTAAAGAGTTAATGCAGTGTTTTTCAACCTTGGCACTGTGACAATTTGGGCCAGATAATTCTTTGTTGCAGAGGTTGTCCTGTGGATTGTAGGATATTTAGCAGCATCCCTGACCTCTACCCATTGGATGCTAATAGTGCCTCCCAGTTATGACAACCAAAACTGTCTCCAGACATGGCCAAATATTCCCTGGAGAGCAAAATCACCCAGCTAAGAACCACTGAACTAATGAATCAGAGGATGAGAAAATGAACAGCTCTTGGCCATCCTAAAGGAGAAGCAGGCCCTGGTGATGCTGAGCAGACCCAGATGGGAGTCAGCCAGCAGTCAGAAGACCCTGGAACATCTTTGTTAAGAGGCAGAGATGAAGGCACTGTCACTGCTTTTCTCCACTCGTCAAGTGGCCTATCCATAGCAAATTTTCAAAGTGTGACACTTTCAGCAGCAACAAATGACCGATCGGGGATCCAGCCCAGGGCTGCGAGCTCTGTCACTGTTCCAAGCCACTGCCTGACTTATGCCCAGGCCAGAAACAATTCACTACTTCTCCTTAAAAGAGCAATTTCCCCTCAGAGTGATGGATGGCCTGCCATTCACCAGCCACAAACCAACCCTATTTCTCACCCTTCATGCAGCTGCACCCCTCCAGGGCTTTATGGTAAATTAATCAACAATTGAGAGCAGGTTGTGGAAGGACGCAGGGTGGGCAGAACAAATCTCCAAATTCAAAGAGATAAGGCCCATCAAATTATGTCTCCGTCCTCTGCCCTGCCCCCATCACCAGCACTAGCTGTTGTCCAATTAAGAAAAGTAGAGACAGATAAGCCTTGTGAACTGGGGACTTGGAGTCGCAGGGACATGTCCCCAATTGGAGTTGGCTTTTATGTTGTTCCTCAAAGATCCTTATAAAGAAGAGTATGGAAACCACAATAAGTTACCATGTAACACCCTTCAGGTTGGCAAAAATTAAGAAGTTGGCCAATACAAAGTTGATGAGAATTTGGAGCAGTGGGAAGTGGAGGAGTGTAAACTGGTAGGAGCTCTGTGGAAAACAATGCATTACTGTCCTGTGACCTGGATGCCACATGTTGTATGACCCAGCCATTCCATTCCTGGATATGGAACAGTAACCCACAAAAACATGTGTGCAGGTACACCAGGAGGCATTCACAGAAATGCCCAAGGTAGCACAAAAAAGGGAAAATAAACATAGTAAAACTGTTCATAGAGAAAAATAAGGGGAACAACCCAAATATCCATCAATAGTAAAATGAAGAAAGAGAATACTATGTAAAATATAGGTAAATTTCATAAATGCAATATTAAATGCAAAAAAATAGACTAAAGGAAACACATATAGAATCTTTCTACTGAGATAAAGCTCAAAAACCTACAAAAGAGATATATTCACCTGCAATAAAATTTATTAAAAAAGGAGTAAAGGATTAATAAACTCTATTTCAAAAGAGTGATTGCAGTTGAGAAAGATGTACCCAGGGGGCTGCAGGGTTTTTGGTAATGTTCTATTTCTCAAGCTGGGTGGTGGATACACAGGTGTTCATTGTATTATCGTCACTTCTTAAATTATATGTGCAGATATTATTATATATCTACTCATATGATTGAAATATATTTCCTAATAAAAAGATTAAGAAGTATGGGATATCCTACCCCTACAGGATGGAGAGTTCCATATCCAGGAATGGAATGGCTGGGTCATACATGTGGCATCCAAGTCATAGGGCAGTAATGTATAATTTTCCACAAAGCTCCTACCAGCTTCTACCAGCACACACCCCAGCAGTAAACAAGAGCTCCTGTGGCTCCATATCCTTATCAACTTTTGCGTTGTCAGCCTCTTAAACAGTAATAAGGAGGAAAGCTTAGCTTTTTCAGAGAAGTTCCAGATGAGGTCAGAGCTCCGCCCAAAAAAGCATGCCCTATAAAAGTCAGTCATGTCCTCCACACAACAAAGGTTCAATGACTGCTCTTGTACTCGATTATCCAGTCAGCTAGGGGGCACCTCAGGAAACAAAAAAATATCTGAAGCCAAGGGAAATGGGGGAGGGGCTTCTTTGAGTCACGGTGCTGCCTCCTAACCTCCTTCATGGATAGTATAGGGCTTCATAGCCCCAACGAGCACAAATTATGTGTTGAGCAGTGACCATGAATCATTTACTGCTCACAACAACCCTGCAAGGGAAGCTTTATTATTCCCATTTTATAGATGAGGAAACTGAGGCTTAGAAAGTTGATGCTACTTGCTCAAGATTACATAACTACTAAAAAGTGTACACAGGTTTCAAACTCAAGTCTGTCTGATGTCAAATCTTGACCTCTTTCCCATAAGATAGGCTGCCTTTTGAGTTTCATCATCTACCAGCACCCTTCCCCATCTACCACAGAAATGCCTTTGGAGAAACAAACATAAACACCCCTTCCTCATAGGTTGTTTCATATAAGGTCAACTTAAAGAGGAGCTATTTTAATTCACCCAGCCCAGATGCCAGGCCAATAGTATAACTGGGCAGTCACTAGGTTTGTCATTAGTAAGAAGTGATAGCAAAGGAAGGATACAGGGCAGTTGTACCCTGTTTCTACTCAGCAAGCAAAATGAAACTTTTTTTTTCTTTACAAGAAAGAGGCGTGAAAGAATACAAGCATCCCAAGAGCTTCAGCAGCCACTCTGCAGGCAATACTGGTGGGTGCTTCTCATGGGGCAGAGCACAGTCAAAACCACCTAATAAGCAGTGAGCACCCAAAAGAGACCCACCCCAGAGACGCTGGGCTTTTTGGTCTCCCTGACAGTGCTCTCCACCTTTCCACATCAATAATCCCAAACACAGCCAACCACTGCACTGGTCTCAACAAATGGGAAACAAGATTGCATCTTCTTTGACTCCCTAGTGTCTTCAGGTGAGATTCCTGACTGTGGTGAATAAGGTCCTCCTCAATCTCTCTCATCTCAATTCCTGCCATGTGGACATCCAGGAAAGGGCTGTGGGCAGAAGAAACAGTTGCCACTCCCAGGCATATTTGAGAAATAGTAAGGGAGCAGGGCACTGTGGCTGGAGTGAATGAGTGAAATGAAGAAAGAGTTAAAGAAAGCAACACTGGTGACTTTTGCTTTTATTCTGAATAAAATGGAGAGCCATTGCATGATTAGAGCAGAAGAGTCATAGGGTCTGTTTTCCATTTTCAAAAATCTCTCTGCAATTGTGTAAAGAATGCACTGCAGAGGGAGAAGGGTGGAGGCAGAGACAAACTGGAGGTTGTTCAAGGAACGAGGTGTGAGCTGATGGTAGGATGGAACTGGTGGTAAAGTGGGTGCTGGATTTATTTGGAAGTTGGGATCAGTAGGGTTTCCTGACAGATTGAATGAGGAGTGTAAAAGAAAGAATAGGGTCAAGGATGATTCCAGAACTTTTGACCTGAGCAACTGAGAAAAAGAAGTTGTCAGTCACTGAATGGGAAGGCTGTAAGTCTAATGGATCATTTCAAGTTTGGGGGACAGGCAGAGATTGGAGTTCAGTTGTAGGCATGTTAAAATTTCAGATGTCTATCCAACATCCAAGAAGAGATATAGAGTATATAGTTGCTGAATATAGAAAAATAAGCTTCAAGAGACAAATCAAGACTGAATTATAAATTTGGGAGTTGTCAGAATGTGCATAGTATCTACATTTATGAGACTGAGTACAATCACCAAGGAAGAAAATATACATGGAGCACAGAAGAGGACCAAGAACTGAGCACAGAGATCCTCTGACTTTAAGAGTTCTGAAGAGGAGAAAACAACACAAGATGGAGATGATCCATCAGTAATTAAACTGCTATATACATATGTCCATGCATGCACACATATATGCACACATGCATGTGCATACACATACATAAACTTACATGTGCTGATGTGCATACATATGCACATACATACAATTTCATAATCTCTAAAAAGACATAACATAATCCAAAATCTCTGCAAAATATCACTCACAATATCCATAACATACTAGATATTCAAAGAAACAAAGACATGTACCCATAATCAAGAAGAAACAAGTCAATAATGCCGACCCACAGATCACTCAAATTTTGGAATTAAAAGACAATGACATTTTCTTAAAAACTATTTTAAGTGAAGAAATGAGAAGAAAAAATGGATAGAATGGGTGAGGAGATGAAGACTCTCAGGAAAGAAATTTCAGCCATAAAAAGAGAATCACATTGGAACTATAGAACTGAAAAACACAGCATCTAATTGAAAAATGTATTGATGAGTCAATGTTGGGCTACACTCAGTGGAGAACAATTCATGGATTCAAGATGTGTTAACAGAAATTATCCAAGCTAAAACACACAGAGAAAATAATTTTTAAAAAAACAGAGTGTCTGACACATGTGAGACAATATAAGTGATTTAACAAGGTCTAACAATATAAGTGGTCTAACATAGGTTTCCAGAAAGAAACAAGAGAGAAATGGGGCAGAAGAAATATGAAGAGAAAAGGGCCAAAATTTTTCTAAGTAAAAATTGATGAAAGACATAAGCCAAATACCCAAGAATGCTGGTGGGAGTATAAGCTAACAGAGGAAGTAAAATGGAATTTTTTTTAATTATTTAAATGCTTGGTTACTCCAAAAGAAGTCAGGAAAGGAGAACCAAAAGAACAATACCACCACCAACAACAACAACAAAACAGATGGAATATATAAAACAAATAGCAAATGATAGACTGAAACCCAACAATTTCTATAATTTTGTTAAATGTAAACTGACTAAGCCAGCACTCAACTTAAAAGGTAAGCACTGTCGGGTGCCTGGGTGGCTCAGTTGGTTGAGCGACTGCCTTCGGCTCAGGTCATGATCCTGGAGTCCCGGGATCGAGTCCCGCATCGGGCTCCCTGCTCAGCAGGGAGTCTGCTTCTCCCTCTGACCCTCCTCCCTCTCATGCTCTCTGTCTCTCATTCTCTCTCTCTCAAATAAATAAATAAAATCTTTAAAAAAAAAAAAAAGGTAAGCACTGTCAAAATGAATTCTTTTTTTTTTAATTCTATGTTATTAATAAAAGACAAAGTTTAAATTTAATAGTCAATGTAGGTTGAAAGTAAAAAGTTGGAGAAATATGTGCCTTGCAGATACTGATAACAAAAAGGTGGTATGACTACAGTAATACTCTTCAAGACATTGCCAGAGATACAGAAGAACATGTCACAATGTTCAGAGGATTAATTCTCCAGGAGGACATAAGAATCCTAATATGTGTCCACCTAATCACATAGATTCAAAATACACGAAACAACAATGATCAGAATAAACAGAAATACACAGATTCACAACTAGAGTTGGAAATCTTAACACTCCTCTCTCAGTAAATGATTTTTTAAAAATGCGATTTTAAAAATCAGTACAATATAAAAGAATAGAACATCACAATTAACCAATTTGATCAAATTGATAGAACACTATAGCCAGGAAGTTCAAAACACACTCTCTTTTTAAGAAAATGCTCATGGAACATTCACCAAAATAGACCATGGATGTGCTGGTGCATAAAATATGTCCCAATGGATGAAATTTTACAGAGTCTATTCTTACTTACTCTGGATTTAAATTAGAAATAAATTAGTAAAATATTATTTTACAAATTAACTAGAAAAATACCTCCCCACCAAAACCTCTTGAAACTAAGCAATAGACTTCTATATAACCTATGAGTCTAAGAAAAACTCAAAGGAAATTAGACAACATTTTTATCAAAATGATAATGAACACCCAACATTTCAAAATGTGTGAAAGGCAGCTAAAGCAGTACTTAGATATAAATTTATGATTTTAATTCCATGTATTAGAAAACAAGAGTTTTAAATCAGCTTCCACCTCAGAAGTTAGCAAAAGAAAAGCAGTTTAAGTTCAAAATAAATAGAAAAGCAAAGAAATCATAAAGATGAGAGGGTAAGAAAAATAAATGGAATAGAAAATAGAGTAGCCATGAAAAAAATCAGAAAAACCAAAATTTTTTTCTTTATAAAGAACATTAATAAAATAACAAGAATGTCAAGGAAACAAAAGAAAATAAAACACAAATTACCAGTATTGGGAATGAAGTGAAAATCTGAAATGTCCTACAGATGTTAAAAGAATAATAATAAACTATTATGAACCACTTCATGTCAAGTTTCAATTAACTTAGATGATAAAAATGCACCTTCCAAAATACAACTTCCCAAAATTGTCACAAGAAGAAATAGAAAAATCAGATTAGCCTTCCTTTTTTTTAATGAAGACCATCATTTAAAATCTTCCTAAAAACAAACAAAAAACCAAAAACAAGCAAACAAAACAAACAAGACTCCAGATCCAAATGGCTTTGCTAGTGAATTCTACCAATTTGAGAAAGAAATACCAATCTTAAACAAACTCTATCAGACAGCCAAGGAGCAAACATTCCCAACTCATTTTATGAGACTAACATAACCTGATAAAAAACCTGACAATAATATTATAAGAAAAGAAAGTTACAGACCAATACTCCTCATGAAGAGACACAAAAATCCTTCACAACATCTTAGTAAATCAAATCCAGAAATACATGAGAAAAGAGAATATATTTGTAACCAAATGTGGTATATCATAGGGATGCAAGATTGGCTTAGCACTTGAAAGTCAATCAATGTAATTCAATGTATTAACAGAATAAAGAAACAAAAACCATGTAATATTCTCAACAGATTCAGAGAAAGCATTTGATAAAATTGAACAGTTGTTCATAATTAAAATTCTCAGCAAAAAGAGAGTAGAAGGGATTTCCTCAACCTACAAAGGAGTCTCCATGAGAAAAACACACAGCTAACATTGTATATATGATGAAATATTAATCCTTGTGCCCAAATACTGGGAACAAATCAGATATCCAGTCTCATTGCTTCTATATACTATTGTACTGGAGGTTTAGTAGTCTATTCAAGAAAAAGAAGAAGAAAAGAAAAGAAAGAAAGATGGATTTGAAAGGAAAAGTAAGGCTATCTTTACTTGCAGATGACATGATTACAGAAAAATCCATAGAAATCTACAAACTATCTTAATAATTCCTGGATTTAACAAGGCTGCAGGATAAAAATTCAATATAAAATATTGTTTCTAAGCACTAGCAACAAACAAATGTAAAATGAAATACAGCAAAAGAGTATACTATTTCCAATAGCATTGAAAAAATCAAATATATGGGGAAAAAATTTAACAAAAATGTACAAGACAGAAAAATATGTAACATTTCTAAAAGAAATAAAAGAAGAGCTAAATAAATGGAAAGACATATTCTGTTCATGAATTGGAAGACTACTCTACAGATACCAATTCTCACCCCAGTTGATCTATGGATTCACTGAAGACCCAGTCAAAATCCCAACAGGGTTTGTTATAGAAACTGACAACTTGATTCTAAATCTATATAGAAGGACTAGACTAGCCCAGGCAATCTAGAAAGAAAACACAACAATCTAGAAAGAAAGCAAAAAGAAGCCTTATAACACCTGATTTCAAGACTTGATACAAAGCTACAATTATGAAGACCATGTAGTATTAAGAGCAGAAAATAGATCAATAGAACAGAAAAAAAAAGTTCAGAGATAGACCCACACAAAATAACTAGAAAAAATTAACACTGGCTTTTACTTCACATTATTCAACAAAATTTATTCAAGATGGGTCATAGACTAAAAGCTAAAACTAAAAATATTCTAGAAGGAAAAATAAGATAATATTTTCACAAACTTAGGATTGATTAGACAAGTCATGAAAGCATCAAACATAAAAGAAAAAAATGGTAATTTAGACCTTATCAAAATTAAAATCCTCTACTCATGAAAAGACACTATTACAAAAAAACAAAAACAAAAACAAAAAAAGCCACAGACTGAGAGATGATAATTGGGCTATATATCAGACACACAAAAAAAACCTTATCTCCAAAATATATAAAAAACACTTACATCAATAAGAAAAAGACAAACAACCAATTATTTTAAATAATAAAAAGAGTCCCTACAAACAGCCAAAAAGCATATGAAGAGGTGGCCAGCACCATCACCAAGGAAACGCCATGATGCCACCTCCCATCTACTGCAGAGGTACCACTAAAAGGATGAACAAATCCAAATGCTGATGAAGATGTGGAGCAACTAAAACTCATACATTAGTGGTCAGAAGACAAACAGCACAAAATGCTTTGGTAAACTGACTGGCAGCTTCTTTTTGAAGTTAAACACATACCTGCCCACATCTAAGAATTTAACTAGGAGAAATTAAAATGTAGCCCCACAAGAAAACTTGCATAAGAATGTTCATAGCAGTTTTACTGATAACAGCCCAGAGATGAAAAGAAAAATGTCCATCCACAGGAGAATAGATAAATACATTTGATATATTTAAACAAGGGAATTCCCAGAAACACTGATGGGAAGAACCACTGATTCATGAATGAATCAAGTCTCAAAAACATGGTTTAAAAAAAAGAAACCAGAGGTTCAAGACCAGGCAAAACTATAGAAATCAAAACTGGCTCCCTTGACAGGAAAGGATTAGAGGCAACTTTCAGGGATGGTGGAAATAGTCTATATCCCAGTTTAGGTGGTCATTAGCAGAAGCATTCATTTGTCAAAACTACTGAACTGCACACTGAAACTGTTTTTATTTCACTCTACATGAAATCTGCCTCAATTTTAAAATAAATAATTAAAAAACATTTTTAAAGAGACAGAATAACAGAAGAAGCATTGGAGACAGGGTATACAGAAAAGTCAGTGGGGTTTTTTTTCTTTTTTTGTTTTTTATTGTTATGTTAATCACCATACATTACATCATTACTTTTTGATGTAGTGTTCCATGATTCATTGTTTATGCATAACACCCAGTGCTCCATGCAGAATGTGCCCTCTTTAATACCCATCACCAGGCTAACCCATCCTTCCACCCCCCCTCCCCTCTAGAACCCTCAATTTGTTTTTCAGAGTCCATAGTCTCTTGTGGTTCGTCTCCCCCTCTGATTTCCCCCCCTTCATTCTTCCCCTCCTGCTATCTTCTTTTTTTTTAACATATATTGTATTATTTGTTTCAGAGGTACATAGCTGTGATTCAACAGTCCTGCACAATTCACAGCGCTCACCATAGCACATACCCTCCCCACTGTCTATCACCCAGCCACCCCATCCCTCCCAACCCCCACCTCTCCAACAACCCTCAGTTTGTTTCCTGAGATTAAGAATTCTTCATATCAGTGAGGTCAGATGATACATGTCTTTCTCTGATTGACTTATTTTGCTCAGCATAACACCCTCCAGTTCTATCCATGTCGTTGCAAATGGCAAGATCTCATTCCTTTTGATGGCTGCATAATATTCCATTGTATATATCTTCTTTACCCATTCATCTGTTGATAGACATCTTGGCTCTTTCCACACTTTGGCTATTGTGGACATTGCTGCTATAAACATCAGGGTACACATACCCCTTCGGATCCCTACATTTGTATCTTTGTGGTAAATACCCAGTAGTGCAATTGCTGGATCGTATGGTAGCTCAATTTTCAACTTTTTGAGGAACCTCCATACTGTTTTCCAGAGTGGTTGCACCAGCTTGCATTCCCACCAACAGTGTAGGAGGGTTCCCCTTTCTCCGCATCCCAGCCAACATCTGTCATTTCCTGACTTGTTAATTTTAGCCTTTCTGACTGGTGTGAGGTGGTATCTCATTGAGGTTTTGATTTGGATTTCCCTGATGCCGAGCGATGTTGAACACTTTTTCATGTGTCTGTTGGCCGTTTGGATGTCTTCTTTGGAAAAATGTCTGTTGATGTCTTCTGCCCATTTCTTGATTGGATCATTTGTTCTTTGGGTGTTGAGTTTAAGAAGTTCTTTATACATTTTGGATACTAGCCCTTTATCTGATATGTTATTTGCAAATATCTTCTCCCATTCTGTTGCTTGTCTTTTGGTTTTGTTGACTGTTTCTTTTGCTGTGCAAAAGCTTTTTATCTTGATGAAGTCCCAATAGTTCATTTTTGCCCTTGCTTCCCTTGCCTTTGGTGATGTTTCTAGGAAGAAGTTGCTGTGGCTGAGGTCGAAGAGGTTGCTGCCTGTGTTCTCCTTTAGGATTTTGATGGACTCCTGTCTCATATTTAGGTCTTTCAACCATTTGGAGTCTATTTTTGTGTGTGCTATAAGGATATGGTCCAGTTTCATTCTTCTACATGTGGCTGTCCAATTTTCCCAACAGCATTTGTTGAAGAGACTGTCTTTTTTCCATTGGACATTCTTTCCTGCTTTGTCGAAGATTAGTTGACCATAGAGTTGAGGTTCCATTTCTGGGCTCTCTATTCTATTCCATTGATTGATGTGTCCGTTTTTCTGCCAATACCATACTGACTTGATGATCATAGCTTTGTAATAGACCTGGAAGTCCGGAATTGTGATGCCGCAACCTTTGCTTTTCTTTTTTTTTTTTTTTTTTTTAATATTTCATTTATTTATTTGACAGAGAGAGACACAGCGAGAGAGGGAAAACAAGCAGGGGGAGTGGGAGAGGGAGAAGCAGGCTCCCTGCAGAGCAGGGAGCCTGATGTGGGACTTGATCCCAGGACCCTGGGATCATGACCTGAGCTGAAGGCAGTCGCTTAACCGACTGAGCCACCTAGGTGCTCTGCTTTTCTTTTTCAACATTCCTCTGCTATTTGGGGTCTTTTCTGGTTCCATACAAATTTTAGGATTATTTGTTCCATTTCTTTGAAAAAAGTGGATGGTATTTTGATAGGGATTGCATTAAATGTGTAGATTGCTCTAGGTAGCATTGACATCTTCACAATATTTGATCTTCCAATCCATGAGCATGGAACGTTTTTCCATTTCTTTGTGTCTTCCTCAATTTCTTTCATGAGTATTTTATAGTTTTCTGAGTACAGATTCTTTGCCTCTTTGGTTAGATTTATTCCTAGGTACCTTATGGTTTTGGGTGCAATTGTAAGTGGGATCGACCCCTTAATTTCTCTTTCTTCTGTCTTGTTGTTGGTGTATAGGAATACCACTGATATCTGTGTATTGATTTTATATCCTGCCACTTCACTGAATTCCTGTAGGAGTTCTAGCAGCTTTGGGGTGGAGTGCTTTGGGTTTTCCACATAAAGTATCATATCATCTGCAAAGAGTGAGAGTTTGACTTCTTCTTTGCTGATTTGGATGCCTTTTATTTCTTTTTGTTGTCTGATTGCTGTGGCTAGGACTTCTAATACTATGTTGAATAGCAGTGGTGATAGTGGACATCCCTGCCGTGTTCCTGACCTTAGGGGGAAAGCTCTCAGTTTTTCCCCATTGAGAATGATATTTGCTGTGGGTTTTTCATAGATGGCTTTTATAATCTTGAAGTATGTACCCTGTATCCCTATACTCTGAAGAGTTTTGATCAAGAAAGGATGCTGTACTTTGTCAAATGCTTTTTCTGCATCTATGGTGAGGATCATATGGTTCTTGTTCTTTCTTTTATTAATGTATGGTATCACATTGATTGATTTGCAGTTGTTGAACCAACCTTGCAGCCCCGGGATAAATCCCACTACGTTGTGGTGAATAATCCTTTTAATGTACTGTTGAATCCTATTGGCTAGTATTCTGGTGAGAATTTTTGCATCCATGTTCATCAACGATATTGGTCTGTAATTCTCCTTTTTGATGGGGTCTTTGTCTGGTTTGGGGATCAAGGTAATAGTGGCCTCATAAAACGAGCTTGGAAGTTTTCCTTCCATTTCTATTTTTTGGAACAGTTTCAGAAGAATAGGTATTAATTCTTCTTTAAATGTTTGGTAGAATTCCCCTGGGAAGCCATCTGGCCCTGGGCTTTTGTTTTTTGGGAGATTTTTGATGACTGCTTCAATTTCCTTGGTGGTTATAGGTCCCAATCGTTTGGTACCGTTTGAGACCTGATTTGTGACCTAGGATGTGATCTATTCTGGAGAATGTTCCAGGGGCACTAGAGAAGCGTGTGTATTCTGTTGCTTTGGGATAGAATGTTCTGAATATGTCTGTGAAGTCCATTTCGTCCAGTGTGTCATTTAAAGTCTTTATTTCCTTGCTGATATTTTGCTTAGATGATATGTCCATTTCAGTGAGGGGAGTGTTAAAGTCCCCCACTGTTATTGTATTGTTGTTGATGTGTTTCTTTGCTTTTGTTATTAATTGGCTTATATAATTGGCTGCTCCCATGTTAGGGGCATAGATATTTACAATTGTTAGGTCTTCTTGTTGGATAGACCCTTTAAGTAGGATATAGTGTCCTTCCTCATCTCTTATTACAGTCTTTGGTTTAAAATCTAATTTGTCTGATATAAGGATTGCCACCCCAGCTTTCTTTTGGTGTCCATTAGCATGGTAAATGGCTCTCCACCCCCTCACTTTCAATATGGGGTTATCTGTGGGTCTAAAATGAGCCTCTTGCAGACAGCATATCAATGGCTCTTGCTTTTTTATCCAATCTGATAACCTGTGTCTTTTGATTGGGGCATTTAGCCCATTTACATTCAGGGTAACTATTGAAAGATAGGAATTTAGTGCCGTTGTATTGCCTGGAAGGTGACTGTTACTGTATATTGTCTGTGTTCCTTTCTGGTCTATATTACTTTTAGGCTCTCTCTTTGCTTAGAGGACCCCTCGCAATATTTCTTGTAGGGCTGGTTCTGTGTTTGCACATTCCTTTAGTTTTTGTTTGTCTTGGAAGCTTTTTATCTCTCCTTCTATTTTCAATGACAGCCTGGCTGGATATAGTATTCTTGGCTGCATATTTTTCTCGTTTAGTGCTCTGAATATATCATGCCAGTCCTTTCTGGCCTGTCAGGTCTCTCTGGATAGGTCTGTTGCCAATCTAATGTCTCTACCATTGTAGGTTACATATCTCTTCTCCCAAGCTGCTTTCAGGATTTTCTCTTTGTCTCTGAGACTCGTAAGTTTTACTATTAGATGTCGGGGTATTGACCTATTTTTATTGATTTTGAGAGGGATTCTCTGTGCCTCCTGGATGCCTGTTTCCTTCCCCAAATTAGGGAAGTTCTCTGCCATAATTTGCTCCAATAGGCCTTCTGCCCCCCTCTCTCTTTCTTCTTCTTCTGGGATCCCAATTATTCTAATGTTGTTTCATCTTATAGTATCACTTATCTCTTGAATTCTGCCCTCGTGATCCAGTAGTTGTTTATCTCTCTTTTTCTCAGCTTCTTTATTTTCCATCATTTTGTCTTCTATATCACTAATTCGCTCTTCTGCTTCATTAATCCTAGCAGTTGGGGCCTCCATATTTGATTGCACCTCATGAATAGCCTTTTTGATTTCGACTTGGTTAGATTTTAGTTCTTTTATTTCTCCAGAAAGGGCTTCTCTAATAACTTCCAAGCTTTTTTCAAGCCCAGCTAGTATCTTTAAAATCATCATTCTGAACTCTAGTTCCGACATCGTACTAATGTCCGTATTGAGTAGGTCCCTGGCAGTCAGTACTGCCTCTTGTTCTTTTTGTTGAGGTGATTTTTTCCATCTTGTCATTTTGTCCAGAGGAGAATAGATGAATGAGAGAACAAAACGTTAACAGGGTAACAACGTCCCTAGAAAGTATACTCTAAACAAATCAGACCTGAAGTGAGGGGAAAGAAAGGGAAGGAAAGAAAAAAGAAAAAGAAAAAGATTTAAAAAAGAAAAAGGAAAAGGAAAAGATAAAAACAAACAAAACAGAACAAAACAAAAAAAACAGAATATGATCAAATATGATCAGGCTGGTGCATAGATCTGTGCCACACACTAGATTTTGGGCGTATTTTGGTCTGTTAGAAGAAAGTGCCTCCCAAAATTTTAAAGAAAGAAAAACTTATATATGTACAAAAATAAGCGTTAATACGATGAGGGAATGGAATATGACTGTATAGATGAAAATTATAAAGATTTTATAAAAGGAATTGATAAGAAGTTGGTTGAAAAAAGAAAGAAGAGGATTTAAAAAGAAAAAAGAAAAAAGAAGGGAGAGAATGTGATCAGGCAGGAGACTAGAACAAAGCCATACACTAGAGATTTAGGGTATATTTTGATCTGTTAGAAGAAACTGTATCTCAAAATTTTAAAGAGAGAACAACTAATATATATATGCCAAAAATAAGTGTACCTACTATGAAGGGATAGAATATGACTCTAAAAATGAAAAATAAAAAATGTTTTTTAAAAAAGGGATTGATAAGATGTTGGCCGAAAAAGGGAAAAAGAAAAATTCAAAACAAACAAACAAACAAAAAAGACAGTTAAAAAAAATTAACTTTGAAAGATTAAAGAATCATGGTAAAAAAGCCGTGAATTCTATGTGCAGTATTCTTCTAGCGCTGGTGTTCTGCCGTTCTCATTGATCGGTAACTTGGTCTTGGCTGGCTGTTCTTGCTGATCTTCTGGAGGAGGGGCCTGTTGCCATGGTTCCCAAATGTCTTTGTCAGAGGTGGAATTGCCCCGCCCTTGCCGGTCCGGGCTAAGTAATCTGCTCGGGTTTGCTTGGGAGCTTTTGTTCCCTGCAAGCTTTCCATACAGCTTTGGAGGACGAGAGTGAAAATGACGGCCTCCAATCTCCACCCAGAAGAGCCAAGAACTCAAGGCCCCCCTCCTCAGTGAGCCCCCAGAGAAAAGAAGTCAGTCACTCCCGTCTCCCCAGTCTCTGGCCGCACTCCGTGTTCACCCGGCCTGTGACCGAGCATTTCTATCTCTGGCACCCAACCCCATGTGGAGTCTCCAAACCCAGCAGATCCCTGTGGTGCACTCCCATGCCACTCCTCCCAGGGGGAGGAAGGGGAGTGTCCCCGGATCTGCCGCTTGTTGGGTCCCTGCTGGAAGAGCAATGGCCCAACTGTGCCGTGGATCATGGTTTATGGTAACCCCAAGCTGAGAGTCCACTCCTCGACTCCGTCTCTGCAGCTGGCTTCCTGCTCTGATACCTGGGAGCTCTGCCACACTCAGGCTTCTCCAGTCTTTCTGTGACCCCGAGGGTCCTGAGACCACACTGTCCCAGTGAGGGTTCCACCCCCATCCCTCAGTGGAGCCGACTTCTAAAAGTTCTGATTTTGTGCTCTGCAGCTCTAGCACTTGCCAGAAGCGGTGGACGGAGGCCCCCTCCCCCGCCATCTATCTTCCTGAATATCGCCTCAGATTCACTTCTCCGCACATCCTACCTTCCAGAAAGTGGTCGCTTCTCTGTTCAGAGAGTTGTTGCTATTCTTTTCTTCAATCTCTTTTTGAGTTCGTAGGTGTTCAGAATGGTTTGATCCCTATCCAGCTGAATTCCTGGGACCAGATGAAATCCAGGTCTCCTACTCCTTCGCCATCTTGCTCCTCCCCCCAAGAAAAGTCAGTGTTTTGCTGTAAGTGGAACCAGAGAAATGGGAAGGCAACTGATAAAGCTGGTGTGAGGAAGACAATTGCATTTGTTTGTTTATAGAGAAACAGAAATGACAGCACAATGGAATGCTTAGAGGAATAATCCAGGAGAGAAGTAAGCATTGCTGGAATGACTTCCTTGAGTAGACAGAGAAGGTGAAATCTCCATCACAAGAAGTGGAATTGACTTTAAGAAAGTGTCCAGGTAGGGCAAGAGTGTGGGTACAGGTGATAGGTGGGGTTCCGATTGTTTCTCTCCTCTCAGTGAAGTAGGAAGATGTGGGAAGAGGTGGAGGAGGTTTGCAAGAATAGGTTATGAAATCCATACACAAGGTATGGAGAGGGAATGGTCTACAGCAGGAGTCAACAAACAAGGGCACTTGGGCCAAATATGGTCCCCCAAAGCTAAGAATGGTTTTTACATTTCTAAATGATAGGGGGAAAAAACAAAAAGAAAAGAAAAGTAATATTTTGTAGTATGTGAAAATATTTGAAATTTAAATTTCAGTTGCTACACATAAAGTTTTATTGGAACACAGCCACACTTACTCATTCCTGTGTTGTCCATGGCTGCTTCCAGAAGATAGCAGCAAAGTTGAGTAATTGCAGCAGAGACCACATGGCCCACAAAGACTAAAATATTCACCATCTGGTTCTTTACAGCAAAAGTTTGCCTACTAATATGATTGCTGGGCAGAATTAAGCATTCACTGAAGATTGTGATCTGAACTTGAAATGAGACACATCACCACAGTTGTATGTTTTTCCTCTGTAATGTAGCAGTAACCAGGCCCCTAAATAGGTCACAGTTTGGTTGTTGATTGAATTAAATGAGATTATACATGTGGAGTGTCTAGCACAAAGCGTGTACTTATTCAGCATGAAACCTCCAGCCACCTGCTATCATGACCTTCTCCTGGAACAAACATGTGTGGATAATGTCAAGCCCAGAGATTACAGTGGGATTCTAGGCAGAAAGGCTGCCTCCTGAACCACAGCTCTCAAACAAACCTCTCCTTATCAACTGGGCTTTTTGCATCCACATCCCCCAGGACCAATTTTCTGTGGTCCCTTGTGTAACTGGTCAACTTTTCTCCTACACCAACCCCAACTCAAAACTGTTCTGACCAAATACTCCTAATCCTTGTTGGTAAGCAAAGCATCCATGCGTTCCAGAGCTGAAAGGTCAGGACCTTGCAAGAATCATTCTGGAAAAGCTCTCTCCGCCCTGACCCTAACCCACCCCAAGGCAGGTATTCTCTCACCAATGCAGCTTCGTAAAACAAACATGAGAAAGAGTTGGGAAGAGGGGGCAGTTGTTGGTGTAACTGTAATTTCTCATGAATGAGAATTGCCATTGCCTTTTTAAGACATTTAGAAATTTTAATCTAGTGGCAAAAAATTTTTCATTATTTTCTTAAATTTAATTAATTTACTAAACTCCTCATGGTTCGTTGGATTCAATCCTGTATCTGTGATCTTTCTGGGTCCATTACACTCATGGGATTCAACTTCATCTCTTCTAACTCATAAAAATCTCATCAAAATGGAAATAAAATGCAGTTTTGAACTTTCTAATGAAGGCACCAGTCCTGGCTTCTCAGCACTCTAAAATTAATGGCTTCATTCCTGTACCCTCTTTGTTGAGAATTCCTTGGTTCTGTGTGGACTAGAGGGGAGAAGAAGATGCCATTGTCGTGAAGGGCCCTCTCCACCTCCATCATTCCAGCTGGAGCATCACCCAGGAAGGACACTCAGGAGAGGGGTATGCCTGTCCACAAAGACACTGGCCAGTTACAGCTGGCTCCCAGGGAGATATTTTTGTAATAAAAGGGAAAGCACTGTCCCAATTAAGGAAAAGTACAAAACCATTTCTGAATTGACACCTGCACAGATGTGGGTATAACGTGCCACCCCCCCCCCCCCGAGGCTGCACCTCACCCACCCCTGCTTGTGCTCCACTCGCACACCACACACCTCCCTAGAACCAGCCACCTCTGCTTGCACTCCACCCACACACCCTGCACCTTCCCTATACTCACTGAGCATCTGTCCAGGCCTCAGAAACTTTCAACTCTGGGGTGAAAGTATGATCATCTCCACTTTTCAGTGAGAGAGTTGTGCACTAAAAAAAAAAAACATTTTAGCACCTGTCTACACTCACACAGCTAGCAAAGGATAGAGTGGGGTCAGCTGTGATGATGGCCAGCAGCAAGCATCATGGTAAGCACCTGCCCTGGGCGAGGCTTCCTGCTAAATGTTGTCCAGGCATGATCTTATTCAGTTTCCACAGCTACTCAGAGGGTGGGCATGGCCATCAGCCCCAGTTTATAGATGAGCATAGCATATAACATGGATTAGCTTCCCAAGGCCACGGAGCTAGAAAGTGGCTGATTGTCCAATTCTGAAGACTATGGGCTCCCGTCCCTGGCAGTCCCTACTGCCTCCCATTGCTCCTCCCACACCTGCCCCGGAGACATCCCCAAGACTAACTTGTGAAATGGACTCTTCTCTTGGGATATCCAAAATTAGTGTTATTTTGAAATTGACATTTTATTTAACACAGGCCCCTTGGAGAGTGTCCAAACTTCTAGCCAAGGAGGAGAGGTTGATGGCATGTCCAAGACTGGTGGAGTGTTCAGCCTTTCCAAACTGTGCTTCCCAGCCTGAATGTCTGAATCTTGGATCCTGCCACCATTCCCTGATGTTGAGAGAAGAGAAAAGGTCCTTCCAGCTAATCCCAATGACTCATGTCCCCATTGGTAGCCCATTGGGCTGCTCATAGTATTCCACTCTCCACTCTTTCTGGAAGGACTATGCTACCCTTCCCACTTTGAATTAGGTGAGGCTACAGGACATGCTCTGAACGATAAAAAATGAGGTAAAATAATGTGTGTCACTTCTGGGCAGAAATGCTAAGAGGAAGTACACAATTTATCACAGTTCTTTCCATCTGTCTCTGTGATAAAGGACAAGTCAAGATGGGGCTTCTGTTAGCCTGGGAAATTCTTGTGTAAGTAAAGCCGCTGAGACATGGGAGGCTGTTTGCTGATGCAGCATAACCCAGCCACGCATACACAACATGTACTCCAACAACCCCACACACCTCCTCTTAGAAACCCACTCTAGGATAGGATCTGTTTCTCTACTCACAACTCTTTTAACACCAAATGTGTAGGTTTTCCACTCCAATCAATTCTCAAATTCTCTGTAGATGTCAACTGGGTGTTTTATAATTTAATCCATTTCCAATGCTAACTACCTGAACTCAGCACAGACCCTGCACGTTAAGGGCTCAGTTCTACAAGACTGTCCCATTTCAGGCACCAGTAGCAAGTTGTGGGTCCCAGGGTACTCACACTTCTTTCTCACTTAGCTACAAATCAGGGGTTGCATGACCCCCCTCCCTTTCAGATTCGATAATTTACTCTAACAGTTCATAGACCTCAGGGTTAACACTTTACTGACTATTATTAATGTATGATAAAGGATAGAAATGAACAGCCAAGTGAAGAGGTACATAGAGCAAGGTCCAGATGGATCCTGAGCACAGGAACTCCTGTCCCCTTTGAGTTTGGGATGTGGTACCCTCCCAGCACATGGATGCATTCACCAACCTGAAAGCTCTCCAAAGTCTTGTTGCTTAGGGTTTTTATGGAGGTTTCATTACATATGCACGATTGATCAAATCATTGGCCATCAGTGATTAACTCAATCTCCAGCCCCTTTCCCCTCACTGTAAGTCAGACTGTGGGACTGAAAGCTCCAAGCCTCCAATCACATGGTTTGTCCTCTGTCCATCAGCCTCCATTCTCCAATATCCCTTTGTTAGTATTAACTCAATTGTGGTTGAAAGGGGTTTGTTATGAAAAACAAAAGATGCTCCTCTCACCCTTATCCCTCAGGAATTTACAAGCATTTTAGGGGCTCTTGTGCCAGGAATGTGGGATAAAGACCAAATATATATTTGTTATTATATCACAATACCACACTCACACTCATACACACACATTACTACTTCCCTTTCTCTCCAATGGGAAAGAATGTCTCTAAGCATCCTCAAATTCCTGATTCTGCTCTAGGCTGCAAGGAACAAAGATGAATAAGGCATGACACCTGCATTAACAAAACACGCAATAGGGAGACAGATAGGTAATCATATCAGTGTACTTCAGCTCCTTCCATGAGGCAGAAACCACTGGGGGACTGTCTGCTTTTGTGTTTTTAGAATCTTTTTTATTAAAATTGTATAGAACTACTTCATCTATGTGTTAATAGTGAAAGATATAACTCCACAATTCCGCCACTCATCCACTCTGCCATCTCTCTCTCCATTCTTTTCCTCTCCTTTCCCATCAAGGGCATGCTGTGTGCCAGGCACTGGGCATACACAGATCCCATCCCTCAGGGAGCTCTCCATCCAGGGGCAATGCAGTACAGCATCGTGGGTGCCCACAAATGAAAAATGGGTTGGGACAGTCCAGGCATAGGAACAGTAAAAGTGAAGGAATGTTAAAGGCATTCTCCTCTGCATCTTAGGTACACAGCAGGGCATGTGGCTTGAGGGAAGGCCAGCAGGTGAAAAAGCCTGGCAGGGGCTACTACTTTCATGTGATCCACAGGAGTTATGCACCTTGGGGCTTTTAAAGAACTTTGCCTTGAGACATCAGGGAGCTAGTTCAGGGCTTTGAGCTGGATAGTTACATAATCAGGTTGCACTGGGAAAGATGATGGACCACTGTCATCAGGGTGGTTGAGAGTCAAGACA
Source organism: Phoca vitulina (assembly GCF_004348235.1). NCBI lineage: Eukaryota > Metazoa > Chordata > Mammalia > Carnivora > Phocidae > Phoca > Phoca vitulina. Next base: position 107,512,291 of record NW_022589704.1, read on the forward strand.
GATGAGGAATGTGGAGTGCCACCATCAGAGCTCTGGCAGGGGAGGAAGCCAGCAAGGGGACAGGCAACAACTGACAAATCAGAGCTGAGGAATGGGAGAGCTGCCTCTTCGTTGCTCTGTTTTCAAAGCTCTTCCACCCTGAACTCCCTCAGTCCTCAGGATGACAGACGTTTTTTCTAATCCCAATTTGTGTCTGAGGAACTAAGCCTAAAATGGTCTGAGAGCACATCTGGGGTGGCCCAGAGGTCAGCTGAGTCAGGGTTGTCCTCAGCCCCTTTGTGCCCACCACCTCCCTGCCCAGAGAGTTGCCTCGGGAGCATAGTGATATCATTACTCCTCTATGCAGTGCGCATTATGGACAAGGTGCTTGAGCACCCACAAGGAAATGAGGGAAGTAAACAAGAGGGCCCATTTCATCACAAGAACCTCTAAGAACACCAGTGCCAAGTGCCACTCTGGCTCAGACCCTTCACAACCAGCCCACCCCTCAGTGCAGGTACAGCTCACCCACAACATGAGAGCTCCAAGAGAAAGACATTTGTCTGGGTTTGCTTTCCTTGCTTCCAGTGTGCATCATCAGGGAAACGTAGATCAAAACCACCTCATACATTAGGATAGTAGCCTGGCTACTGTCAAAACAAAAACAAATACAGAAAATAACAAGTGTTGGTGAGGATATAGAGAAATTGGAGCCCTACAGGGAATGTAAAATGGTGCAGCTACTATGGAAAACAGTATGGAGATTTCTCAAACAATTAAAAATAGAATTAATAGAATAGAATCCAGCAACTCTACTTTTGAGTATATGTCCAAGAGAATGGAATGCAGAGTCTTGAAGAGATATGTGCACACCCATGCTCATAGCAGCATTATTCACAATCACCAAAGGGAAGTAACTCAAGTGTCCAGTGACATATGCATGTAGAAACAAAATGTGGTGATTGCATGCAATAGAATATTATTCAGCCATAAAAAGGAAGGAAATCCTGCCACATGCAAAGCATGGATGAACCATGAGAATATTTTGCTAAGTGAAAGAAACCAGTCATAAGAAGACAAATACTGAATGATTCCACTTACATGAGGTACCTAGAATAGTCAAATTTATAGAGACAGAAAGTAGAATGGTGGTTTCCAGTAGCTGGGGGAAGGGTAATGCAGAGTTGCTTAATAGGTATAGAATTTCATTTTGGGAAAATGAAAAAGTCCTGGAGATGGATAATAATGTAAATGTATTTACTGCCACCGAACTATACACTTAAAAATGGTTAAGAAGGTAAATTTTTTGTTGTGTATTTTACCACAATTTTTTAAATCTAATATTTAAGAAAGAAAAAATCCAGATCTGCCATTTCCTAGCTGTGTGAATTTGGGAAAATTAATATAATCTCTCTGAGCCTCTGGTTACTCATTGTAATGCAGAGGAACTCCCTCTATTATAATTTTAAGGATTCGTGATAATGTATGCAAAAGGCCCTACCTACCACCTGGCACACAGGAGGTATTTACGAGTGGTCAGTACAATGAACTGCCTCTTCTGTGCCCCTGATGTGTGCTGGGTGCTGAGGAGGTCACAGCAGGAAGGAGGGACACTGTGTAGAACCCAGACTGGATGAAGACTGGGTCTAGAAGACAGGAAGGATGCTGTCGGGTTCCACGTAAGCTCCCAGGCAAGGCTTTTTGGCTCAGAGTTGCCCTGAAGGAATGTGGGTCTGCCAGAAATGGCTCCCAGTGGGCAGAAAGAGGGACGCCTACAGAAGACATCCATCCTGACACCTTCTGTCTCCATGTACCCTGTGTGCCCTGAGAACATTATTATGCCCTGTGTGTTCTGTAACAGGGGAGAACTTGGGTAATAGAGGTCTGGCTCACACAAAAACTACTTGCATTGAGAGAACAGTAGTAAACAAGCTGTTACTTGGAGCCCACCATGTGCTAGAATTGTTTTCTATGAAATACGTCTTCAGTCCTTCATAGAAACCTCCTAAATATATGTTGCCATTTCCAGTTTTACAGATGATGAAACTGAGGTCCAGAGAGGTTAAGTGATATGCCCGAGATCACACCTCACAGTGTTGGCAGAGGTGGGTTATCAGCCAGTGTCTGGCTACAAAACCTCTATCCTTTCCCTTATGACCCAAGATTCCACACCTGGGGGTCACTGGAGCAGAGGAGGTCCTCCTTGTGCAGCTGTTCACAAAAGCCAATCAATTCAGCCTTTTCCCCTTCTCATCACCAAAACAAGTGACCTTGGTCGGCTGGACTTGGCACTTGACATCCCATGACACTGCGGGGAGGGAAGGAGGAGCACCCAGACCACTGTGTGACCACTGTGTGAGAGGCCCACAGAGCCTCTCAGTTCCCACTGGAGGCTGACAGCCTGATAGGCTTTGGGAAGAGGAAGGGCAGGCCCAGAGAGCCTTGCACCTTAGAAGCCTGCTCTCTTCTGGATCTCATGGGAAATAAGACAGGTTTAGGAGGCCCTCCCTAGCCTGCAAGCCAGAGTCCAAAATACATTGCTTCCGTGAGTTTATTCCCCTGTGCCGTCTCCTGCTTCCTATACTGAATTTAAAGACCTTCCCCCCACACTATATTGCCCTCACTGAAAACCAGGGACCCCATGCTCAGCTGCCCTGAAGTGGGATATGGGGCTTCCAGCTTACTTGTCAATAAATTGAGCACCATAATATGAAAAGGATCTGGTCTAAATCACTCAGCATCCCCCAACCCCATATAACCAAGAATCTACCTGACTTCAGCCTTTCAGAGATAGAGAACAAAGGATCCCCAGTACCAGATAAGCCCTAAAGGAGAGAGAGCCTCTACCCTACAGAAGGAAAGTCACACTCCACTCAATGACATGGCACCCACTCACCACCCACTCACTTACCCACCATCCATTTATCCATCCATCCATCCATCCATCCATCCATCCATCCATCTACCCACCCACACAACCATCCAGTCAGCCCTCCACCCATCCACCCATTCAACAAATGTTCTTTCCCACCTACACTGCACCAGGCTCTGGTGCTGGGGACCCAGAGAGAAAGCAAGGTCAGCAGGTGGGATAGGGACTATGTTGGATGCGGGTAAAGAAATATAGCACAGGATGACCCTGGCTAGCTGGGCCTCAGAAAGCTGGCCTCTGGCTGCCTTTGGTTGGAATTCTGCTCTGTGCACATGGCTTCATCTCCTACAACTGCCTCCTATGTATATGTCCCAACTCCCAATAGGACCCCTGGGGGAGGAATATGGCTTATACACATTGGTGCCCCACCTAGTTGGAAGACTACAGTCTGGAGATGGTTGTATGGACAAGAAGCCTTCTGTCCAGGATGGCAGTGTCCAGCACATTCACGGGGCCCTGGAACTCATCTGATTCCCCAGCAAGTCATTTGTCTTGTTGGCACAGGTGAGTGTGAGCAAAGGATGCCATGAAATCTGATCCCAATTAGTTGTTTCTTTTGCCAGTTTGACATCTATTCCGCTCTGACAGTTTCATGTAGCTGGTTTTCAAATTGCTTTAAATCTTGCCACATAATTAAGAAGCCTGGTGTTCTTCCACTTAATTTGGTTTTAGGAGCATGTCAAGACATGAGATGTGGGACCAGCGTCCCACTGGAATCACCTCCCCAGCGAGCTCGGAGGCCTGGGGGTTGGATACTGAGTCGAGACCAGGACATGTCAAAATAAAGAAGAGGGAAGTACCCCCATCTCTCTCCACACAGCAAATGCCAGTGTTTTGAGCCCTACTTATAACTCACTGGCTCTTCTGCCCTTAGATAGTCAGCCTCTGGGGAACCAAGTAATACTGGAGGTCACAGAGACCTCAGAGAATCCATAGGCTTGTGGCTCTGTGGCCCCAAGGAGCACCACAGTGTATCATCCTCAGCTCTGCAGACATCAGCTACAGATGGTTTGCAGTAATCATGGCCAAGAAGAAGAGGGTGAGTGCTTGGGAACATTACTACCATTGCCTGTGTGGCTCCCTTCTGGGAGGGACAGTTGAGACTGAGCAACGCGAGCCTGACAGAGCAATGCCATGGGCTAAGCATGTCATGAGATGATGGGTGGCACTAATCCAGTAAAACGTCTCTCATGCTCACAGCATGCCTTATACAGATGAGAAAACTGAGGCTCAGAGATACTGAGCCTCATGACTAGGCAGCTGCCGTGGCTATACCACTGGCCCCTGCCCCCACCAAAATATATTCCATCCATGATGGTTCATTTTATGTGTCAACTTGACTGGGCCACAGGGTGTCTAAATATTTGGTCAAATGTTATGGGTGTGTCTTTGAGGGTGTTTCCAGATGAGATTAACATTTAAATCTATACACTGAGGAAAACAGATTATGCTCCCTAGTGTGGGTGGGCCTCATCCAATCAGTTGATGGCCTAAATAGAACAAAAGGTTGAACCTCACTGAGCAAAAGAGAATTCTTCCTGCCTGTAGGCATTCAAACTGCAACATCGGCTCTCCGTAGCTTCTGGCCTTTGGGCTCAAACTGGAATACTGGCTCTGTGGATTTGGGACTGGCAAACCTCCATAACCATGTGAGTTAATTCCTTATAGTGAATGTAGATATCCTACTGGTTCTGTTTCTCTAGAGAACTTTAGTACACCATCTCTCTAGGAAACCTCTGGGAAACCCCACACTCCCAGCCTCCAAGTTAGGGAGATGCTAGAAAGAGGGGGTGTGAAGGGGCCAAGGAGGCGGTGGGTACAGGCAAGACAGGCCTGGCAGGTCCATCCTGCCTTCCCCCAGTAGCTGTCAGGGGTTTCTGTTGGTTCTCAGATTCCTCATATGGGAACTGGGAAACATAAATCCCAGAATTAACATGGGCCAACCATCAGGTGCCTGGTAGGCCATCAACAAAAATTTGCTCCTTAGCCTGAAGCATGTTTGTCCTGCTGCTGATTTTCCAGGCAGTGGCTGTTCTATGCTCCCCAGAAGAGTGATCAGCACATTCCAGGGGATCTCTGGTTAGGACTTGGTTGGAGTTGTGAATCTCATGCCCTGAGTAGGTCCTCAAGCCTGGAGCTTCCACCCCCACCCCTTGTGCCCCTCTTAAACCTGACTCCATCATGATATCCCACACTATCAAATTGGCCCATGAGACTCATGTTTTTCTTCTCTTAGAAACATTTCTGCCCGGGCAGCTTTCCCTGTGCTAAGTCAGCAGGGAAGGCAGCTGTCTGGCCCTTGGAGTAGAAGCTCATTCATCAGCCCACTGTTGCTGCTGCTTTTCACAGGGCAGGGGGTACTCTAAAGGACTCCAAACACTGCCTCTCCTGGTCAGTGTTTGTGCTGGAAGGTACTTCTGTGGTCTTGCAATTCATGGACCCTTTGTATGAAATAAGGAACACGTCACTGACCCTCCCCAGCCACCATCCACTCTGCTATGTCTGCCAGGTTCATGCCCAGAGCCCCTCTTGCCCCTGATGGTTGTGGCCTGGCAGACCATACGGTTCCATCTTCAGATGCTCCTGACTGGCTGGATCTCAATTCAGTTCCTCCTCCCTTGCGTGGGCCATAGGTTGCAAGAGGCTCCTGCTGGCCCCCTATCACAGCAGGCACTGGGCCTCTCCCCTGAGCTTCCCTTTGGGTGAACCTCCTGTTAGCAGTAGACCCTGCCTGAGTTCCAACATCTGATTCTGCCAGCCTCTTCTTTCTCACCTCCCACACTCCTCCTTTCCCTCAAGAACCCCAAGCCCCTGCTGACCCCTGCAGGCCTCTGCTCTTCCCCATTTTGCCTTCTCCTGACCTCCCCTTCCCTTTCCTAACTCCTCCATGGCCCAAAGCCACGGCTCATCTCCCCTTGGGCAAAATGGCACAAGGATGTGGGCACAGTTGACATATGCTGAATCTCTATTTTTTTTTTTTTTTTTTTTTTGCTGGCTTCTGATATTTGGCCTTTAGCTATACTTTAAGTTCCCAGTCATCTCAAGATCCACAGGAGGGGTCCCTCAGACCCAAGCACCAATAGCAATGTACTCTGCTTTGGACCTGAGCCCTTCCCTGGGCTCCTTCAGCTCCTGCCTCATGGGGGAGGCCAATTCCTGAGACTGACTCCAAAGCACACTTTCTTCCTGAATAGCTCACAGCCCAACTAAGTCCTTACCTTCAGGGTCCACCCCATGTGCACAGGGCATGGGAAACCCAGCATTACCCTGCATGATGATGCTCTGCTGGAGAGACCAAGGTCTGAACTAGATGGGGAGTGGCTTATGAGTGGGAGATGGTACATGAGTGTGCAATGTGTACATACATGTGTGGTGTATGTGTTTCAGGTATGTGTGGTGACATGTGCATGTGTGTGGGCAGTATGTGGTGATGCCAGTAGTGGTGGTGTATATGTGTGTGTGCAATGTGTATGGTATGTGATGGTGGTGGTGGTGGTGGTGGTGTGTGTGCAGTGTGTGGGTGTTGTGTGGTGATGTGTCTGTGCAGTGTATATGGGTGATGTGGTGGTGGTGTGTATGTATGGTATATGTGGTGGTGTATGGTGGTGGTGGTGTGTGTGTGTGCAGTGTGAGTGGTATGTGTCATGAGGGTAGTGGTGGTATGTGTGGTGGTGTGTGTGGGTGATGTGTGGTGGTGGTATGTGTATAGTGTATGTGGGTGGTGTGTGGTGGTGGTAGTGTGTGTGTGTGCAGTGTGTGGGTGGTGTGTGGTGGTGGTGGTAGTGTGTGTGTGTGGTGTGTGTTGGTGTGTGGTGGTGGTAGTATGTATGTGAGCAGTGTGTGGTGTGTGGTGATAGTGGTAGTGTGTGTGTAATGTGTGGTGGTGGTGTGTGTGCAGTGTGTGTGTGGTGATAGTGGTAGTCTGTGTGTAATGTGTGGTGGTGGTGGTGTGTGTGCAGTGTGTGGGTGGTGTGTGGTGGTAGTAGTGTGTGTGTATGCGGTGTTTGGTGGTGGTGGTAGTGGTGGTGGTGTGTGTGTATGGTGTATGTGGGTGGTGGGTGGTGTGGTGGTGTTTGTGGTGGTATGTGTGGGTGGTGTGTGGTGATGGTGTTGTGTGTGTGTACAGTGTGTGGTGGTGTGTGATAGTAGTAGTGTGTGGGTGTGTGCAGTGTGTGGTGGTACATGGTGGTGGTGGTGGTAGTATGTGTGTATGGTGTATGTGCGTGGTGTGTGGTGTGATGGTATTTGTGTACAGTGTGGGTGGTGTGTAGTGGTAGTGTGTGTGTGGTGTGTGTGCATGCTTTCTGGGGTTTTAGGAAGCAGTGATGAGAAGAAATGATTTCCTCATCTAAGGCAGCCCCCACCCCGCTCACCGTATAGCCCCAGAAAGCATGCACACACACCACACAC
>NW_022589704.1:107519711-107588813 GCF_004348235.1 Phoca vitulina
TGGTGGTGGTGGTAGTATGTGTGTATGGTGTATGTGCGTGGTGTGTGGTGTGATGGTATTTGTGTACAGTGTGGGTGGTGTGTAGTGGTAGTGTGTGTGTGGTGTGTGTGCATGCTTTCTGGGGCTATACGGTGAGCGGGGTGGGGGCTGCCTTAGATGAGGAAATCATTTCTTCTCATCACTGCTTCCTAAAACCCCAGAAGTGAAACTGGGGAGGTGAGGTTGCCGGGCAGAAGGGAGGCATCTGAAGACACCCCCGTGGAAGGCAAAAGAGGAGCTTTTCTCCTTAGAGCTAACATTTCTTAACTGTGTTGCTTTAGGCAGCCTTTCTGAGCCTGTTTTCTCATCTGTAAAATGGCAATAAGCACACAGACCTCACAGGGTCATGCTAAGGGTTAAGTAAGACGTTGGGTGTGAAGAATATGAGCAGTGCCCTCTATAGGAGGGCTTAGTCCCCACACAGCCCAGCCCCGGGCCCAGGGTCCAGGAAAGAAGGGGAGTTAAACACCCAGGGAGGGGAAACGAGGAAATGTGGCTTGAGGAAAATGCCCCACCCAGAGAGTGAGAGCCCTGCCAGCCTTGGCTCAGAGCTGGGAAATTGTAAATGCAGCTTTATTATGTAAAGCGCATAAGTGATTTTCAGTATAATTAAGATGGATGGCTCTAATAATCCTGCAGGGCCCAATTCTGAGCCACATTCCAGGCATTTACAGGGAGTTTTTGTGCACTTTGCTTCAATGAGCACAGGGCCCATTAAAGGAATGTGTGGAAGACCAAGTTCTCAAGCCAACTGCCCTGGGCTAAAGCCAGCGGAGGGGCGTTGTTAGCTCAAAGCACCAGAGGAACTGTGCGGAAGCACCATATCCCAGGAAAGTCATCCTTAGCCCTTAGCTCTGCAGACAGAGCCATTTCTCATTCTCCCAGTCAGACGCAGGGCTTCACCACCCACAGGAAGCTGCGCTGGGTCAGATTGTCGTCCCATCACTCAGGTAAGAGAGAGGAGCTTACTAACAAACAAACTGAGGTCCCAAAAGGGCAAATATCTCTGTCCAAGATCACTCAGCTCACCAAAGCCAGCATGAAAGTCAGGTGGAGGGACCGACACATGACCAGGTTCAGTCTCCCTCCACCATGGAGGTCTCTGTAGCTACCAGCCCACCTCCCAGCCAGTCATGGCTTGACGTGTGGTGGTGCTGGCCACTCTTGAAGCCCCACTTCGTGCAATGATATCAGTCATGCTAGCAGCTGCCATCATTATTCTTATTACTGCCATCATTATTATTTACCGTGCTTACTATGCGCTGGGCTCTTTAACTATTTTAAATGATTCCCATGACAATTTTATGAAATAGGCATCATTATGTTTACCCCTAGGGGGTAAATGACTTGACCAAGGCCATATGGCTGGTTAGAGACTGTGCTGAGATTCTGACTGAATGTCTCTGACCCTGGAGCTTGCACAGAGCAGGGACACTGTGAGTCAGAAAGCTGTTCCTTATTTATAAATATATAAGTGATCCAAAACTACCTGTCAGACAGCCATGTTCCCTCAAGCCTGGGGAACCTCTCTCCTCCCCTGCAGCATCTCTCCTCATGCTGTCCATTTTGGGGACCTCCCACCCCCTCCCAGAGCCTACCCCACTTCCCACCAAAAAGCAGGCTTGCAGATCTTCCATCCCTTTTTGTGAAGGCGTTAGTTCCTCTCTGGGCCTCAATGTCCCCACAACTGCATCAGCAAGAGCGTCATCCAGGATCCAGCAGGGTGCCCTGCACCCCACACAACCTCCACACCTCTTGGCCCTCTCCTCATATTGGTCAGTATGCAGACAGCACTGGCCTCGAGCTCAGAGGCCTGGATCAATGCCTCGCTCTACCTGTCACTAACTGGGCAGCCTCAGACAACCACTCTGATCTCCCTAACCCTTGGTCCCTTCATCCTTAAAATGTACATAGAATTGTCTGCCCTATGCAGCTACCAGGAGGACTGAGGGCCGTGGTATCTACAAACTTTGACCAGTGTCCATTGTCAACCTCCCCTCCAGACAAAATGCCAGGGAAGAGAAAAAATGTAGGAAGGAAAATTTCAGCTGCAGATGCTTGGTCCCTTGGAGCCTGACTGATTGATGGGGCCCCCTTGCTGCAGGGGGGCCTTCCTGGATGGCTGCCCTAGCCTCAAGTAGGGCCTGGAGGTTCCAGCCTCCAGCCCCTGGGAACTGCACAGCCCACAGAGAGGGACATTGAGGAGCCAGGTGATCACGACACCCTGCACCCTCACACTGGGCCATGACCCCCAGTGCTTGGGGAAGCTATAGTCTTCCTTTCTTCCTCTTTGTCCTGGCTTCTGCTTCCCTGAAACCCAGGGGCACACCAAGCCCCAGAGTTCTTGGACCAGAAACTGTCAGACACAGCCAGCCATCCTCACTGGCACCTAGTGTCTCCTACAGACTTAAATACCCTCAAATGTCCCCCATCCAGGATCACTTGCTCAGCCTAACACTCCTGGGCAAGTGGGGTGTCTTAACTGGCTGTGTGGGGCCATGCTCAGAGCAGGGCTCAGGACAGGGTTCAGATGGCCTCACCTTGCAGCTCCTCTCTTTGTGGCACCAGCAGGTCCCTTACTCTCTCTGAGCCCTTCTTTCTGCATGTATAAAATCAGGATAGCCACACCCCATCACATGAGCTCACCCATGCAATGGAGCTCCATCCAGACACCCTTTCTTTTCCTGCCTCAGTGCCTTCTGATTGAGCTACAGGGCCCTGCTGGAGGGACAGCAGGGGACAGGACAGTGACCGATATCATTGATTGCCCCCAAACATTTCCTGTTTGGGTTTCCTGAGGACATGACAATTTTCTTTTTAATTGAAGAATAATTGAATTGATAATATTTTATTAGTTTCAAGTACACAACATAGTGATTCAACTTCTATATATTACAGAATGGTCACCACAGTAAGTCTAGTTACCATCCGTCACCATACAAAGTTGTTACAATATTGTTGACTGTATTCCCCATGCTGTACAGTACATCCCATGACTTTTTTATTTTGTAAGTGGAAGACCGTACCTCTGCACCAATTTACATTCCCACCAACAGTGAACAATGGTTTCCTTTTCTCCACATTCTCACCAAAACTTGTTATTTGTCTTTTTGAGACTAGCCATTCTGACAGGTGCAAGGTGATATCTCATTATGGTTTTGATTTGTATTTCCTGATGATCAGTGAGGATGAGCATCTTCCCATGTGTCTGTTGGCCATCTGGATGTCTTCTTTGGAAAAATGTCTATTCAGTTCCTCTGCCCATTTTTAAAACATATTTTTTAAATACTAAATTGAGTTCTTTATATATTTTGCATATTAACCCCTTATGAGATATATCATTTGCAAATACCTTTTTATTTTGATTGTTTCCTTCACTGTGCAAAAGTTCTTTAGTTTTATGTAGTTCCATTTGTTTATTTTTGTCTTTGTTGCCCTTGCTTAAGAAACCAGATTCAAAAAAATATCTCTAAGACCAATATCAAAGAGCTTACTGACTATGTGTTCTTCTAAGACTTTTATAGTTTCAGGTCTTCCATTTAAGACTTTAATTCATTTTGTTGATTTTTGTGTATGGTATAAGATAGTGGTCTAGTTGCATTCTTTTGCATGTAGCTGGCATGACAATTTTCTAGGCTGGAGCTCTGTGTGAGTTTAAAACACTTTTAAAATTCTATAAATGACTTTTGATAATAAAAATTAACAAGCTGAAAAAGTGAAACTATTCACCCTGAGCATGGATCTTCAAGTCAGAGAGATCTGGGTTTTTACCTGCTGTTTCATCACATTGCCCACAGAAGTGACTCATGGCAGGTGCACGTCCCATGGGGATGCTCACACTTGCCTCCCAGGCTGGTGTGGTGATCACCCTTGCTGGTCACCAAACATTGCTGTTTCTCCTCTCAGCCGGGGGCTGGGGGTGGGGGGAGGGTATGGGGAGCCAGTTGGGGAGGAGGGGGTCTTAGCAGAAAGGCTCTTTCCAGCCACTTTACAAAATGTCATGTCTGTAAGGTGACCACAATTTTGTAAGTGACCACATCACTGAGGTTGGAAAAGGCCATATGACTAGATCTACCTATGACTTGTGACTGGAAGCAACTTCTACTGCTTATGCTGCTACAGCTTTTAAGTGCCCACATAAGACCCTCCCACACTCTCTTCTCCCTTTGGTATGGTGCTCCACAAGATCCAAAAGAGGGGCTGCATTATCTGTCCAAATCTCTGAGTGGCTCTGATGAGCAGAGACCCAGTCAACCCATATGGATAAGTAGCATAAAGGACAAATAAGTCTTTGTTTTTTTAGGCCACTGAAAGGTGAGGGTGTGTGGTTAGAGCCCGACCTTGCCCACCTGGACTGATATAATTACTGTAAAGATTAAATGTGATTATGTGGATAAAGCACCTGGCTCACAGCAGGTTCTGAATGATAGCTGTGTCCCCTTGAAGCTTAAAATACAGAGGATAAATCCCTTCCTTCCACAGCAAGAAAGTCAAATACTCCCAACTGAAAGGACATCCTGGTACACACTGAAATGTAAGTGAGGAGGAGGAGATTTTTTTTCCCAAAAAGCAGCTGTGGCTAGGAAGGCAGTGAGAACATGCAGGCTCCAGGTGTGGAAGCCAGGAAAGGAGTAGGAAGAGGCATGGGAGCGTGCTGCATATCACCCTCCCCTCCATGGAGACACCCAGAGCCGATTCACCTAGTCCACCACCTTATGGGGACTTCACACCAGAAGACAAATTCCAGATCCCTGGGGAATCTCTGGCTGCAACTGTGGCTAGAGAGGATGAAGAATGGGAGGAGGAGTTTACTAGAAGTATGGCAGCACAGAGCAGGGCCTGGCAGGCAGCAGACAGCACAGCCCAGCTCCCAACAAGAGATAAAGAACCCTCCGGCCCCTCCCGTGCCCTCCAACTGGCTGCCAAACCAGGTCCAGGCCTGCCCCTAATAAATAGCTTTACTGAGTATCCACTCCAGGCTAGACCTCATCCCCCACAGTCCACATCCATTACTGCCTACCCTTTAGCTTCCCAGCAACATAAAAAGCCCAGAGGGAGCAATCCCCCACCTCCTCCCAGGCATGGTAGAAGGCTCTTCATTCCATCATTTCTGTGGAGCTCCTAGCACAGCCCTCAGCAAGCTTCAGGCACAGTAAATGATGTTTCCTAGATGGATGGGAAAGGCCCGCAGCACCTGACAACCAGAGAAGGCTGGGAAAGCTCACCCAGCAGCTAGGAACTTGGACTTCTCTGTTGCGTGGCTCTCCCTGGTCTCAAGAAGTCTCATCCAGCCTGCACCCACAGTGGCCCCACCACTCACAGCCTTCAGGACTGACTAGATCTCCATTTTCTGCAGCCCCAGAGGAATTGTTTTTCAGTGTCCAGCAGGCATAAGTGCTTAAATGACTACTTCCCAGATGCAAATGTCAACAGCAGTCAGCTACTGATCTGTACTGGGTAATCTTACGTAAGAAGCATACTGCAGTATGTACAAACACGTGGGGGGTGGGTGCACCCACATTATGTTAAGCCCTTGATACACATATTCACAAAACCCCCAGGGGATGGTGCTTTAATTATCCCCATTTTAAAGATGAAGATAACAAGGATCAGGGACATGAAGAAACTGGCCCAAAATAATACAACAGGAAAATGTCAAAGCAAGATTTCAAACCCAGATCCAGCTCAAGAAAGATTGCATGGACATTTGTTCCCTGTTTCTTTATTTCTGCAAGGAGGAAGTACCACAGTAAACCCAGTCTATCCCTTCACCCCATCTCTACTGCTTCTTAGATAGTGGTGAATGGCAGTGGCCATGGTGTCCATTCACCTGGGGCCCTAGGCCTGTGACCCTCAGTGTGGCTAACAGGGTTTGCATAATTAGAGTCCACTTGCAGACACAAAACTTCTCTGTGTTCATGTCCCCAGGACTGAAGACCTTCAGGCAGGAGCAGGCCACCACCACTTTGGTTTCCTGCTCTGACTGAGCCCCCTAATTCCTCTTTGCAGATCCCTTAGCTATGTGCACCCACCATTGGCCTTAAGACTGTGTCCTTCCTTACTGATGAACAAGTCTGTGCTTAGGGTTTTGCATAGACCTATGATCCCAGTATCTCTTATTTCATTAAAGGACAGGGAGCCCCTATGTCCTTCAAAGAGGTCCAACATTCTTGGCAGTAGCACATGCTCCTAACTTCAGGTATATACCATATCAGCCTTGATGGCCCACTCATCAGAGAGATGTTCTAGTCCCCAACATAGCTATGGCCTTCCAACAGCCAAAGGCCCTGTTGTGCTCTATGCAAGCACCAAAAACCAAACAGCCATGGAGGGTGGAGTCTTCCCATACCTGAGGATTCTCTGCCTCTTCTCCTGTTTCTCCAGGGAAAACAAATACCCCATTTGGGAACTGGAGACTTGTCCCATCAAGACCACTTTTGACCAGCATAAATGCAGCCATTGTTTCTACCTGCTACATTTACTTTAGAATTCAGACCTGTCTTCAAGACTTCTGGAAAGGTCCCATTCTTTTTTTCAAGGAGCCTATGAGAAAGAACTTACTGTAAGGAACAAAGAGAGGAGATGAGAAGGGCTACTTCTCAAGGGCTACTACATATGGAAGAAAGCAAGTAATATCAGAATATCAGAATTTCTACCAATGGAAGAAAGCAAGTAATATCAGAATTACTCCAGAGCCTTAGAACACAGACATTCTGCTTTGAACTTGCGACTGAATGAAAGGAGCCATTTCCCCTTCTTCTCCTGGGTAGCAGTTGGGGTCTCATAAGGGCAATCAGGAGAGTCCTAGGCTCTCAGCAAGAAGTCAGAACCCCCTGCATCCAAAGTAGGAAGAAGAAGCTAAGAACACTGTGTGTGGAAAGTGGCAATGGGGAGCTCACATTCAGAGACAGGAGCAGACACTCCAGGCCAGCTGCATGAACTGTGCTCACAACCACAGGAGAGACATGCCCTGAGGACTGCCCCAACTACTGACAGCAGGAGAGGCATGAGAGATGAGACCTTGCAAAAAGGAGATGACCCAGAGAAATGTTACTGTGATTGTGACCCCATATTTAAAAAGCAGGCTGGTAAGGTCTGGGGGGAGCATGGCTTACACTGGATTTTAATGCCATTTTAAATCAATAGTAAAAAATGTGTCCCAAATCAGCACACAACTAATTACCTAATGAAAAACTTAGACGTGGCCTTCAGAAGGATCAGAAGATGTGGAAATCCCTGTGAGACAGAAAAACCTGAGTAGGCTTTACGGATGCAGGAGCTCAGTGAGCATAAAATGGAAAACTTGAGAGATAGATGCTGTGAGGGTGGTAAGCCTTGGTCTGGAAAGCACAGGGCTGCATTTGAACCTTTGTCAGTTCCCATCGTGGGCCTCAGCTCATTCCTCTTGGGAAGAACACATGGGTCACTGAGCCCCATTAAGGCCATGCCCATCTCTCAACCTGCATGATTCTCTAGAAGCAGCAAGAAGATGGCCAGGAGTTCCTAGTCTTGAAGACCCTCTTTCCTTGACCCTTGATCGTGGAGATAATGTCTCTAACTAGAAACAGAAGTGGATGACGAAATGTCCTATAGATGTTTGACCTTGCCTCCTTGAATACCAAAGGACCATGGCCTCAGCCTTTCCCAGAGGAAACATTTCACTTTAAATTCCTCCCAATTCTAGTCAAAATTCTTTTGATGGTTATTAAAATTACATGAGTGGCTTCATGCAATTTTAATATTCTCTACCAACAAGTTCTGCAGGAGAAATCTCCCCAGGCATCCCCACTGATCATTCTAAGTAGATACAACAAAGCATTTCAAGACATGAGTTTTAACCAGAAAGAAAATGAAATGAATATTTCATTTATTATGGGTCATCAGGTGAGAAATTTTTTCTGTTTTTTTTTCATTAAAAAAATCAAACAACTAAATCCAACCTTTTGTAAAGGCATTGACCAAGCAGACACCAGCCTTGTGGACTTATCAAACACCCTTTCAAATAAGCTTCCTTGTAATAGCTGCACTGGATTTATAAGCCAATAACCTCTAAAATAGTTTTGCTGACCAACTGAGCTAATCTGGTTGTACACTCTGTGAAAATAGATGCCCTCGTAATGTTCCACTAGTCCCTAGATCTCTCATTGCTACTACCCCGATATCCCCACAGTTCAGCACCTGTAAATCAAAAGCTTGGGCCTGGAACTTGAGGACTTCTCAGAAGGTTCCAACAGACCCCAGAAGCATTACAAAGACTGGATCCAGGTGTATTCAAGCCAAATGTTAATGAGTAATAATGATTTTATGTGCTGTTGTCATATAGTAAAGAATCTGGCTGGCCTTTCTCTCTGGTTCCAGAAGGTAACCTCTAAATCCTTGGATTTAACCTGAGTGATAGGAGTGTCTTTGCTACTTACGGGGGGCTTACTGCTGACTTCCGGCTAAGGCAATGACTCAAGATGGGATCTGGCCAGGCCAGAAAGACCATGTGTTTAGAGTGTTTGGACTTTGATCCAGGTGATATCTGCCCAACCTCCAGGAGGAGGGGGAAGATGGAGGTTGAGTTGAATCACATAAGCCAATGATTCAATCATGTCTGTACAATGAAACCCCAATAAAAATTGTGGACACTGAAGCTCAGGTGAGCTTCCTGGAGAAGGAATGTACCAGGAGGGTGATGCATCCTGAAGACACAGAAGCTTCGCATTTGCGACCCTCCTATTTGTCTCTTCATTTGGTTGTTCCCAATTTATAATAAAGCTATAATCATAAGTATAGCACTTGCCTGAGTTTTGTGAGTCTTTCTAGCAAATCACGAAACTTGGGGGGATAGTGGGAATACCCATATTTGTAGCCAAGTGGTTAGAAATGAAGATGGCCTGGGACCCCAGAGCCTGTGGCTAGTGTCGGAAGTGAGGTCAGTCTTAGGAAGGATGATGTCCTTAATCTATGCAGTATGCACTAACTCCAGGTAGTTAGTGTCAGTGCTGCATTGCAGCTAGGCCTTCAACTTATTTTCACACTAAGGGGCTATGGGGAGACATAGTTTCATAACCCAAATTGGTGACTAATTATGTGGGGAGGGGGGCTGGTGACATCATCACAGATCCAAAGAGTAAATATTTGGGATTTAGGGGTGTAGTAGGCAGAATTCTGTGATGATCCCCAATATTCCTGTCCCCTGGTGTCCACACCCAGTGTAATCCTCTGCCCCTGAACATAAGGCAGTGCTGTGAATATAAAGGATTTCACTCCTGTGATTAAGTTATGATATGCACTTGACCCTTGAACAACATAGGGATTAGGGGCACTAACCACTTCCACACAGTGGAAAATCAACACATAACTTTTGTCTTCCCAAAAACTTAACTACTAACAGCCTACTGTTGACTTGAAGCCTGACCAATAATATAAGCAGTCAATTAACACATATTTTGTGTTATATGTATTATATACTTTATTCTTACAATAAGCTAGAGAAAAGAAAATGTTAAGAAATCACAAAGAAGAAAAAATGCATTTATAGTGCTATAATGTATTTGTTGAAAAAAAAATTGTGCTTATAAGTGAATCCACACAGTTCAGACCCATGTTGTTCAAGGGTCAACTCTATAACATCACAATTTCAGCCTTTTGAGACCCTGAATAGAGAACCCAGGTGAGCCGTGCCCAAACTTCTGAGCTATAAGACTTCATGAGATGATGAATGCGTGTTGTTTTAGGCTGCTAAGTTTGTGGCAATTAGTTATGAAGTAATATGCAGAGAAAACTATGTGTGATGGAGATAGGAGGGTATCAAACAAATTTTGCCAATATCAAAGATGATCCAGTTGGCAGAGACAAATGGTTTGAAAGGAAAGAAATCAGAATTTGGGAGAGACATGAAACCATATTCTAAGATGGAAACTTAAAAAAAAAAAAAAAACTCTTGGGCCAGAGAGAAGATATTTGGCTCAAAAGAAGAAGCTTGATTTGTGTCTTCAAAAACTGGATGAGCTGTCCTGTGTCAGGGTTATGAGACATGCCCAAGTAGCAGGAAGCACAAGATGGATGTGATCTCAATATACAGAAGAAGGCTCAAATACCCCCAAGATGCCTAACAATGGAAAGGGCTGCCTTTATTATTTAGACTTCTAATTCAGTCCAAATTCCTAATTCATTCCAAGTACACAACATACTATTGAATTAAATTAGAAATAAGAGGAGAAATCAAGGCAAACAGGTGGAGGCTAGAAAATGAATAGATGAAGAGCTACCAGCCATAGGCAATGGGTCTCTGTGATTCTACATTTAAATACCACTTCAAAGAGTCGGTACCACTTTAGTTGACTGACACTGGGATGTGAGGGTGAATTGAGATGGTATTGGGCCAAGGACAAAGTGACACCTGAATCCTGCCCTCACAAGTTTCCCAGAGGACAAGCATAAACTATGGGAAAGGAAGATATAGCACACTGCAGGTCTTTAGCCCCAAACCTCAGGGTAGAATTCTACCAAGTATGACTGCATCTTACAGAATATTCCTTTTACTTAAGCAGGAGTTTCCTGATAGCCTGATGCCAAAGCACTCTAAAGACCTACTATGATTATTTCACCCCCAAAACAAAAGCCCGAGTATTGAACATCACTACCTCTATTTTGAAAAAAGACTATTTCCACCAGGGAAAAGCACAAGAGAGCAAAAGAGACCAAAGCAAATTAGGAAAAGGAACCCAGTGCCCAGAGGAGGCTGACCTAGGCCACCCACTCCAGGCCTTTCTTCATCCCGAGAGCCAAACAGTTTGGACCACTTGTCATTCTGGGGTGTCCCTCAACTGTCACTATGGAAATTTTCCTCACCTCTCTGCAAGGTTAGATTTTCCATTTCCTGACTTCACGTCATCATCTTGCTTGATTGTTTTGTTCATTTAGTTGGAGCACATCCTCCAATAGTTTTCTGAGAAAAGGTAATAGAGGTTAATTTTAAACCTTGTCTAGTTGAAATAGTCTTTCTTCCTCCTTGACTGATGTTTTCCTCAGTATGGAGTTCTAAAATGGATACATTTTTCTCAGAATATGAAAGTATTGCTCCATTGTCTACTACTTTCCTATATTTCTCTTGAGAAGTCTGAAGTCATTCTGATTATTGTACATGGTCTGTTTTTTCTCTGTGCTTTGGTGTGGTTTTTCCTATTCTTAGCCCTTGATACCTTCTCAGTGGGCCCCTTCAATATGGAAATTCATGTCTTTCTAAAATTTCTTCCTTGCATCATTTCTGTCAATACTCTGTTCTCACACAGGCTGGGCAGAGCCCCCTCACAAGTGATGGCAAACATTGTAAGCTACTGACTTGCATAATTGCATAGCTCTGAATGGTATCGAGGGCATCAGGGGAGGGAGCACTGCTTTTCCCAGCCCTGATTCCAGGAAATCAAGGCCTTCTTTTCCAGAGCATGGCCTGAGTAGAAAAAGTATGCTAATTTCTTAACCCCAAAACTGTCCAAAGTCATTGGGAAAGCATCAGCTGTGCAGTACTCAGAATCACTCTCTCATCTCAGAGCCCATCTGACAGAATTTACCAATTTGACTGATATTTCTTCTGGCAAAATTTTTTTTTAAAGATTTTATTTATTTACTTGACAGAGAGAGAGAGGGAGCAAGCACAAGCAGGGGGAATGGCAGGCAGGGGAGAAGCAGGCTCCCCTCTGAGCAAGGAGCCCGATGTGAGGCTCGATCCCAGGACCCTGGGATCATGACCTGAGCCAAAGGCAGCCGCTTAACCAACTGAGCCACCCAGGTGCCCCTCTTCTGGCAAATCTTGATGCCTGTCCTCCAAATTCCTCTCCCTATAAGATAAAATTCCTATCTGCATATACTTCTTACCCAATTTCTATCATAAAGAATTTTTCCCTCAATTTTCTCTGTTCTTTATTTCTGAAACTTGTATTAGCTGGATATTGGATTTCATGGATTGATTATTTAATGTTATCTTTTCTTCCCTATTTCTTGTGTCTGTCTTTCTGTACTTCTGTCTGGGAGATTTCCGAAACTTATCTCCTAACACTTGTATGGAATTTTTTTTTAATTCCTGCTATCATATTTTTAATCTCCAATAACTATTTGTTATTCTATTTTTCCTTTACATAGCAGCCTCTTCTTGTCTGGAGAAGAAATACTTTATTTAAATAGCGGGGTTCTAAGTTTTCTTTTGCTTCCTACTCTATCTTTGTACCCTTTCTTTTTCCTATGGTTTTTGTTTGCTTTTGTTTTGATTTCTTGCTATTGTTTTTTCTCTTATTCATGTAAGAAGCATTCTTCAAATGCCTGGTGGCTTTCAGCTGCTCATAATCCAGCCTCAGACACTCAGAAGCTGAGCGTAAGCATGGCATGGAAGATGCAAAGCTTACCAGCTAAGCAGTGACAAATATCCCACTGGCTTTTTCTTTACTCAAGAGTAAGGAGCTTTGTTTTTCTTCAATGCACCTTGCACATAAGAACTACTGGCCCAGAGATTACTTCTCTTTCTGTACATCCAATTACAGGCTGGAACTCTGTGTACAGTCTGTCTACACTGTGGTAGGAATAGCTGTCTAAGTTCCTCTGGTTTGGACAGGCACAAGACAGCTGCTAGTTTATATGTGACATGAAAAAGATGTATGTTCCATAAGCTTCGCCTTGGCTGACCATCTCTATACGGAAAAGTGATTCAGGTTCTTTACACAACTAATCCTCTCTCTGTGCTGCTCCCTCCTGACCTCTCAAATTTCAGCCTGTTGAACTATTTCATACATGGTAAATACCATTAAGAGAGCTAACCATCAGCCACAAGACTACACAGCCATTTCTCTGATCATCACAAGAATCCTCCTCAAGAACATCAGTGACCCCATCTTTAGAGAAAGATTTTGAGACCTTGACTTGGGTCTGACACCAAAGCCTAGTTTTGTACCATAACTGGTCCTCACTGTACCCTATGGAATTTACTTTCATTCTACAAAGAGAATGTGGTTTCCAGGGGGAAGGAGTACCATCATTCCATGTGGAACTGCTAGGCAGGGTGGTAAGAGCACAGAGGGCAGACCTCAGAAGATGCTGCTCCTCCTGGTTGGCTGTCTCTTGCCTGCCATCAATGGGAAGAGCTGCCTCCACTGCTGGCCACAACTGCCTGCATTGATAGACTATGACCTGCAGATTCTTTGGGGCTCTCCAGGGCCACCCAGAGAACTCTCCCAAAGCCTCCACTCCCTATTCTTGAAAAGGGATTATGTCTTCTTAGAACCTTGGTATCTTGGTGAGGCACAGCCTAGACCCCAGGGATCAAGGCTGGCCCCTTTTACCTGGCCTGGGATCTTATACCCACCAACTACCCTTCATCCCACATCCCATTCTCAGATCATGACCATATGGAGGAAGCAACAGCCAAATTATTCAATCACGTAGATGAAGCCATCAAGAAGTTTCGAGATGGTGAGGAAGTCCCCAGGCTTGTGTTGACAAAACCCAGCCCCCCAAGGCACTCCTAGAGGGCCTGCTGGCCTGGGGTGGGGATGTGTGGTGAAGAGTGGTGACAGACCCAGCATCTGTGTGCTCTATGCAGTTTCTGTTTAAAAAAACTGGCTTGAATTCCCAATCTTGAATTATGTAA
Organism: Phoca vitulina; assembly: GCF_004348235.1. NCBI lineage: Eukaryota > Metazoa > Chordata > Mammalia > Carnivora > Phocidae > Phoca > Phoca vitulina. The sequence continues at coordinate 107,533,375 of NW_022589704.1, forward strand.
TTGTTTCCACCTATAAAATGTGGATGATGAGGGCACCCTTCTCTTCCTCCTGCATTCAGATAAACCATCACTTCTGGAAGAGATTAATGTCCAGAAACAGGTGTTTACTGACAGGCTGAATCAGATGTCTGAGAAGCTGAAGGAGAAGGGTGAGAGGTGGAGCTGGCCCCTGCCCACCACCCAGCCCTTCACCTCCCCCAGGACTGAGAAGAGCAAAGCCCAGTCTGCAGCCCCTCCCATGTCCCTCCCCAGGAATCCCCACCCTTGCCCACATACTGGGTGCCTGCCCACATCTTCTCCCAGTTCCCTTTCTTGATGATACCCCAACCCTTCCTGGCTCTGTCTGCCTCCCCTAGCACCTCAGTTTCTCTACCATCTTACCCTCCTGGGCAGCCTGCAATAAGTCCTGTGGTGAGTATGTATGGGGACTTGGGGAGGGGGGGCAGGGGGAGGGATGAGAGGTGAGAGGCACATGGCCTTGGCTAAGGCTCCTGCCCATCCCCTCTCACAGACATACACTCCACACTGGAGGTCATCAATTGTGCCAACTGCAAGACACACCTTCTTACCTGCAAAGACCCGACTCTCTGCCCAGGTCAGTGGCAGCCAGCCATCCTGCCTCCAACCTGCCCCCACTCCATCCTGGGTCATTGTTGTCTCTGTCTGGATTGTCTTCCTCCTCTGCCCAGCCCCAAGCTCTTCTTGCTCCCCATCCTCACCAGAGAACATAACAACTCCTGGGATTTCTTGATGTCTCATGTCCAACTTCAGAGCCATAAAGCCACCTGCCTCTAGGACAACTCCCCTGGAGGTCCCTTGGGTCCTCAAAGCGAGCATGCTTGGAAACATATTCAAACCCAACTCCCTCCACCCCCAATGTGCTCTTCCCTCATGGCCCCTCTCAGCAAATGGCCCCACACAAGCCCTAAACCAAACCAAGAACTTCCCTCTCCCATATTCAATACATGCAATCACCAAATCTTGTTAATTAATTCTTAAATGTGTTGCCATATTTTCATTGCAATACCCACCACCATTCTTCAGGCATCCTCACTTCTCAGCTGGATTATGCCAGCATCTCTCAACTGGCCTCCCTGCCCCTCTTGACCACATCTTACTCAACAACCAAAGAACTTTCTCAAGGAGCAAATCTCCCTATGACACTCCCTGTTTGTAGCCCGATTGCCCCCCAGATAAAGTCCACCTCTTCAGAAGCCCTTGTGTGAATAGCCCCTGCTTACCTCCCACCACCCCTGACTCCTCCCAGCCACACTGAGCTGCTGACATGCTGTACATAGAGATGACTTCATGCTTCTGTCCTTGAACATTCTGTGTTCTCTGCCTGGAGCACAGTTTTGTACTTAACCATGGGACCAAAACTGAACTCCTACTTGTTTTTCAAAGTCCAGCCAGAAATCCTATTTCCTAAGAAGGTTTCCCTGACAAGCTCCCACCACCTGAGGCTCATCGGCCTTCCTCGTGGCTACTTTTCTTCTGCTCTGTCCTCCTCTGCTTCCCTTGGACACCACACCATAATTGTTTGTTTCTCTACCTCATAGAGAAGAGGGACCATGTCTCACTTATCTCTAAATAATATGCCAGGTACACAGTAGGAGCTCAGTAAGTGTTTGCAAACAAATGAGTGAGTGGACAAATAAAAGGAGGAAATAATGTAGCTTCTTTGGGCCCAGATGGCCTTCATTGCCCCCCAAACACCTGGCTCCCCTTTTTACACCACCCAGCCAGGACCCGGAGTACCTTCACGTGGGTTGTGAGCCTTGGCATTATTCTGCTTCTGGCCGCCATAGCTGGAAGTGGGTGAGTGACTCTCAAGCCCTAGCATCCCCAGAGAAGACAAACCTACTCCTTGACTGACCCATCTCCACCCTGTTTCCTGGCCCAGATGGTACATTTTCTGCCACAAGAAGAGGAGGAGGGAAGCAGAAAATGAGCTGGGAATGGAGACCCCTGACAGAATGTAGGTCTCCCAAGGAGGGAAAGCTGGGGGTAGCAAAGCTGGAGGCCCTAACTCTGGCTCCCAGGGTGTGACATCCAGAGCAGAGTGGGATCAAGGCTGGGGCTCGGGAGGCTCCATCCCCCCTTAATGTGAGTACACACCCAGGGCCAGGGGCCCAGGAAACAGTGACAGCAAATCTCCACAAGGTGCCCTCCACCTATAGCTATCCTTGTCCTTCTGCAGACCCACTCCCCACCATGGGCCACTGCACTCGCTAACATATACAGGCAATCAACATGGCCCTCCTGCTCTCTGCTCCGGGTTAGGTTCAGCCAGTAGGAGTTCAGAGAGACAGAGGTAAGGGCATGCAGAAGGTCAGGGTGGAAATGCCCTGCTTCTTCTCTCAGCAGGAACCGGGCAGTCCACTGGTCTGAACCGAGATCGCAGTTGCTGTCAGGAGGCTCCCTCATCTCTGAGTTCCAGTAACTGTCCCTTCCTTGACATCCTCCGACCTGGGGTGGTAGCAGTTCTGTGGCCCAAGACACCACACTCTGTCTTGTGGTTTCCCTATGCCCATGCCTTGTAAATACCTTTCATTAAAATATCTTCCTACTATTCTGATGGACTGTAGCATCTGCTTCCTGAGGGGCCTGGACAGACGCAGCTGGCACTGAGATCCTCTCCATAGGGCCCTAAAGGGGCTTGTTCCCTCTTCTCACCCTCCCTCTGCTGGCCCACCACCCTTCCCCTCCTGAAACACCCCTTCTCCTACTGCTCTGGTCCCAGCAGTGGTAACTCCACAGGCTCAGTCCAACCTCATCTAATTTCAGCACCAGAAATGAAGGCAGAGATGACCTGGGTCCTTGTGTCCGGTATTGAACAGAGGCAGTAAGAGGCCAGCTCATGGCTCAGGGACTAGCAGAAAAACAGGCTTCAGAAAACAGGCTCCAAGTCACATTAACATCGAACCTCCCCTACATCCTGGCCAAGATACCCACCCTGGGAATACCCGGGTCCCCAATGGAACTGGCACTGCTAGCAATGATGTTTCCCTGACTATGCCTGTGGTAGTGGGGCAGAGGGGCGCAGAGGGAAGGGGCTTTACCTCCTTCTCCTCCATCCCCATGTCCCTTTCCTTGTCTGCCCCAAGGCTGCCAGATTAAATGGAACCTCTGAGTCCTCCAGGCACAGCTCTGCCCTTTCCCCTCAACCTTGTGCCCTTCCTCACTGGTGCTCCCAGCCTCTTGTCCTTGGCTCAGGCTCTACTCTGAGATTAAATGGGACCTATCTGGCAACTTTTAAGCCACTGCCAGGCCCAGAGCCCTGGCCAGCAGGTCAACTCCTGGGTGCTGAAAGGAAGCAGGTCTGGGACCAGAGCTAAGGACAACGAACCTGGACTCGAGTCCTGTCTCTGATGCTAAGGTTCTGGGGTCCCCCTTCTACATCTGTTCCCCCATCTGAGCATGCAGGGAGGATGTCATGCTTCAGCCAGATTGGTGTGTCCTGACCATGGACCCCACTGGATTCATATTTGCCATCCTACATTTGCTCATGTTTTGGGTCAAAATGTAATGCCCTCATCCCTTTCCCTCACTCCCAGTCCATTGAAATCCTTCCAGGACCCACAGCCCAGCTCCTGAAACAAGCTGTCTTGTCTCCATAGGCCTTGCTGGTGCCCCTCTTCCAGAGCTAGCGCCCAGGCTGGAAGTGACCTGACTCCAGTAGCACCACCCCACCGTAAGGGCCGCTCCTTTGGCGGGAGCGGGGGGACTGCAAGAGACAGAGGCAAGATGTATATAGACCATAAATGGCAACCAGGACAGGCAGCCCAACAGCTGAGAGTAGCTGTGGGTCCCCAGCCATAGGCATCTCCAGCCCCCAGCCAGGGGGATCCAGGAAGGCCCCCCTTAAGGTGGTGTCTTCAACTATGAGAAGCCACAGAAGGTGAGAAGGGAAGGAGAAGTACTTTCACTGAGAGTTTGGTGTTGCAGAGGAGCAGAGGTATGAGAGGCTTTGATAAGTTCAGACAACTCCAAGAAATGTGATATGGTTGAAAGGAGAGGTCCAGGTAAGAGGGCCATGAGAGGTGGGGCCCACAGAGGCACCCAGGCCCAAAGGGAGCTAAAACAGGTGAGCAAGGAGGGCTAGGGGGAAGTAGTGGAGGGCTTTGCCAGTGGCAGGTCTGAGTCCTAGGGGGAGGACAAGGATCCAGAGAGGTGAAGGGGAGCTGTGCCCAGGTATATGTGGCTCCACATGCTAGGAGCTGAGATGTCCCCTCCATCAGCTCCACAGACCCTCCTTGCTCACAAAGCTGAGAAAGGGTCCATAGATGTAAGGCTTTTGGAGAAAGCATAAAGACATAGCTACAGCCAAATGGTGAGGGAGTCCTCATAACCATTCTGAATGACTGAGCCAGAGCCCCAGGCAGTAGTAATGGACCTCCAGGAAACTGTGATTCTGTGTCTATGAAAGCTGGTTGCCACCTAGGACAGGGGAAAAGCCAGGCTTTCATTGCGGTGATATTGTTTTCCTATTTATATTTAAATTGGGATTTAAACCATTACTTCAAAAGTATCCAGAGCAACTATTTTCTGATGCATGCATTGAAAATAGAAAATCCTGGGTATAATTTATGAGTTTGTGTGTCTGTATGTGTATATCTCTTATCAACAGATTTTTTTTTTTATTATTTGAGGGCATATTTGCATGAAAAGTAGATATTGAGTTCTGCTAGAGTAGAAAGATTAAGGAATTTTGAGTCAGGTAAATCTTGGTCAAAATATAAGCTCTGGAGGACTTTATGCTTCCAGCTATGACAGAGCAGCTTACAGCACACCAACACTATCATCAAGAGCAACTAAAAATAAAATACATCAAAAGAGCAAAACAAAACAAAAAGTCTGTTTAAGGCACCAGGTCCCTAATGCATCCAAGTCCCCAGGGGGAAGTAGAGCTCTCTGGGATGAGCCCTTGTCCTGCAATGAGCTTCCCCTTGGCACTGTTGGGCTTCAGCAGCACAGGCTGAGAGGCTTGGGGGGCTGTCCTGCAGATGCCTGCAAAGTGTGGAGAAGCCAACAGAGCTTTTTATCTTTTTTAATTTTATTTTATTATGTTATGTTAGTCACCATACAGCACAGCAAAGGAAACAGTCAACAAAACAAAGAGGCAAACCACGGAATGGGAGAAGATTTTTGCAAATGACACTACAAAGGGCTGATATCCAAGATCTACAAAAAACTTCTCAAACTCAACACCCAAAAAAACAAAAAATCAAGTCAATAAATGGGCAGAAGACATGGACAGACACTTCTCAAAAGAAGACATACAAATGGCTAACAGACACATGAAAAATATTCATCATCATTAGCCATCAGGGAAATTCAAGCCAACAGAGCTTTTATCAATATCATGGGCTGAGGAGACAAAACATGGAGTTCTACTTTGCCAAGATAGAATGTGAGAGGTCCAGATCCCTGAAAGTACAGAGGTGCAGAAAAGGCAAACAAATGCATTGCATCTGTTTGTCCACATCCTCCCAGGAGCATTCCTGTTCTTAACCAGCACAGGCCCAAAGACAAAGAAATCAAACAGAAAAGATCTGAAATGCAATTTATCAGAGATTTGTCTGCTAGGGAAATAAAAATTGGAGTTGGAGACCCACATAGGAGGACAAGTTTTAATAAATAGTCCAAGGTATTGGTTGGTGATAGCCTAGTACACCAGAGGCAGACCAATCCTTACAAAGCATGGAGCTCAGCCTCTGACAAAATCAGAGACCTATTCTTATTTTATATCATTGCTGGAGGATAGAGTAAATATCTTCTAAAGGAAAATAGTATCATCTAAAGCCACTACCATGTTTCATTTACAATTTCCAATGTTCAAACAAATATTAACAAGCATACCAAAGATAGAATCAAGAGAAAAATCCAATAATAGAAACAAACCTACAAATGATCCAGATATCAGAGTTATCTGATATAAATTTTAAAATAATCCCAAACGTATTCTTTGCAGCTTTATTGAGATAAAATTGACATATAGCATTGTGTTAGTTTAAGGGGGTATAAAGTGTTGATTTGAAATACTTACAAAATTGCAAAATGATTACCACCATAGCACTAACTACCATCTCCATCACATCACATAATTGCCATCTTTTTTTTTTCTGGTGAGAATATTTAAGATTTGCTCTCTTAGGAACTGTCAACCATATAATACAATATTATTAACTATCACCATGCTGTACATTAGATCTCCAGAACTTATTTGTCTTATAACTAGAGGTTTGTACCCTTTGAGCAATATCTCCCCATTTCCCCCACCCACCCCCAAACCCTAGAAACCACCATTCTATTCTGTTTCTGTAAGTTTGGCTTTTTTAGATTCCACACATAAGTAATATCATACAGTGTTTGCCTTTCTCTGTCTGACTTATTTCCCTTAGCATAAAGCCCTCAAGACTCATCCATGTTGTTGGAAATGGCAGGATTTCCTTCTTTCTCATGGCTGAATAACATGAATATTCATGTTATTTTATATATATTATATTATTAATTATAAGAAAATGTAATATATGTATATATATGTATATGTGTGTGTCTGTATTTATCCATTTATCTATTCATCTGTTGACAGACATTTAGGTTGATTCCATGTATTGGCTGCTCTGAATAATGCTGCAATGAACAGGAACTGCAGATATCTTCTCAAGGGTTTGTTTTTTGGGGGCACCTGGGTGACTCAGTCAGTTAAGCGTCTGCCTTTGGCTCAGGTCATGATCCCAGGACTCTGGTATCGAGCCCCGCATCTGGCTTTCTGCTCAGTGGGGAGCGTACTTCTCCCTCCCCACCCTGTTCATTCCCTCTTTCTCTCTCTCTCTCTCTGAAATAAATAGATAAAATCTTTTTTTTTAAGAGTTTGTTTTTCATTCCCTTTGGATATATACTCAACTCCAAAATTTCTGTTTGTTTCTTTTATATGTTTTTTATGTATCTTTGTAGAATTTCTTGTTCTGTTCTTGTGTTGTTTTCCTGATTTCATTAAATTATCTGTGTTGTCTTATAGCTCTCTATCTTTAGAATAATTATTTTGCTTTTTTTTTTTGATGGGCAGCAAAGCAAGGTTTATTAAGTGATAGCACTGATACTACAAAGCTCCCGAAGAGGGAGGGGACCCAAGAGGGCTGCCGTAGAATAATTATTTTGAATTCTGTCAGGCAATTCATGGTTCTGCACTTCTCTGAAGTCAGTTACTGGACGTTTACTTTGTTCCTTTGGTGATGTCTTGTTTCCCTGATTCTTCATGATCCCTGTAGCCTTGGGTAGGTGTCTGCTTCTTTGAAGAAGCAGTCACCTTTTCCAAATTTATGGACTGACTTTGGTAAAGAAAAACCTTCACCTATGGGTGGGGGCATGTTGGAGGCTCCAGGTTTGAGGCTGTGTGTAGGGACTGGGTTAGTGGTTGGGTGGAGGTGGGGGTGTAATGACTTCATCAGCTCAGGTTGCTGGGTCCACAACACCAACAGCTGTGTAATCTTTGGTGACTACAGCAGGAAGTCCACAGAGGTTGCACATGCTTTGGCATCCTCAGTGAACCTCCATATCCAGTGCCTCCAGGTCCAGATGATGTCACCCATTTAAAAATATTTAATACTCAGCCATAAAAAAGAATGAAATCTTGCCATTTGCAACAACATGGATGTATCTAGAGAGTATAATCTAAGTGAAATAAGTCAGAGAAAGACAAACTCCATATGATCTCACTCATATGTGGAATTTAAGAAACAAAACAAACAAAGGAAAAAGAGACAAACCAAGAAACAGACTCTTAACTATAGAGAACAAAATGATAGTTACCAGAGGGGAGGTGGCTGGGGGGATGGGTTAAATAGGTGATAGGGATTAAGGATGGCACTTGTGGATGAGCACCATGTGTTGTATGGAATTGTTGAATCACTATATGGTACACCTGAAACTAATATCATACTGTATGTTAACCACTCTGGAACTAACGATGAAAGAAGATTTCACTTAATCATTTAAAAATAAGTAAATAAATAAGTAAATAGGTGTCAGAAGTAATACATATATATCTATCTATAGCTATAGATAGATATAGATGATGACAGAGAAAAAAAGAGAGAGAGAGAGATTTAATATGTATTTTTCAACAAATGCTGCTGAGCAATTGGTCATCCATAGACAAATATGAGCCTGGACTTAAGTCTCACCATTATTAAGAACATGAACTCAAAATATATCATAGGATTAAATGTAAAACATAAAACTAAAATTTGTAGTGTAACACATAGGTGTAAGTCTTCAGGATCTGGAATTGGACCAAGAATCCTTGGATAACACCAAAAGCACAATCCATAAGCGGAAAAAACTGACAAATTGAACTTTATCAAAATGAAAACTCTCACCCGTGAATGACCTTGTGAAGAGGATGAAACAACAAGCTACAAACTGAAAGGAAAGATGTGCAAACCATACATCTGACACAGGGCTAGTGTCTAGAATATATAAAGGATTCTCAAAACTTAGCAGTAAAAGTCAAACAATCCCACTAGAAAATGTCCAAAAGACATGGAAAGACATTTCACCATGGAGGATATACAAAGGCCAGATAAGCACATGAAAAGATACTCAGCATCATTTAGCACAAAGAAAACACCTGCAAAAGCCGCGGTGGGATATCAGGGGACACACTGGCCTCTAACAATGACGGTACCAGGTGCCACTGGGGACATGGGGCAAGTGGATCTCAAACGATCCAGGAGGGGAGGTGTGACAATGCCACCACTCCACATGGGGTGTTGGGGGGACAGAGGTGTGCACACACACCCCCAGAACCCACAGGTTTCTGAGCTATTCCACTGTCAGGGCTCCAGGGTGGCATTCCTCTTGGCCAGTGGGCAGAATCTACCAGTGTTCCTGCCAGTGAGTAAAAGAGTCATGGTACAAGGCCTTTTTCAGAATCTGGCAGTGTTTTTATGTACTTCAGAGTCTGACTGGTCAGTCTGGAGCAACCAAGACAAGAGCCCAAGCTCCCAGCAAGGGTGCCCTCGACTCTCCCCTCCCAGTCACCAGCAGCAGCTCCCATCACAGCCCTGGCTGAATCTCCCAGTCTTTGTTTTCCAAATTTGCCACATGCTCCCTTACCTTCTATCTGTGGTCACCTTGACCCTCTCCTTCAAGGAAACATGTCTCCCATATGACCTGGCTCTACCACACACCAGCGAGAGACTGCTGGGCAGGAGGAAGATGTCTGACACTTTTCTCATTTCTATTCTATACAATGCTTATCACTTTATCTCATTTAACGGTACCAACATGGAGTATTTTAATCCTCTTTTTACAGATAAGAAATTGAGACTCAGTGAGGTTGTTACTTACCCATGTACATCTTTTTTCCAAAGAACATTTCAGACTTTTCCATAGTCTGGAAACTGAGAAGTAAATCTGGAACCTGAGGACTAAGGAGAAGTCTTACCCTCCACCCCCACATTCCCACTGCAGCAGTCATAGTGTATTGCCTCTGTAGGTTGTCATTTTTATCAACACTATCATAAGAATGAAATCTGGCCCTATCCCCTATGTTTCCTTTCTTCTGTCACTGCTTGGTCTGCAATGAAAAATGCCACTTGAGCATATCATTTGCTCTTCTATCTTTTTTTAATTTTATTTTATTATGTTATGCTCTTCTAAATCAATTTTCCCACATATTTTTTTTTTTTCCCACATATTTTTTAAACATTTATTGAGTACCTTCAATTGCCAGGCACTGTGCTAATTGCATTATATAAACATTCTGGCCTTCAACATAACCCCATAGAAAAGGTTGTTTTTCCATTGGATGCCAGACCCCAGCTTTGTTCCTGTCAGCAGGCACACTATAAAGTATGGACGTGTATGGGTGGTATACACTGGCATATACATCCTTGGAATGCACAAAATTCAAAGATGTCATATCTCAGGCCAAGGCCCAGAGAGGTTAAAAATCCAAAGGTATCCCAGTTAGTTCATGAGTCCATCCACCTTCAAAGGCCCCATACAAAATTTTCTTCCTCCTATCCTGACTTCAGGGTAAAATAGCTGGCATGCAGGGAGGCCAGGAGGAGCACCTAAAAAAAGACAAAGAGGCAATTTGAAAGAAGAGAATCTTAAAAGAAAGGAGGTGGGTTACTGAGAAATGAAAATGTAGGGCCCATCCTGTCAGAGGAAAGCCATTAGCACACTACAGTGTTAACCGATAGCAGGTGTTTGACAAGGACCCCATCTCCTTTATGAAAGAGACGTCTAAACAGAAAAGAGCATATCCTCACATTTGTTTGAAGTTAAGGATCAATATTCTTTTCCTCAGGAAATCCAGAAGGCTTTCAAAATGCTTGTGTGGCAAAGAAGACCAACAGACACTTCTGGACACTGAGCCCATAATCGGCAAGTATATAACATCTGCCAGAAGATGCGAGCTGTCTGGGCCACTCCATAGAGGGAGAGGCTATGGGACTCAGGAGAAATGGATCACTGACTCCCCTCCCTGTTGCTGGCCACGGGAACAGTGTCCCACACATCACCCACTTGCTTCACATCACTGTCATCCTCACGACCTTATTTTGTTTTCAATATTCAAAGAAGAGGGGTGCCTGGGTGGCTCAGATGGTTAAGCATCTGCCTTTGACTCGGGTCATGATCCCAGGGTCCTGGGATCGAGCCCTGTGTCCAGCTCCTGGCTCAGCGGGGAGCCTGCTTCTCCCTCTGCCTCTCCCCCTGCTCGTGCTCTCTCTCTCTCTCTCTGTATCTCTGTGTCTCGAATGAATAAATAAAATATTTTTAAAAATTTTTTAAAAAATATTCAAAGAAGAAAGGAAGGAAGGAAGGAAGGTAGGAAGGAAGGAAGGAAGGAAGGAAGGAACCAAGTTGTGGAGAAGGGGTCAGCACGCAGCTGGGTGGTAACAAATACCTAGTCCAGTGCTCTTTTCACTGAGCTATATGCCCTTTTTCTGGAGTGTCCATTTCCATCTCTAAGCTACAGAAACAAAGAGTCCTAGGTCTAGAAGGGCTCAGGGGGTGCTCCTCTCTGGAGTTACTGCCCCAACTCCACCGACTCTAGGACAAAAGTGAAAGGAATGAAAAGGCTCTGGGGAGACAGATTTGCTTGAAGTCCTAGAACTTTCTAACATCAGGGGACCAGTCTATGCTTGTTGAAACAGCAAGCTGAATGGTGGGGGAGGGAGGAGGCAATCTGGGAAGCAAACATCAGCTCCATATACACAAGCAGTACTGAAAATGTCATTTATTGGGCAATTTCCATGTGCCAGGCATTTATCAACAGTAGCCCCTTTTCATCTTCACCATGACCATATGAGCTGTGGTCCATTATTCCTATTTTGATGATGGGAAATTCAAAGTTCAGGGAGGTCGGGTCACCTGCAGTTAACCAATGAATGGGCTGGGTCTGTGCCAACCCAGAGCCCTCGTTCCTTCTCCTGCACCACATTGCCTCCAACAATGACTCCCCAACAATGGGACAGCTGCCTCCAAGAGGCTGCCCAACCTCCCAGGAAAAGTCAGGCAGAGGTGGGATGGACTCAGAGACTGTAAGCTCCCTCTGACCCTCAGGCACTTCAGTTAGAAGCACAGACGCTGCAGCCAGATTACAAGGGTCCCAGCCTGGTCCATTACTCACCAGCTATGTGATCCAAGACAGGTTACTTAACCTCTGCTGACGGCCAACTCCCCAGAAAGATGACCAAAATAATCTATTGATCAAGCAAAGCCAGGCTTGCTGCTCCCTGCAATGAGAAGAGCCACAGCCTCATAGACTTGTGTCAGAGGAGAAAAGGCAAATGTGGGATATTTATGAGGTCTAGATGGTCTGTTTCAAGGTAGATCTTTCTATATAGGGGCCCTAATTGGCACTGGGCAAAATTCACAATACGGTAGGATTTGTGGACACAGCAAAGAGGGATTGTGGAATCATGCTTGACGTGCATATAGTCAGTTGATGAGCCCAACCAACCAACTGATTTTTTTAGAAAAGATTACTTACCCTTTTGAGAGAAAGTTGAGTGGTCCATTACCCAGATAAATGGATTTTTAGGAAGTTTCTGAAACAAACCATAAAGTTATTTGCAACTTTGTCTTCCTGGGCAAGAAAGTCATGCAGTTGTAAAGTCATGTCAGTGCTGAATGTCCAACAGTGAAGTCATATTAATGTAGACAGTAAGCTCTGGGGTGTGAATGGTTTCAGTTCTTGTCCCCATTCCTCAATGACCTCATCAGCACAATGGGGAGAGTGATGGCACTCACTTGCTAGGGTTGGCATGTGATATAAGTTCCTATGTATAAAGGACTTAGGCCAATACCTGGTACTTAGTAAGCATAGTAGTCTGCCAGGCCTGTCATAACAAAGCACCCCTGGGTGACTCAAACAACAGACATTTATTTCCTCACAGTTCTGGAGCTTAGAAGTCCAAGACCAAGATGCTGCCAGGGAGGCCTCTCTCCTTGGTGCGTAGGTGTCCCTCTTCTCTCTGTGCCTACACGGTCTTACATCTGTGTGTGTGTGTGTGTGTGTGTGTGTGTGTGTGTGTGTGTGTGTTTCCTAATCCCCCTTTTTATAAAGTCACCAGTCGTATTGGAGTAAGACCTACCCTACTGATCTCACTTTACTTAATTATATTTTTAAAGACCCTATCTCCATATACAGTTGCAACCTGAGATACTGGTGGTTAGGGCTTCAATGTATGAATTTTGCAGGGAGGGGACATGATTCATCCCATAACAGTAGGAATTTACTGATGCCTCTGCTATCATGTTTCCAAAGAGCTAGACTACACTCTGGCTATGCTGGGTTATTTTTAATTCTCCAAATGTGCTATTTTCCTCACCACACATTTCTTCTCTGCCCCCTTCAGCTGGGCAATTCCTACTTAACACTAAGAACTCCACTCAACCCTTCTTTTCTCTAGGAAGCCCTCCCCTGGGCGCTCAGAGCAGGGCAGACTCCTGCAATACAATCTTTCTCAGCCCCCTTCTGCTCCAGCACTTACTGTCGCTGAAATGCATCAAGGGTGGGTCTGCTGCTGTTGTCTCTCTGCCCTGCAGAACATAGAATTCTGGCTCTGTGCCATAGGAACTTTCCTGTCTGCCACCCCCTTGTCTCCCCCAATTCCTGTTGTCCCAACCACCCTGTTACCAGATCTCCCAGGGAATAGACCCTACACCCAACCAGGCGGGGACTCCAAGGTTTGGAGTGGCTGCTGCATGCAAGTACCCACTCCTACCTCAAGCTCTTGGGCTGCACGCTAACCTGGGTCTGCTAAATACCACTGGGTCCTTTCATTGCCCTGCTGGCTGCCAGTCCCCCTCCCCACCCTCACCTTACACCTCCTTCTTTCTACCCAGAGCCCTCAAAATGAATCAATATTTGAATTGTCCACTGTGTAGCCTCATGCAGGATGGACCTTAGCTTACTGGTCTGTGTGTATGAAATCTGCTTTTTTCTGTCTTAGTAGGCTCAGGCTGCTATCACACAGTACCATGGTCGGGAGGGGGGTGCTTAAACAGCAAACATTTATTTCTCACAGTTCTGGAGGCTGGAATTCCCAGACGAAGGTGCTGACAGACTCTGTGTCTGGTATGCAGATGGCTGTCTTCTCATTGTTTCCTCACATGTTGGAAAGAGAAAGTTCTCCCATGACTCTTGTGAGGTCACTAATCCCATTCATGACTGAAGCACCTGCCAAAGGCTTCACCTCCTAACACCATTACATCAGGGGTTAAGGATTTCAACATATAAATCTGGAGAGGGACAAGTCAGTCCATAATATCCCCCCTTCTGAAAATCGGGGTAGCATTGGCGCATCCCAGCTCCAAGATCCTTCTCCTGCCCTCCTGGTTACTGGTGGTGGCTCCAGGCTCCCACTAGGCAGGCCCTGGGTGCGGGGTGCTGTCTACCAGAGCACTCACAGAGGAACAGCCCCAGGTGCTTCACACAGACTTCACAACTGCCCCTCACTTTGGTAGGGGCAGATACCATCTCCTGAGCAGGCAATATGCACCTGAAGGGCCATTTCACATTAACCATGGGACTCAGCTCAGCTGGCTGACCTTTGTTTCACAGAATTCCCTTCCCTGCTGCTTCTGGTTAGGATGAACCACAGGAGTTATTCTACACTAGACTTGGAGGCAGAAGCACAGCAGTAGCCATACTGTTGCTTATGCTCAGAAACAGGGCTTGAGGGGAGTGGGGGTGCAGGGATGAGGCAACATTTTGTCACTAACTTGCTGACTCACCTTGTCAGCATCCGTGACTGGGCCTGGGCTGCAGCTCCTCCCTGTTACTCCTCCAGTCCAGATGTGGACTTAGCTCTGTGACTAAGGCCATGAGCTTCTCTGGCAAGACACCCACATCATCAAGGTTGGAGGCCGTGGGAACCAACACAGGTTTCGGCCTGTCCTCATGGGTTCCCCTTCCTTCACACCCGTCTTCCCTCCGCCACTGCCTCTAGCATCAGACACTGACAAGGCCTTCCAGAGGCTGCTCAGCCAGCTCCCACAGTCACCTAGAGCATAACAGACAGCAGTTGGTTCTGCTGCTCTGACTGAGCCCCAGCTAACGCACACTAACCAAACCCACAGGGAGATTGCATAAACCCAGCACCACTGCTCGTGGACAGTAAGAACCTTATCTGCCAAGCAGCCCTGACAGTGCAGCCTCTCAGAAGGCCAGTCTAGGTGGGGAAGCAAAGTCTGGCCACAAGCACTCAGCACACTGATGTCACAGCAAGGGGGGCTGATTGAATGACCCTGGTAGATAGTGGCCTGGACCTATGCCTGAGCCCATCTTCTCTGGAAACCCCATCCAGTCCTGGAGACTAAAACAGCTCTTGATCCCGAGCACATCTATTCTAGAGCATTCAGAGCACCCCCTACACACCCAAGCCCCATTGATGCTTTGCATACATTTTCTACCAACAAGCTCTGTGCTCATCAACTGCACTTCCCTAGAACATCTGGGGTGGGAGGGCGGTGACTGCTTATGTATCCACATTCTATGTGCTGGGAATAGTCACAGAGCCTTCAACAACGTCAGCATCTAATCCCCACCACAACACCCTATGAGACAGTTGCTCTTTTTATACTCATTTTATAGGTGAGGAAACTGAGGTTTAGAAAAGTTAAATGACTTGATCACTATCATACAACAAGCAGGTAGCAGAGCTTGGGTTCTGGCCCAGAACTGTCTGCCTGCCTGACCCATTTCACCACACCGCCTTTCCAGGAGCCTCGCCAGGGTATTCCCCAATCCTTGCAGCCACATATTTCTAGGCCAATTCTAGGATCCCCTTATAGAAGACTGAGCCAATCCATTACATGTGAACTCTTGTTAACTACCCCTCACACTAGATGGGGATGATGCACTCCCAAAGTAGCCTCCTTTCTGTGTGAGCAGATGTTGCCTGGGATACCCCCACACAGACCAGGCTTGGCCCCCTGTGGAACAGGCGACCCACAGAGGCGCTGGGGCCAGAATGGAAGTGGTGACCAGGAAAGGCCTTCAACCTGTGACCAGAGGGTGGGGATGCCAGCCAAAGGTGGGAGTATAGCAGAGCCCCCGGGGCCAAGAGCACAGCATGTGCAGGAGACCTGAAGTGCAAGAGACCTTGGCCTGTGGGAAGAACAAGGACAGCTGGTGCATAGCGAGGAGTAAAAAGTAAAAGGGAGGATGGGGAGCAGCACCCATAGCCCAAATTACACAAAGCTGTGTGGTTTGTAGTGGAATATTTGGATTTTGAGTGACATGAGGGGGCACTGAAGAGTCAAGCAGGGGAGCAATATGATCTGATTCACAGATGGTAGAGAATGGAAACAGGGGGCTAAGGGTGGGGAGGAGAGTCTGGCAGGACTCCCTGAGGACGAGTAAGGAGGGACCACCACCCCTTCTCCCAAGATTCGCACTGCTCTGAGCACATGACCTGGAGTCCCAAGAGATCCCTGCCCCATGTAGACCACCTCTGGTTGTCTGGTAAGCACATCATTCAGGGTTCTAGCTGATGGATCAATTGCTGCAAATTGAAACTCTTCACGTACTGGATTCCTTGTGGCTTAGGTCCTGTGGCTCCAGAATACACTGGAGAAAAATTAGAGATATTGGGGTATTTACAAGAAATCATTCCTACAGGTCTTCTGGTTTCTGCTAGAGGACTGAATGCATTTATCTAACTTTGCTCCCTCCTGAAACTCCATTAAAACTATAGTGAAGATTTTTGTTTTTTAATGATAAACCTATAGTGATGGGGGGAAGAAGGGGGAGCACAACAGTAATCAAGCTTTGGTAGCTGGAGAGCAGAGGTGTGGAGGCAATGGAACTAGCACCACCGAGACACCAGGGCCAAAGCCAGCAAAGGAGAAAAAGGAGTCCCTCCTGAATGTCCGCAGAATCCTGAGAGCCAGCTGCACACCAAAGGAGGGCTTGCAGGGGGAGCCATGGGCCTCTGCTGCAGGCAGTGAGAGAGTGCACTGAGTGGGGAACACTAAAGCTGACTCTTATCGCCATGCATTGGTGACTGTAAACAGTATCACTAGTAAGTGCTCCTCCTGCATGGTTGACCATGCTCCCAACCTCATTCACCAGTGCTTAGGCTTCTCAGGCACTGGCAGCGCTGAAGCCCTCTGCCAATGGGTGAGGGTGCAGCTCAGTGAGAGTGTTAAGAAGCCCCTCCCCATTCCATGCTCCGGAAGACTGCCCCTCCTCCACCTCCTGGAAGCCTGGAGATGGGGTGCCAGGCACAGGTAATAGGACCAAACAGGTGGTTAGGTGGTTGTATGCATGTGAAACACTTAATGTAGAGGCCCCTAGCCCTCAGTATCCACAGCTGGCAGTGGGACTCTGACCCTAGTATTACCCATATCTGTATTTCTAATGTTTTGACATGGGAGGTCTTGCTGACTCTGGAGGGACTGCTCCTCCCTGGGCCAGTTAATTCCTAGAGATAGCAAACAACCCACCTGGAGTGCACCTTTCAAATGCCAATCAAGCCATCCAGAGCCCATACTCCAACCACTCCTTTGGTGGGGCCCTCACACCCCAGACCACTCTCTACCTGCCCTGATCACTGTAGGGTCAGATGCCAGAAGTGGGGTCAGCCTCAGTGCCCCAGAGCCAACTGAGATATTCAAACTACCCAATCCTAAATCTCCTTACCCTCCTCACCTGTTCTTTCCCACAGAAACCACGGTAAAGGCTCTTGCCCACATTTTCCCCTTGCTACCTCTGTCTTCTGACTGACCCAGTGCTTCTCCATGTGGCCCTGTGGGCTGCCCTGTGCCTCTTGTTCCCAGGGTCTTTGAGTATAAAAAACTTCTTTCATGACCATCATTTCCTTTTCTGTGTGTCTTATCATCTGCTGGAAACTTTCTATTTCTCGACCTAGGTAGTGGCTATGTGGGTGTGCGTTTCATTATTTTTTATTGAGAAATCGGTCAAATAACATTAAAAATCACCATGTTAAACTACACAGTTGCTCCTCATTACCCAGCCCATCTCAGCCCCAGGCAATGATTAATGTGCTTTCTGCCTCTATGGATTTGCTTATTCTGGAAATTGCACATAAATGAAATTATACAATGTGTAGACTTTTATTCTGGCTGCTTTCACTTAGCGTAATGTTTTCAAGGATCTTCTATGAACCCATATATGTTGTAGCATGTATAGAACATTCTTTTCTGTGACTGAATGACCCATTTGTGGATATACCATATTTGTTTATTTATACATCAGTTGATGGACATTTGGATTGTTTCCACCTTTTTGGCTATTATTAATAATGCTGCTATGAACATTTATGTAAAAATTTTTGTGTAGACATATGTTCTCACTTGCCTTGAGTTTATATCTAGGAGTGGTATTGTGGGGTCATATGGTAACTCTATGTTCAGCTTTGTGAGACAAATTGTTTGCCAAGGTGATTGCAATTTACATTTCAACCATCAGTATATGGCTTCCAATTTCTCTACATCTTTGTCAACACTTATTATAATTTTAAAAATTAGAATTATTTTCTCCCTTAATTATTCTGACTCATGGGGATCAGTTACTTTTCCTTGGTAATAATTACCTCAACTTGTAGGGGCACCTGGGTGGCTCAGATGGTTAAGCGTCTGCCTTTGGCTCAGGTCATGATCCCAGGGTCCTAGGATCGAGCCCCACATTGGGCTCCCTGCTGAGCAGGGAGCCTGCTTCTCTCTCTCCCTCTTTCTGCTGCTTCCCTTGCTTGTACACTCTCCCTCTCTGTCAAAAATAAAAATCTTTAAAAAAATACCTCGCTTTGTAATTATATATTCCTTTGTTCTTTAACTTGTGTAATTATATATTCCTTTGTTCTTTAACTGATTAGACTGGGGATTTCATGAAAGCTATTGACTGCATGCTCAGTGCTCAGCCTAGTGCCTGACATGCAACTGGTGCTCAATAAATAGCTGAACAACTAAATGGGTAGATGGTTAACCCATGAAAAGGAAGGGCATGGCATCAGACTTGCCCCACCACCAGACAGGGTCAGCAGCTAGGCAGACATCCCCCTCCCCCCACACTCTGTGCCAGTCCCCAGGATAAGCACTGGCAGCACAGAGTGACCAGGACAAGGCGCTGACCTGGGGGGGTCACAGTCTAAAGCCTGAGACAGGTCAATAAGCTGACATTTCCCCACATGTGATCACTCCCTGATGGAAAATAGCACAAGATGACTTCAGAGCACAGAACAGATGCACCTGCCCAGCATGGAGATCGAGAAGCCTTCTGAAAGGAGGTAACACTGGTATGATGGTTAATTTTACGTGTCAGCTTGACTGAGATAAGGGATATCCAGATAGCTAGTAATTATTTCTGGGTATGTCTGTGACCATGTTTCTGGAAGGGGCTAACACTTGATTCAGTAGACTAAGTAAAGAGATCCACCCTCATCAATGTGGGCAGGCATCATCCAATCCATTGGGGGCCCAAGTAGAACAAAAAACTGAGGAAGGAAGTACCTCTCTTTCCTTCTCTTTCTCTCTCTCTCTCCTGGAGCTGGAGGGTCCATCTTTCTTGCCCTCAGACATCAGAGTTCCTGGTTCACAGGCCTTTGGACTTGGACATAATTATACCACATTCTCCTGGTTCTCCATAACTGTGTGAGTCCATTCCTACAATAAATCAATCTCTCTCTCCCAGTCTCTCTCCATATATATATATATATATATATATCTTCTATTGATTCCGTTTCTCTGGAGAGCCTGATGAATACAACCAGGGTTGAGCTAGGTGAAGGGAAGGGTAGCAGAAAAAGAAAATTGAAAACCACTGTGAGATCTCACTTGACCAAAAATATCTTGTCCACTAACTTACCATGATTACCCTTTGTGCCTATGCAGCCTACAGTTCTCATCATTAGTGACAAACCTTTGGTTCAGGCTACAGAGGCAAGCGGTATACCCTGGACTGCCCTACCAGAGTGCAGCACTAATTTGTGCTAGGAGAGGAGAGGCCCAATCTGGACAACAGGGGGACAGGGCAGGAGGGGGTGGGAGTCCCACACCCGCACACCCTCTAAGCCAATCCTATCTCTTCATTGGGTAGACAGTGGCCTCACTCTGGGGACCCAAGGAGACTCTGGCAACAGGCCTTCCCTGAAATCAATGAAGTCTTCCCATGCACTTGGCAACCAGCCTTCATCTTTGGCAATGATTAGATCCCCTGCGGCTGAGGGAGGGTGGTACCCAAGGGCCCCTCAGTCTCCTTATTTTAAAATGAATGTAAATGTTTAGGAGAAAATTAAGTGGTAAACACTCTCTGGTTGGCAAGTTTGTAGCTGAACTCATGAAAGAGAATATAAGCATCTCACAGCCAAGTTGCAGCAGTGTAGCCCTTTTGCCCCCACCCACTATCTGCTGATGTTGGCAGATGCTGGGGGACACCGCTCACAGGCTTCACCACTGTGACCCAGCATGAACCCAGGACCCTGCAGGCCCTGCAGGCTCAGTGGGCAGAGCTCACGATTACAAAGGGCAAGGGACCCACACACACTGCCAGGGGACTTAAGTTTGACCAACCAAGAAATCCGCATCCCTCCTCCAATAAGCCCTCTGCCTTCAGCCACACTCACCTCCTCTGATATGAAGGGTGCTCTACCTGATGGCAAGTTTGGGGTGGTTCTCCAGCTGTCCCTATACCTGTCTCCTGGACAGTTGTGTGCAAAGGAAAAAGGGGCCAATCCAGGAGGCAGACAACTGTGCCACCCAGCATGGGTGACTTGGGAAGGAATAATCACCAGCAGGACAATGGTGGCACCAATGACAACAACTGACTTCCCACAAACACTTTCTTGGAGCCTGCACTCTAGATGCGTGATCTCAGCTCACCTACCCTGGGAGGCTGGAGATACTGTATGAGGAAACTGAGACCCAGAGGGATTTGGTACCTTGCCCAAGGTCACACAGCTAGTAAAGACAGGACAGGTCTGTGTGACCCTGTAACCCACACTCTTGACCCCTGTGCCTACCCCCACACCATGGATGGCCCTGCCCCCAAGATGTGCTCTTTCCCTGGCCAGGAGGGGCAGAGGTGCAAAGTAGTGGTGACAGGCTGTCATGGCCTACATGGTGGATGGATATGAAGAATGGACAGGCAGCTGTGGGCAGCAGGCTGAGACTATCTCATGAGATAGTGGCCGCTCACACCAGAGGCTGCTCGTGCTCCTCCCTGCCCTACCCATGTCCTTCTAGTCACAGAAAGGCACTGGCTGACTGTGCTGTACACCCCGCAGCTGCATGTCTTACTGAAAAACCAGACATCCCTGAGGGGTGACCACTCCCATACAGCGAGGTTGGCTTGGTGGTGCTCCATTCGCAAGCTGAGTGTGAAGCAGGAGACCGTCTTCTGCAAACTGACCCTAGAGGGGGAGATGCTGGAGGGCCACTCCATGTCCCAGCCCCCACCCAGAGCTTGCTGCATGACCCAGCAGCGGGACCAAGGGGGACACTCTCACCAGCCTCATCACACTTATTCCTCACAACAACCCTGAGATGGATCTTACACTCCCAGGTCTGATTGTCCATCCCTTTTAAGATCACCTCCCTTAGGGAAGCTGTGGATAGGAACAGTTTCTCACTGATGGCTGTCCTCTTACCCCAAAAGGAAGCCCTTCCCTAGGGTCTCCTCCCACCTGATGCAAGCCCCTGCTTCTTTTTATAATGCAAATCATCAACCACCTACCCACACTTGGGGAAACTGCAGCCCATGTCCACAAAGCCCCACCTCCTTCCCCAACTGTCCGCTACCCTCAAGTCTGAGATACACGCTAGGGACTCTGGCTGGAGAGGCCAGGGTGGAGTTCAGCACTCAAGGCCAAACCTTTAAGCTCCCTCTACGAAGTCCAGTTTGAGATATGCCTCTATTCCCCTCTATTCTTCTGGGTATGAGTAAACCACTCTCTCTCTCTCTCTTTCTCACCCCTCCTCAAAAGCAGTGGTCTGTACAGAATACACCTGTAGACCAAAAATCAAATCCAATTGGCAGATAGGTTCTGTTTGGACCACAGACATAGACTATTTTTTAATTGATTGTCAACTTTTAAAATTCAAATTTCACACTAAAATCCTGATTTTCAATTTTTTTCCAAACACTGAATATAAGGCCCTCCTAAGCCCACATTTGAAGGTGCAATGGCAGCCAGAGCTAAGGACCCTGCAGCCAGGTTAGCTTTCCCAGGCTACCCTACCCACTTGTTCATACACCTGCCAGGCCCCAGATGGGCCCTGAGTTCTTAGTCCTAACCAAAGGCAATAGGAAGACAAATCACTTCCTAACGCCCCCAAACACGCAAAGCTTCTCATTGTGGAGTTAGCATATTGAATTATTATGCAAGGCCTTTTCTTTCCTTTTATATACTCTCCCATCTTTCCTGCTTTTGAACTATGTCCTCTCCAGGCCCCCAGGAACAGGCAGCATGAATGCCAGAGGCTCTTCATGTCTGCTCTGGGCTACACAAACACCCAGCCAGGCTCTGAGAGCTCTTCTCGGAAGGCCAGTTCAACCCTGAAATGAAGCACCATCTTCCATCCTAGTTGGTGGCAGGGAAGAGGAATAGCCATTGTGTCAACCACAGCCACCTCCTAGAAGAGGCCACTGGGGCCCTGAGAAGTCCACAGTGGAGTCTTGCCCGCTCACCACATCAGCATCGGGCACAAGGAAGATGGAGTCAGGCTCATGCAGAGTTTGGGGATTTTTTGCTTATTGCACCCCACTCCACGCCACCCTCACCCTGTTGGTTTATTCCCAAAGACCCACCTGAGATAATGATGCAGTGGGTGGATGGGCTGGCAGTTCATAAAGAGTGCTCCATTGGCCTGGTGGGTGGGGCACAGCTCTACTGCAACCTGCCTTGCACACCAGCTTCAGTGTGCACAGAAACACTCATCCACAAGCCGCATCAACCCAGCCTTGGGGCTCCTGCAGTGCCAGCATTTGGGAAACCTCACCTTGTCTGGGCTACCCCAAACCCAGGGATTCTCCACCCATCCAACTCAGAGCCTTCCCATAATGTCCCAGCTGCCAGAGACTTAGCAGCTATGGAGAATAGGTAGGTGGCAGAGCTGGAGCAAATGCCTCTTGTCCAACCCCAAGACCCATGCCTACCCCACTTCCCCAGACAACTGACAGAAGATGCAGAGAAACTCCCAGAAACAGTTGTCATAGTCTATTTGAATCAGAAGAAGGAAGGTAGATATAAAGCAAGCATTTAAATGACTTTTAAAACAGTGTTTAATTAAGACCTAATTTGAGTTCTATAAGGATTCAGGGAAGGATGAGGTCAGAAGGCTAAGTAGTTGGGAACCACCTCAGGTAAGCATGGGGACCTGGGTCGGACAGCAGAGGGTGGAAAGGTGAGTGGGCCAGTGGGTGTTTGGGGCACAGGAAAAGCACGTTCTTACAGCAGCACATCCCACCCTGAGGTGGTAGCCCAGCATGGTCTTCCCATCCATGGGTCCACATCTTCACCAGAGAGGTTGGAACACTGAGTAATAGCCACAGAGAGGGCTCTGCTTGCATGTTCATGGCCAAGGCTTGCCACATGGGTGTTTTACTCTAATGCTCATCTGCGTTAGGGCAAATGAGAATCAGTAATAACTGTGCCTGAATTTGTACCATTTTGGTGGAATCACTTATCAGGGGCTTTCTTTCAGGGAAGGCCCTCAAGATTCCCTGCTGCGATTCAGTTCTGTGCACTGAATGACCATCTGTCCAAGTAGCATCTGAAGCACCACGTCATTCCTCAAGCCTCGTAGGGCACACACATGAGAACAAATTACACTGCCAGTGTGATCAGTGGTAATGTAAAAAGCCTCCCCTAAAAAAAATGAGCAAGCTCTTTCATGGCCCCACAAGGATCTCATCAGGGAGCCACAGGCAAACAGGGACAGATAGATCAGAAAAAAGAACAAAGAATAAGTATTTCTTGAGGCAATTGCTAACTCCATTTTAAAGATGAGCTTTCATCTGATTAATTATATAAGAAAACGGAAAACAATAGACTCACTTAACTTGAATTTTGTTTAAATACTTGGACTGGCATAAGATTTAATGAGGCCCCTTTTTGAGGAGATTTAAAATTATAATTTTTGTTAAAAGAACATTTGTTGAGGTCCAATAAATCTGTTGCATACACATGTGATTTTTTTTTAATAAATTAAATCTCCCTTCAGTAACTCAAAACTACCACTGGCAATAACTGTCTGATTGCAGCTTTAATGGTACTGTAATGGGGTCAGTCCATAGAGACTGCATGAGGCAGTTTACAGTTAACAACATCGCCTATAGTTGAGAAAGTTGATCAAAAGAGGAGAATGTTTATTATTCCTATAATTGAAAAAAACAAGCCACATTCCATCTTCATTTAAGGAAAATGGTCCTGTTAGGATATGCATGTGAACCCATAGCCCCATCATCCTTTTCCTTCCTCATTCTCTCAGAGCAGCATGCAGGGTCTCAGACTGGAGCCTTGAGAGGCCACGTGAAAATCCAAAAGAGAAAGAGGACAGCTCCAGGCACAAAGGCGTTAGTTCTCTCTGGCATCTTACTTTGTGAGCCTCTCCAGTTATTGTTCCCACCCAGCCAAGAAAATAGGCCAGTACCCTGGCTATTCTTTACCACCTGTGCTCACATGGAAGAAGGTGTATCAGTTAACTATTCCTGAATAACAAACCACTCCAAAACAATACTCACTTATCATTGTTCACATATCTGCTGGTTAGAGGGGATGGGTTTGGTTGGGTTTGACCTCTCCGTGTGGGTCAGGAGCTCCCAAGTGGAAGCTCCTGGCATGAAAGTGACAAAAAGACAAGCCCAACACCACAAACACATTTCATGCTTTTGCTCCTCTTTGATCTGCTAACATTCCATTGGTTAATGCTAGCCCCATTGCCAAGCTCAACATACAGTCATGGAGATGGAAAATATATTCTGTCTCTATAAGGAGAGGGAAGGGCGTAAACATTTGCTGAATAATAACTGAAACTGGCACAGATTCCAAGATACCCCAAAAGCCTCCTGCAATCATAGTATCAGGCTGGAGGTCCAGGATCTCATGACTACATCACATCTACATGTCCTCTCTTCCTCCAGAGACCAAGGACTACAAGAGGCCCACAGAAATTTGAAATACTACTAGAGAAATAATGCCAGGGCTTCTACCCTGTGAGTAGGGACTGTCTTTTGATTAGGCCCTGGATTTGCACCCTGGAAATAGATCTCCATTCACCATTTTTTACAACTCTTGGATCCACACCTGGGAAGGTCCTTCCTTTTCCATTATCCTCCATGGTATAACATGTTGAGGGTTTTGGAGAAGATTCTCCTTTACATGCCTGAACTGCTTCTCAGCCTACTTCCTGCCTGTGGGAAGCTGAGAACCCAGACGTCCTTTACATCTTGAACCACTGGCAATAACTGTCTGATTGCAGCTTTAATGGTGCAGTAATGGGGCCAGTCCATAGAGACAGCGTCTTGTAGGCCAGGTTGGCCATACTTTTGCTAATAGAGCTTTTTCAAGCATGTAGATTTTCCATGTATTTGACTCTGGTTACTTCCCTATGGGTTACCAACAACCATATCCACAAACTTTTTTTTTTATTTTGGCATGCCTTGCTTTCCAGATTTTGGAAGCATAGGGCTTCTGTGAAACCGTGCTTTCAATCATTCTAGAGTCCTTTGTCTGGCTAAGTGCCACCTTCATGACCATAGAAATGTTAACAAGGCTGTAGCTTACTTTGAGAATGTGTTCCTGACTGAAGAGGCTGAAAATGAACAATAGTTTTATTTTCAAACCCAGAAAGCCCAAGAATTCATGGCCTCTCTACATTCCCTCTCACTTGTTGACAGACCAGCCGATCTTTCCTGAGTTTATCTCTTCCCTATGGCAGCCTATCAAGGGCAGCTCACAGCAGCTGGATATACAAAGATGAGTATCCTTGGGGCGCCTGGGTGGCTCAGTCTGTTAAATGTCTGCCTTGGGCTCAGGTCATGATCCCAGGGTCCTGGGATTGAGCTCGTGTTGGGCTCCTGCTCAGTGAGGAGTCGCCTCTCTCACTCCCCATGTTTGTGCTTTCTCTCACTATCTCTCTCTCTCTCTCTGATAAGTAAATAATCCAAAAAAAAAAAGTTGAGTATCCTTCTATACTCTGCTCTGAAGAACCGCTCTTTAGGAGCTTCCAGTTTGACAGCGACAAAGACAGGTGAGCATGGGGGTTGGTGGAGGCACAGAGCAGAGTGGCACAGCTGACCCAGACAAAGGAGGTGACACCAAAGTTGGATCTTCATAGATGAGCAAGAGTCAGTCTGATGAAGGGGACAGGGAAGGGAAAGGCACAACATATGCAAAGATGTAACAGCTAGGAAAGACATGGGACATTCAGAGAAGCAGTCAGCAAGTTTAAGTCAATTCAGTAAACACTCACGCAGGACCAGACCACACTGGACTACAGGAGAATGGAGAAGTCAGCCTTTGCCTCAGTCAGTTGCCCACTGGGCAACTGGGGAGGGTAATGAAGGAATCATTCCCACTGAGTGGGGCAGGGCTCTAATAGAGAGAAGCATAAGGGTAGCTTGAGTCCAGAAAAGGGATGACCAGCCAAGCCTGACATTGTTGACCCAGCCCTAGGTCAGCTCCTCAACAAGAAGTCACACTTCAGCTAAGTCATGGAGAAAGTGTAGAAGTTACCTAAGCAGAATGGAGGCAGGAAAGGCATTTCAGGCTGTGGGAACAGCATGGGCAAATGTCTGGAGGTGTGGCCCTGCTTGGTGTGGCAGAGAGGTTCAGTGTGTAGGTGCACTGTAGGTATGAGCAAACAGTGTGTGTGTGAGTGTGTAAATGTGTGTGACTGTGTGTCTGTGTATGCTTGTAAATGCATGTGGGTCTCTGTGTGTGTTGGCATCTTTGTATATGAGTGTGTGGTTGTGTCTCTCTGTGTGAGTGGACGTGTGAGTTGTATGTGTGTGCATTGACAGAGGTGGGCAAGACCAGGTCAAGCCCTGGAGACTGGACTTTGTCTACAAGCCAACAGGGATACATTCAGGACCTCATTAAGAAGGTGCTCCCTTCATACTCACAAACCAGCAGGAGAAAAGGACCAGGACAGGGATGACAGGATATTCTAACTGGCATCAGTACTGCCCTCAGATGTTAAGATGCTGGCAGATATGTTTCCTAAGTCACAACTTAATGAAGAAAAAGTGCCCCTTTCCCGGGAAAGTATGACTAGACTGCCTGAGCCCTCAGCTCTGAACACAAAGCAACTAGAGTTTACTTTCCTATCAAAACTTAGGGCTATTGGGTCTAGTGTAAAATAACTACATCACTGATTGCAGTACAAGGAGGCAATCAAATCTCTCTGTGAGAAAGAAAAAAAAAAGCACTCAGAACTCCAAAATTTTCTCTGGAAGAATATCCCAGATATTCTTGGTTGGTTACTGAACCAACCATGAAAGGTGCCTGGCCTCCCTTGTCTGAGGTCTCAAGTTCCCCTATTCCTGGCACTGGCACTCCCATCCATGAGAGATTCCATCCTCCTTTCACATCAAGCTGGGCTTTGCTTTCCAGAGCACAGCTGGGAGTGGCCAGATGCTTGACAAGATGCTAAATCCTAAGCAGGGATCACTGGGGAAATAAGCAGACAGCAAAGTGCACAGAACCAGCTCGACTCTCAAAAGTGGGCTAGGATCCTGGCAATGGAGCAAAGCTTCAAGCTGGCAGCACTTCACAACCCATGCCAATCCCACCCTGCAACCCTGTGGGACAAACCTCCCCTCACCCCAGAAGTGGGCAGGACTTCCTGCCACAATGGCTGTGCCCCTCTTGAATCTCAGGTCCAAGAATAAGCTCCGAGGATAGACATCATCTCATTGCGCTAACATCACTAGGATTCACTCATGCAAGAGGCAGCAATCGGGGAAGAGGAGGGTGGGGAATACGTGAAGCCACTGGACACAGGGCTTTCTCTTGGCATTTCAGAATGATATTGAAGATGACAGCTCAGCTCCTCCAACCACAGGTGGGTTAGGAGAATCCATGGAGATGGGAGACTGGGCACTCAGGAAACCCTGACATAAGGGCAGAATGATGCAAAGGGCCTCAAGAAGACTTCTCTGAAAGATCCCACAGACCTGTCTCCATTCAAGCTCCATCACTCACCAGCGACTCACATTGGGCAAGTCATTCAACTTTTTTTTTTTTTAATTTTATTATGTTATGTTAGTCACCATACAATACATCATTAGTTTTTGATGTAGTGATCCACGATCCATTGTTTTCGTATAACACCCAGTGCTCCATGCAGTACGTGCCCTCCTTAATACCCATCACTGGGCTAACCAACCCCCCTCCCCCCTCCCCTCTAAAACCCTGTTTGTTTCTCAGGTCCATAGTCTCTCATGGTTCATCTCTCCCTCCAATTCCCCCCGCCCATTTTTCCCTTCCTTCTCCTAATGTCCTCCATGTTATTCATTCAACTTTTCTAAAGACCATTTTCTCATCCAGAAAATCAGGACTACTTTATCCATCTCATGGAGCTGTTGTCAGGAGTAAATGAGAGAATTCTGTGAATGTTTCTAACAGAGGGACCTGCACACAGTGGGTCTGGCTGGAAAATAGTTTGTACCCTTTGTACAAACTCCATTCATTGTTAGATTGGGAAACACTTTCTAGATGGTCATATGATCCACCCTGTGTTACCTGGCTAATAAATGGCAAAGATGGGATTTGAAGGCAGGTACATCTTCCACCAAAGTGCAACTTCTTTCCCATCTCGCACAGTAGGCAAGAGTTACTAACTGTTAATTCCGTCCAATTCCCGGGAGAAGAAAAACCACCATATAGTGTCAGGAAATCTAAGTCCTAGAGAGCATTTTCCCAGGGGGGCCGCCCTAACTCCATGAACTGTTACAAAGATTAAATGAGATAATGGATAAAAATGCCTGCCATAGAGTGGAAGGTCAATAAATGGTAGCTATTGTTATGTTCTGTTGACTTAGGGTCGCTTCTCTTGTCCTATAAGAATTTTTGATGGTGTGCAAACTAGGTGGCTTAAAACAACACAAATTTGTTATCTCACAGTTTCTGTGGTTCCTGAGTTAAGGCATGGATTAGGTGGATCCTCTGCTCAAGGTTTCACAAAGCTGCAGTCAAGGTGTTGGCTGGGGCTGCATCCCATCTGAGGCTCAGAGTCTTCTTCCACCTCACTGGCAGAATTCTGTTCCTTGCTGCTATGGGACTGAGGTCATTGGGTCCTAGAAGCTCTGCCATTCCCTGCCACATTGCCCACTCCACACATAGCAGCTTGCTTCTTCAAGAACAATGGGAGAGTGTTGTCCCTTCGATCTCTGACCCTCTTTTGAAGGACTCACCTGACTGAGCCAGGCCCACCTGAAATAATCTTCCTTTTGATTACATGTATGAAATACCTTCACCTTTGCCTTATAGTATAATCTAATAATGGGGGTGAAACCATAGCTACAGGTCCCACCCACAATCAAAAGGAAGGGCTTCTACATGGGTATGACCTATTGGGGATCATCTTAGAATTCTGTAATTCCTCCTGTCCTTATCTGAACAGAACACAAAATCTCCTGCCAGAAGAATGAAACTCTAATAGTGTGCCTTCGTCAGGGTCCCTAGAACAACTTCATTTTAGGATTTCCCAGATAAATGGCATTTTATATCCAGAATGGTTTTCTTTGGTAACTGGGTTCTCCCTGAAACATGAAGCTGGCTGACACAAATCATAATACAACATTGTGAATTTAGGCAAAATGGCACATTTAAGGCATAAGAGTATTGGTTGGCTTTTAGCTCTATCTTCTAAATGTGCTTCTTGTGCTGGGGCAATCCTGCTCTGGAAAGCCTGGCCATTCACCACCATAAAAGTCCAGACATCCCCAGGTTGGCCTGATGGATAGAGAGGGTCGAGACCTCACTGATCCAGGAGGAAAGCAGATTTTCACAGCTAGGAATACTTCTAGAGCCTCCTCCCACCTCACCACATGAACAGCTGCCCCTGACAGGGCTTCTCCTGCCTCCACCATCCCCCCACCTCCTGGTTTTCATTTATCATTCTGGAGTACAGTTTACAGTGGGCATCATTAATCCCCATTACAGTGAGGAGCCCTTTGACAAGTGGAATAGACTTAATTTTTAGCTTTAGTGTGAGGAAGAAAGAAAATCATTAATGTTAAAAAGTTCTTAATGAAGTAGAACATACATTTTGCATCCACTCCCAGTCACCCTCAGTAATACATGGATGCATATTTATACAGATAAATATTTTCTTTCCTGCATCATCTTAAATACACTTTACCAGGGCTAATAAGCCAGCCCACACTTTGAGAGGTCTGGCCAAGCGTCAGGCCAAGGCCCTGAGTAGGTGGGGATTTACCAGGTTCTTGACTGTATGCTCTAGGCCTTCATCCACAACCTCACTGCATCCTCACATTTGCCTTGTTGAGGATCCTTAGCCCACATTTTCATATGTGTTACCAAGCTCATGGAGGCTGAGGAAGTAACCCAGTATATCACCATGGGGATTCCAACACAGGTCTGCCTGTTTCCACACCCCCTTCTCCTTCCTCTCCATATCACCCTGCTATAAACACATATTCCAGTCTTTGAGTCTGGTTAGGTTCTGTTTCAGTGGAGTCTTGCAATGTCTAGTTTCATGAAAAAGGACTCATGGTCCAGCTGCAAATGTGTCTGCATACAGCATGGGCTGGTGGTTAATAAATGGACTTGAGCTTTGTATGTTAATACCAGGAAAGGAAGAAGTGAATTTGCACAAGCAGGAAAAGAAGAGTACAAATCTCAAACTCTCTCAGGTGCCCCTGAGAGCCATCAAAATGCAGTTCCTCCTGGAGATTTGGATCCTTGGGTCCAGGTGCTGCCCCATTGGTAGACATTGCCCCTGGCCTACCCAGCATCCAGGGTGATCAACCATCCAGGTTTGCCTGGGACTGAGGGCATTCCCAGAATGCAGGACTTTCAGTGCTAAAACCAAGGAGGTGCTGGCAGATTAGGACTCAGGAGCTACTCCCTAGGAAACCCTGAGGTGCAAGGACAGAGGTGCATTAAGCCTCCCGAGACAGGTCTGCATACCCCAGGTGGCTGCCACTATGACAACAGTGGCTGTTGTCCTCTCAGATCCAAACATAATGGTTATGACCAGGACTCCATGCCCATTCTCCTGGCACTCCTCCCAGAGCTAGCCCAGGACCTTAGTTCTCAGCTCTTCCTGTTCTAGAAATTTGGAAGGTGGCTGTCACTCACGAGGCACCTCTCTGTTCCCACCCAGATCTCCCTAGTGAATGAGTCATCTTCACCTGTACACACAGCATCTCAAAGGGGTCACCCAAAGCTGGTCTCTTCATACAGTGGTGTAACCTTTTCCTTTCCCTGCCCTGCTCAGGTCAGAGCTGAGAACAGCAAGCAATCATTTCCCCTCATCAGTGGTTCTTAACTCTGCACCCTCAGCATCACTCAGAAAACTGAGAGAACACAGGCTGCTGGCCGCAACCTAAGACTTTCAAATTTCAGCTCAGGCCTGAGAATGTGTGTTTCGAACAAACTCCCAGGTGATGACAAAATCTCTCTGGAGGTCATATCATCTTCCCTTGAGGAGAGAAAACCCCAGGAACCATGATTGTGTTCCTCCCTTAGGTCTGGACAGAACAGAGATGCATCTAACAGCCCAGTCCTGTGTCTTCCAGCCAGTCTCAGAGAAGAGCTAAGTAAATGGCGAGATGGAATCAACCATGTGATGCACATTTTTGACATGACTCTAAAATGGAATATTATTTAGCAAATAAAATGACAAAGTGCTGTGCTCATTTTATTCAATAAAAATCAAGGACTTATAAAATTATGTACACCTAGGTGCATTTTTAATTAAATCGCATATTTATATGGGAAAATTCTTATAAATCTCAACTGATAATGCTAACAGGCACCACTGTTATATATTAGAATCTCATGTAATTTACTTTCTGGCTATACACTTTTTTCCTACAATCACTATGTGTCATATATAGGTGGAGGCAACAAAGTGTAGTTCTTATAAGTGCACACTCTACAGGTGAGCTCTCGGGGCTCCACCACCTAGCTGTGTGTCTGAAGAAGTAGTTGACACTCTCTGTGCTTTGGCTTCCTCATCTGTGAATGAGCCTATAACAGCATCTACTCCACAAGGCTGTGATGGGGATGAAATGCGAGGAAGCACTTCAAGCCCTTGGCTCAGTGCCTGGGGCACAAAAGTGTTCCATAGTATTGTATTTGTAAGTAGTACTCAAAGCTGTGGGCAAATAGTGTTTTCCTCTTTGGACGTCACTCACATATAATCACAAGAATGGTACCTAACTACCCCAGGCATCCAATAAATATGTGAAATAAAGAAGAAATGAAGAAATGACTAAGCCACCCAAATGGGGAAGCTGCTTCATGAAGGTTGACAGATCACACCTGTGGCCGGTCCTCGTCCCTCTAGCCTATACCTGAGACAGCTGGCCCCACCAGCACTTCCCTAAGGGCTGGTATCTAGGTCCTGACTGAAGCTCAGCCCTGGCCCCAGTTTCCAGAATCAGCCACCAGAGAGAAGAGGGGACTTGGCATCAACCTCGCATCTGATCTGCTCTGGACTTAGGGTCCCCACACGACTAACTGGGCCCAACCACATCCTGCCCTACCCTCTCTCCTCTCTAACCATGCCCCACTTCCCCACCAGCCCCCAGGTCCCACATCTGTCTGTGGGTTTCTGTTACAAATTAAGACTGTTATCTATTGAGCACCTGCCACATGCCGGCCCAGGACTGGATTCTTTACACATATTATGGAATTCTAGTTCACGCAAGAAATGTGTGAGATAAGGAGGATACTTAAATGGAAATTATGTATGACATGTCTATTCAAAGCCCGATTTCCCAAAATGTACCTAAAGCAGTAACACAACAAAAATAACAGGTTAGGATGCAAAAATGCTTAATATATTGCTTTCTAATCACTAAACAATACGATTATTAACAAATAATTGCCTTTGTCAGCAATAAGGCACATTTAGTTTTTTGACTTCATAGATCTTCAAAAGTCTACAGGACACGCTGATCATGAATCAATTTATTTGGAATGTAACTCAAGACTTTTTCCTCACATGGTTTTGCTTTAATCAAGCTATAATTTACATACAATGAACAGCACAAATCTTGAGCTTTTTACATGGTATATGCCCCCAGAGCAAGATGGAGAATGTCCCAGCATTCAGTAAGTCCCCTATGCCCTTCTCAGTCCGTACTCCCACCCCCAGAAGGAACCTGCTATAGACTGAATTGTGTTCCCCTAAAATTCCTATATTGAAGCTCTAACCCCAAGTGTGCCTGTATTTGGACATAGGGCCTTTACAGAAGTAATTAGAGTTAGAGGAGGTCATAAGGCTTAGTGCCCTTGCTCACTGTCTCCCTTGCTCTCTGCCATGGGAAGACACAGTGAGAAGATAGGCAGCCACCTACAAGCCTGGAAGAGAGCCCTCATCAGAACCCAACCATGCCAGCACTCTGATCTCAGACTTCCAGCCTCCAGAACTGTGAGAAATAAATTCCTGTTGTTTAAACCACCCAGTCTATAGCACTTCACTGTGGCAGCCCAAACTAAGACAGAAGCTCTATCCCGACATCAATTACCATAGGCCAGCTTGAACCCTCTCCACCCATATGGAGATTTGGCCTTAGCTGAGGAGGTGGAGGAGCCTGCAGAGATGTGACAACTCATCAGATTGTCTCTTCCCTGTCAGGTGGGGGCCTGTGACCCTTGATGATGGGAGCTTGGAGCCAATAGAGAAGCCAGATGGCTTTGGGAAAGAACACTTGAGGGAGCTCTGCTTCCCCTGCATCACTCAGAAGCTTCTGTCTCCACATTCCATCTGTTCCAACTCAAGTCCAAAGGGATGCCTACAGCTTTCTTAAGGATGGTCTTGCAGATTTGCTTTATTTTTAGACAATTTCTCACTTTTTTTCTCCCGTGGACAGTCCTGTCAGCACAAGAGGGGTGTGTGGGAGGAGGGCAGCTATAATAAATCCTTAATTAGTTGTGAAATCAGTCCCAGAAATATGACAGGATTTATTTGGCCAGGAAACAGGATTCTAGGTCTCCACACTAGAGGTTTGTTATTTTTAATGTGAAGTTGAGAGAGGAAACTCTCAAGGTAAGGACCACAGTAAATTCAAACTCACTTTCTTCCTCAATTTTATAGTAGTAGAAGCTTGGAAAACTCAGGAACAGCTACCCGATACAGTACTTTTACCAGGTATTTCCACTCCCTTGTATGCTGTGAGTCAACAAAACAAAGCCCATCCTACAGGGTATGGAGCCCTGAGCTTAGGCTTATGATGCAAGATCTAACTCAGGCTCCTCACGAGTTTACTGTATGATCTTGGGTGTTCCTTCCCCTACAGACCTCGGTCTCCTCCCAAGGTTAGGGATCGTTTGCTTCATTCACTTAAATTTGTTGAGACACATCTGGTGTCCAGCACAGTGTTAGGCTCTGAGGACTCAGAAATGAACTATCATGTGTCCTGCCGATGACCCACGGAGTGAACCAATGCTATGCAGAGGTATGTGGCAGTGGGGGCACGTGGAAGGAGTGCTAACACAGACAGGAGATCAGGAAGTATCCAGAGGTGTGGTCCCTGAGCTGAGTATTTCAAGGAAAGTAGGAGCCAGCAGGTTGGGAGTAGATGGGAACTCAAGCAGAGGGAGTACAGGCAATGGTATGGTGGAGTGAGAGAGACAGGTGAGGGTGAGGGTCAGGTCACAGGGATTTGCACGAAGTGTTAAGGTGCTTGGAATATGTCCCACAAGCAAGAGAGCCCCAAAATAGCTCAAGGCAGAGGTATGATATGGTCTGATTTGCAGTTTAGTCAAATGAAGTTGAGGTGCTAGAGAATGAGGAGTCAGTAATGACCCCTCCATTTATTACCATTACCAAGAAAAAATATGAGCTGAGGAGCAGATGGGGCAGTGTGAGGTGGAGAAGATGATGAGCTTGGTTCAGGGCATGTTGACTTTGTGGCTTCTGTGAGACATCCACACAGAGCATCCTAGACATGACTGGATGTATAATCACAAATCCCAGGAGAGCTCTGGACTGCACATACAGCTCTGGCAGCCATCAGCATAAAGTGTGTATAAGTTGTTCTATAGTGCTAACAGCCAGATCATCGAGATGTCCAGTCTCACACCCTTGGGCCCTCTTCTCCCACTTCCTCAATCATCCAAGAACCCCAGTGACCCATTCAATGAAAATAAAAACAGTCCACTTCATGGGCAAGAGCCCTGGGAGGCTGGGTCTGCTGCAGAAAGGACTATTCTCCCCATGTGTATGGACCAGACATGGCTCTGGGCTACAGAGATGGCACAACAGCCCATAACAAAGCTATGTGTGTCCAAATCAACATAATTCTCTAGGGAGGGAAGTGCACCTGACCACCCCTTGCTTCCATGCCAGTGGCCCCTGATCTGGACCCTCAACCTACTCTCTCAGCCATGCTCTTCCAAAGCTCCCTTGTGTCAGAGCTCACTCAGACACCCACCATTCCTGAAATGCACACCAGCTTCCCTCCCAGTGTCTGCAAACAACTTGAAACACTCATCCCCTGCCTTTCTCAAAAACAGTTTAATTGCATCTACGGCTTATTATGGATGAGTTAGATTTATTTATTGAATAAGCTAATAAACCACAAAGTACAAAGTCCACATAATTCAAAATTCAAAGGGAAGTACAAAGGGACGCCATAGAAGTGTTCCTTCCTACCACTGCACCCCAGACCTCCCAGTTCCCACCCCACAGGCAGCCAGTTATCAGTTTCTTGTGCATAGCTCCAGGTGTGTTTTCTGGCTATACAAGCACATACACATATTCCCACACAAACAGCAATAGATTGCACACCCTGGTCTGCATCTTGATTTTTTTCATCTAACAATCAAACCATCTTGGAGATCATTTCAAATTAATACTTCAAGAACATTCTCATTGCTTTTAGAGATGTGTTATGAACATGTATTAATATCATAATTTGTGTAGATACTTCTCTTTTGGTGAGCATTTGGCTTGTGTCCCTTGTTTTACTATTGCCAACAATGTTGTGGCTAATAACTATGCTCAGGTGTCATCTCACACATGTGTGAAAAAATCTGTGAGATAACACCCTAGAAGTGAAAAGATTGGGTGAGTGTTACCATCTCCCAGAAACCACCCTAGAGACTTGCCAGCATTTTTTCCTAAGAGCAGAAAAAATAAAATATAAGGAAAGTGTCATCAGAGAAGAGAAGACAAGTGGCAGGAGACAAGATTACACTTGTGTTCAGATTTTCTAAAATAAGAAGGAGTTAGAAAAAGGAGTTGGGGGGGCAGCAGGCAGTAGATGGACATGGCAGGTTGGGTTCCCCAGGAAGCCAACTCTGAGTTAAATTCTAAGGTTCAGGATGTTTCCTAGGGGATTGCCTTTGAAATCTACTCCTATGGACAGGAGGGGATAAAAACAGGTGTGGCAGGGGATAAGTCAGGAGGCAGTGCAGTTCCACACTGTGAAGCGCTCAGAGCTGAAGTGATCGACCACAGGTGCTCTGCATGAGGCCAAATAGCTGAGACTTAATCCCCCTCCTCAGTCAGTCACTGACTGTGTGCTACCCCAAGCAAAGTGATCGTGCAACTGAGGAACTCCCCAAAGACAGCTGAAGGCTTTATGCCAACAGCACTCACAACAGCTTGGGCAACAAGTCCTTCCTTAAAGGGGTATCTGGGCACTGCATCTCCATGTCCATCTCAATAGAGTCTGGAACCTTGGGAAATAACAGCTGACAGAAAGGCAGATTAGAAAGAGCCCAAGAAACATTCCTTTGTAGGTAAGGATGAAGGGAGCTTGTAGCTCAGTGAAAATGAAGGTGAGGTCCTCTGCTGAGACAGAAGTAGTGCTGACCCACAAAAAAACAGCTGAGTCGTGTGGAGGACATGGCTAAGTGATCAAGGTTGTGAACTGCAGGCTCTAACCTGCAGGATTCTAATCCTGACTCAGTGGACAAGTAAGGTAGTTACTCCGACAAGTAATTCTACATAAATTCCTCCTGCCCACCACTTCTAGGCCACCAGCTCTCACGCCTCAACGTGGATGAGAGCTGCTGTCCATGGTGCTGCTCATCAGTCCTCACTTGCCTTCTGGGCTAGAGCCCTGCTGGTGTGGGTGAGAGGTGGGAAAGAAAGTGCACAGGGTCAAGGGGAACTACGAGGTAATCCAAAGTTTAACGCCTCTGAGCTTCAGTTTCCCCATCCATAAAATTGCAGACAATAAAGTCTACTTTGCTGGGTTGTATGAGACTTTGATGAAGAAAATATATAACTTGGTACAAATACAAACTCAGTACAAATATGGCTGCAGCGGGTCAAGACCTGAGTTTTTTTGTGGGTTTGGTTTTGTTTTGTTTTGTTTTCCCCTTTAACCTCTCTCTGCCCTTCTCCTTTTCCTTTTTCCCTCCTCATCTTCCCCTTCTCCTTAGCCTTCTCTTCTTGCTAAATCCATGTCCTCCTTTTCCTCCTTCTTCCCCATACTCCTTCCCTTCCCTCTCCTCCTTACCTCATCCATTACTCCACAGGGCCTGAATCTTAGGAATTTGTAACAAGTCAGAAAAAGCAGTCCTTAATACCATGGTTCTTCCCCCTCAACACCCTCTCTCTCTCTCTCTCTGTGCTACCACCATTTCCCTAGCACCTAATCATATCCCCTTCTCAGAGGCTGTACTACCTGCTGGCTCTCAGCCAATCCAAAAAGAGGTCACTTATATTTCTATCTGAATTGAAAAACCTGGGAGGCCCAGAGCAATAGAACACCACTGAAGTTCTTCAAGGCCCCATGTTTTTCTGTTCAGGCCATTCTACCCTGTGACCACCCCTGAGTATACAAATGTGTATACAAATGTGCATGTGTGCAAATAACCAGACTTATTACTGCATCTCTATGAGACTGAGAGAAGTTTGCAAAGCTGATCTGTTTCCCAGTGGTTCTCAGAATGTGTCCCTGAACCAACAACATCAGCAAATTCTGTCCTGTGTTGTGTGGTGGACTGTAGAGGAAAGGCTGGTCCTGGATCTGACATTCAGCTTCTCGGCCTCATTCCACCCATGGCATCAACTAGAGTAACTTCCCACTGACTCACTGAACCACTGTGACATTCTCCTCAGCAGTTTGCTCATATCCAGGTTTCTCAAAAGCTGGATTATGCTTTCAGGGCATAACTCTGATTATTTACTCTGCTTCTGGAACACCTTCCCCATCCATACAGCCAAGTTTAAACTCCTCAACAAGGCCATCAGATGATCTCTCTGTGACCAAGAGATATCTACTGTTACTCTTAGTCCAGACCTCATTGCTGAGTACACTGTGCCCACTCAGCAGAATCCTTCTGACCCATCATTCCTATTTCAAATGTCACCTCCTCCATGAAACCTCATTCTCTCAGGTTCCCTCTTTATTTCTGTATCTCAGACCTTCCTTCTCATGTTCATCAAACAAAACTCCATGGGAAGGTTGAGTGAGTTTCAACCTCTTTTCCCAAGACCCCTAAATTCATATACCTTTGTCCTGACTAGACAACATCAAGTCTACAGAGAAAAGGATAATCTGTTAGATTGGGGGACTGGTTAAGACATCCTATATTGAGGACACAAGTCTAGTGAGGATAAGTGTTTTAGAAGAGAAAATGGCTTAATCATAAATCACAGAGGATTTTGTAGAAAATATTTTAGCACATTGTAAGCTGCCCCATTGTTGGCAAAATTTATTAATTTTAATGGGCTCAAACAGTGACATTAATAAGCATGTCAATGGATCTCTACTTTTGCCTTTGCAAATTTGCTAAATTCCAATTAAAAAACCAGAATGTCTTTCTGAGTGACTATGTTAATAAGAATACGATGACTGATTCAGATCTCCCAGATATTTAAGGGAGCACCTCCTCTCCACTGAGAAAACACCAATCATTACTAAAAAGTTCAGAATTTGGTTAAGGAGAGACAGGAAGAATAGACCAGAGCCAGCGGAAATTGGAAGTGTCTCACTGAAGACCACTGGGGGAAACCCCCATCAGCTAGTTATTAAAACAGCTAACACGGTATAACTTACCATGTGCCAGTTACTGTTCCCAGCCCTTTACACTTATTAAATCATTTAAACCTTACCTCACCTCTGTGAGGGAGCTGTTATTAGCATTACTATTGGTATTACTTTGTACTAACTAATTGTTACTCACTTTCATTGATTCAAATAAACCCACATTGACTTTAATGGCTCCAATAAACCCAGCTTTGATTTTTGGTTTGTTTACAACTAGATTGTTGTTACTGTGAGATTGAGTC
This sequence comes from Phoca vitulina, assembly GCF_004348235.1. Classification (NCBI taxonomy): domain Eukaryota; kingdom Metazoa; phylum Chordata; class Mammalia; order Carnivora; family Phocidae; genus Phoca; species Phoca vitulina. The sequence continues at coordinate 107,572,312 of NW_022589704.1, forward strand.
ATCATTCTTTCATGTATTCATTCATATATTGAGTCTGGAAATATGTATTAGAGTGCCTACTATAAGAGCAACACAATGTCTTATTGAGCATACAAAGTGAAAAGATTCACCATATTATAGGTTTCCAAAATCCTTTATTTTTCCTTTTGGAAACACAGTTAACTACATTTCTGAGCCCCCTGGAAGTTAGTCTGGGACTGTGAGATTCAACTGGGGAGTGAGGGTTGAAATGGTGTAAACCACCTCTATGCCTGGCCCATTGAAAACTTCCACTCCATTCTATTCCTCTGTGGTAACATTGGTGACCACATTTTAAAGATGGTAGCACCATGAGATAGAAGGAATGTGGCCCTTGAAAGCCTACATCAAGCAGATCACTTATCAACCACTCAACCACATCATAATTGGCCAATTAATACTATTTTATGTCATAAGCTATTGAGATTTGGAGGCATTTTGTTACAACAACCATTACTTCCCTAATAAATATAATAAGTCTCTGAGATTTGGGGTGACTGAAGTTCAATTTTTATGTCAACATCCCTGCTATACTCCTTATAAGCTGTATGTCTTTGAAGCAAATTATTTAGCCTATGCCAACTGTGATTTACACATTGCAAAATGGGCCTAAAAATTTTTAAATATAGGGTTGTGGGGATATTTACATATAATTACAGTAAACACTGTTCCTGGTTTGTAATAGATGCTCAATTAATGGTAGTTAGCTATCTCCTCTGCAATGCTTCAAGCTCATAATTTGCACAAAAATAAATGATAGTGGATAAAGAAGGAAGATCATTGTATTTTACTTCTTTCCTTGGGATGGACTGAGTCCAGGATTTTCACAGTTTGCCCCAGTTTGGCTTCACACTTCTGTGTTCACCAGGGGATGCTTTATTTACCTGGATGTAGAATGAATAGGTGTGAACACCAAGGTAACAGCTCTGTAGGACTGACATTAGCATTTCAAAAAAGTTGTCAAATGGCTGATGGGAAGTGTTTTCACACACTGCCTAATCTCTTTTCACACATCTTTGCTCCAGGCTGGATGCTTTTTATCACCTGTAGAAGGAATTGAATAGCTGTGAGTTCCAAAGCCAAGAGGCTTACATCATATTTTAGCATTTCAAAGAGAAATCAAAGGAGCTTTTAGAAAGTACTTTCATTTTTCTCAAAGTTATACCTGAGTTTTTCAGGCTTCTAGGAAGTAAGTTTTTATTTAAGTCCAAAAAAAAAATTGAACTGAGAAATATTGACAAACCACAGTTTCACAGTTGGAAAAGACCTCAGAATCCAGCAGGACCCCTTCTGTCATATGCTGATGAGATGGTCTCTCAGTCTCTGTGCATCCCTTGGGTGATGGGAAATTCATTCTTCAAGAGGCAACTGCCCCGTTGTTGGAACACTACGGATTTTCCCTCTCATTAGCAAACATCTGCCCATCCATCCTGGTTATATGTGTTACAGTAAGATAAGCTAAGCTAGGCTTTCTGTTATGGGACAACCCTTCAGACATCTCAGGGCAGCTGTCACAGAGTCCCTTCACTTTCACTATTATCCAGCATCCTCATTTATTTCCTCTGTCTCTGACATGCCTTGAGTGGGTCTCCTCCCAGATATCCTGGTCACTCCTTCTTGTGGTTTTTGAACGAGCCAGCTCCTCCCATTAGGAGGCATCCATAATAGACTACACAAAGCCAGTCCCAACCTCCCCCAGGAACCTGGTCCTAAAATTATCCACACAATCTCCACTAGTTCCTATCAACTTGAAGTTGTACCTCTGGTTTCCAAAACCCAACAGCACACCTTTTACTCATTACTTTTGATTTTTTTTTTTCTTTAGTTCCTCCTTCCATATTATTTGAAATCTGGGTTCTTTAGGGAAGGAACTCTCTACCCTTCTGAATTCTTGGCTGAAACCTCCTGTAATAAAAGACAGATGAACAAGAGAAAAACAAACAGAAGTTTATTAACATGTATACTTTATTCATTCATAGGAGGTAACCAGGAAAACTGAGCGATTCCCTGACATGGCCCAAGCCACAAACTTACATACCATCTTCAACTAAAGACCAAAAAAAAGTCTTGGGGTGGGGGGAGGGGGTGAAAGAAGGCCAGTTATGGGAAAATCCCAAGAAAAGTATGCAAACAAGGGTAAGTTTTGTTATGCAGATTCAAGTCAGTGCCTTTTCAACTGATGAGATTTTCTTGTGATTTCGAGTCATCCTTCCCTTCCCCAATATAGAGAGGGAGACACCCTTGCAAATGGAGAGTTCTAAATATTAACATAAACATATCAACTACCCCACCCAGATTTTGGTCTCTCCTGCATTGGGATCAATACCCTCTATGTGGTGAGAGGAAAAACATTCCACACAGCTTGCTGTCCACTTAACATGTCTTTACTATTCTATACCTTCATCACCGTAACTTTATTATTCCAGGAAACTCTTTCCCAGAAAGATAAAATATCAATTCTTCAATAGAAAACAGAAAATGATGTTACATGCTAACACTCTTTGGAGGCTTTGCCCCCTAAATCTTCTCCTTGCAGTGACACCAATCCTAAATTATTGTATCATGGTCCTTATGAGGTAGGCTGTCCAGTCTGAGGACCCAGAGGGGGATCCTGCAGGACCAGCCAAGAGGGTCCTTGGCTTCACACAGGATGGAAATCAAACACGAGCCAGTAGGAAGTGAAAACAAAGTTTATTGAAGATATATAGAAAGATACAGACAGACCACCCAGGAGACTTAGAAAGGAAAGGAGAATGAGTCTCATCTTTGTTCAGGGCCTGGGGGTTTTTACTGATGGTTGTGCTCAGGTGCACATGTCTTCTCAGGCATCCAGGAACTGGTCAGAATGAGGTCAAGGTCCAGGTGTTCATCGTAGGTCACTTATTCCTTGAAGCCAGGGGTCTTGGAGTTGAAATGTCTAGTGTTGGTGGTCTATAATACACATATGATAGCTTCATCCAGTCATCCTTGATGAGGAGAACAAAAGCAAAAGGAAAAGTAGATTAAAATTAAATTTCCTTACAACTTGCAACCCACTGACAAATACTTGAGACAAATACTTGAGGCAGAGTATGATATTCCTCCAAGAACTTCCAACTGTCTTAAAGTTAATGCTTTGCTAAAGGAAAAAAACAACCTTAACTTGACAATAGCCAGACCTCCAGGATCCTGTTAGTCTTCTTATGAAAACCCTTTTGGAAACTTCTTTATCTCTACCACCCCCCCACACACACACACACACACAAACACACTTAAAAGTATATAACCAATCACTCCTCACAACCCAGTACAGTTCTTTCTGCCCACAGGTCCTGTCCCCATGCTTTTTATTTTTTAATTTTATTTTATCATGTTAGTCACCATACATGTCCACATGCTTTAATAAAACCATCTTTTTTGCACCAAAAATGTCTCAAGAATTCTTTCTTGACCATTTGCTTCCAGACCTACAACAAAATCACATCATTTTGGTATCCAACGTGGGGCTAGAAACTTCTCATCGGGACTCCGAGCCTCAAGGCAAACATGGTGAGTACTTCCTCATCTCATCCTTTACTTTTTTTTCTCCAAGTTATTTTTTTAATTTTATTTAAATGTATTTTATTTTATTATATTAATCACCATACATTACATCATTAGTTATTGATGTAGTGTTCCATGATTCATTGTTTGCATATAACACCCAGTGCTCCAATCAGTATGTGCCCTCTTTAATACCCATCACCAGGCTAACACATCACCCCACACCCTCCCCTCTAGAACCCTCAGTTTGTTTCTAAGAGTCCATTGTCTCTCATGGTTTGACTCCCCCTCTGATTTCCCCCCCTTCATTTTTCCCTTCCTGCTATCTACTTTTTTTTTCAACATATAATGTATTATTTCCTTCAGAGGTACAGGTCTGTGATTCAACAGTCTTACACAATTCACAGTGCTCACCATAGCACATACCCTCCCCACTGTCTATCACCCAGCCACCCCATCCCTCCCACCCCCCACCACTCCAGCAACCCTGTTTGTTTCCTGAGATTAAGAATTCTTCATATCAGTGAGATCATATGATATATGTTTTTCTCTCATTGACTTATTTCTCTCAGCATAATACCCTCCAGTTCCAACCACATCATTGCAAATGGCAAGATTTCATTCTTTTTGATGGCTGCATAATATTCCATTGTATGTATATACCACCTCTTGTTTATCCATTCATCTGTCGACGGACATCTTGTCTCTTTCCATAGTTTGGCTATTGTGGACATTGCTGCTATAAACATCGGGGTGCATGTACCCGTTCGGATCCTTACACTTGTACACTTGGGGTAAATACTCAGTAGTGCAATTGCTGGGTCGTGTGGTAGCTCTATTTTTCAACTTTTTGAGAAACCTCCATACTGTTTTCCAGAGTGGCTCCACCAACTTGCATTCCCACCAACAGTGTAGGAGGGTTCCCCTTTCTCCGCATCCCCACCAACATCTGTCATTTCCTGACTTGTTAATTTTAGCCATTCTGGCTGGTGTGAGGTGGTATCTCATTGAGGTTTTGATTTGGATTTCCTGATGCTGAGTGATGTTGGCACTTTTTCATGTGTCTGTTGGCCATTTGCATGTCTTCTTTGGAAAAATGTCTGTTCATGTCTTCTGCCCATTTCTTGATTGGATCATTTGTTCTTTGGGTGTTGAGTTTGATAAGTTCTTTATAGATTTTGGATACTAGCCCTTTATCTGATATGTCATTTGCAAATATCTTCTCCCATTCTGTCGGTTGTCTTTGGTTTCGTTGACTATTTCTTTTGCTGTGCAAAAGTTTTTATCATAATGAAGTCCCAATAATTCATCTTTGCCCATGCTTCCCTTGCCTTTGGCAATGTTTCCAGGAAGAAATTGCTGTGGTTGAGGTCGAAGAGGTTGCTGCCTGTGTTCTCCTTTAGGATTTTTGTTTTTTTTGTTTTGTTTTGTTTTGTTTTGTTTTTTAAGATTTTATTTATTTGCGAGAGAGAGAATGAGAGACAGAGAGCATGAGAGGGAGGAGGGTCAGAGGGAGAAGCAGACTCCCTGCCGAGCAGGGAGCCCGATGTGGGACTCGATCCCGGGACTCCAGGATCATGACCTGAGCCGAAGGCAGTCGCTTAACCAACTGAGCCACCCAGGCGCCCTCCTTTAGGATTTTTGATGGACTCCTGTCTCACATTTAGGTATTTCAAATATTTTGAGTCTATTTTTGTGTGTGGTGTAAGGAAATAGTCCAGTTTCATTCTTCTGCATGTGGCTGTCCAATTTTCCCAACACCATTTGTTGAAGAGACTGTCCTTTTTCCACTGGACATTCTTTCCTGCTTTGTCGAAGATTAGTTGACCATAGAGTTGATGGTCCATTTCTGGGCTCTCTATTCTGTCTGTGTGTCTCTTTTTGTGCCAGTACCATACTGTCTTGATGATGACAGCTTTGTAATAGAGCTGGAAGTGTGGAATTGTGATGCTGCCAGCTTTGCTTTTCTTTTTCAACATTCCTCTGGCTATGCGGGGTCTTTTCTGGTTCCATACAAATTTTAGGATTATTTGTTCCATTTCTTTGAAAAAAGTGGATGGTATTTTGATGGGGATTGCACTGACTGTGTAGATTGCTCTAGGTAGCATTGACATCTTCACAATATTTGTTCTTCCAATCCATGAGCATGGAACATTTTTCCATTTCTTTGTGTCTTCCTCAATTTCTTTCATGAGTATTTTATAGTTTTCTGAGTACAGATCCTTTGCCTCTTTGGTTAGATTTATTCCTAGGTATCTTATGGTTTTGGGTGCAATTGTAAATGGGATCGACTCCTTAATTTCTCTTTCTTCTGTCTTGTTGTTGGTGTATAGGAATGCCACTGACTTCTGTGCATTGATTTTATATCCTGCCACTTGACTGAATTCCTGTATGAGTTCTAGCAGTTTTGGGGTGGAGTCTTTTGGGTTTTCCACATAAAGTATCATATCATCTGCAAAGAGTGAGAGTTTGACTTCTTCTTTGCCGATTTGGATGCCTTTTATTTCTTTTTGTTGTCTGATTGCTGTGGCTAGGACTTCTAATACTATGTTGAATAGCACTGGTGATAGTGGACATCCCTGCCGTGTTCCTGACCTTAGGGGGAAAGATCTCAGTTTTTCACCATTGAGAATGATATTCGCTGTGGGTTTTTCATAGATGGCTTTTATAATCTTGAAGTATGTACCCTCTATCCCTATACTCTGAAGAGTTTTGATCAAGAAAGGATGCTGTACTTTATCAAATGCTTTTTCTGCATCCATTGAGAGGATCATACGGTTCTTATTCTTCTTTTTATTAATGTATTGTATCACATTGATTAACTTGCAGATGTTGAACCAACCTTGCAGCCCAGGGATAAATCCCACTTGGTCCTGGTGAATAATCCTTTTAATGCTGTTGGATCCTATTCGCTGCTATTTTGGTAAGAATTTTTGCATCCATGCTTATCAAGGATATTGGTCTGTAATTCTCCTTTTTGATGGGGTCTTTGTCTGGTTTGGGGATCCAGGTAATGGTGGCCTCATAAAATGAGTTTGGACGTTTTCCTTCCATTTCTATTTTTTGGAACAGTTTCAGAAGAATAGGTATTAATTCTTCTTTAAATGTTTGGTGGAATTCCCCTGGGAAGCCATCTGGCATTGGGCTTTGGTTTTTGGGAGATTTTTGATGACTGCTTCAATTGCCTTAGTGGTTATAGGTCTGTTCATGTTTTCTCTTTCTTCTTGGTTCAGTTTTGGTAGTTGATACATCTCTAGGAATGCATCCATTTCTTCCAGATTATCTAATTTGCTGGCATATAGTTGTTCATATGTTCTTATAATTTGTTGTATTTCTTTGGTGTTGGTTGTGATCTCTCCTCTTTCATTCATGATTTTGTTGATTTGGGTCATTTCTCTTTTCTTTTTGATAAGTCTGGCCAGGGGTTTATCAATCTTGTTAATTCTTTCAAAGAACCAGCTCCTAGTTTCGTTGATCTGTTCTACTGTTCTTTTGGTTTCTATTTCATTGATTTCTGCTCTGATCTTTATTATTTCTCTTCTTCTGCTGGGTTTAGGCTTTATTTGCTGTTCTTTCTCCAGCTTCTTTGGTGGAGGGTTAGGTTGTGTATTTGAGACCTTTCTTGTTTCTTAAGAAAGGCATGTATTGCTATATACTTTCCTCTCAGGACTGCCTTTGCTGTATCCCAAAGATTTTGAACAGTTGTGTTTTCATTTTCATTGGTTTCCATGAAATTTTTTTAATTCTTCTTTAATTTCCTGGTTGACCCATTCATTCTTTAGTAAGATGCTCTTTAGCATCCATGAATTTGAGTTCTTTACTACTTTCCTCTTGTGATTGAGTTCTAGTTTCAAAGCAGTGTGGTCTGAAAATATACATGGAATGATCCCAATCTTTTGGTACTGGTTGAGACCTGATTTGTGACCTAGGATGTGATCTATTCTGGAGAATGTTCCATGGGCACTAGAGAAGAATGTGTATTCTGTTGCTTTGGAATGGAATGTTCTGAATGTATCTGTGAAGTCCATTTGGTCCAGTGTGTCATTTAAAGTCTTTATTTTCTTGTTGATCTTTTGCTTAGATGATCTGTCCATTTCAGTGAGGGGGGTGTTAAAGTCCCCCACTATTATTGTATTGTTGTCGATGTGTTTCTTTGCTTTTGTTATTAATTGGCTTATATAATTGGCCACTCCCATGTTAGGGGCATAGATATTTACAATTGTTGGATCTTCTTGTTGGATAGACCCTTTAAGTAAGATATACTGTCCTTCCTCATCTCTTATTACAGTCTTTGGTTTAAAATCTAATTTGTGTGATATAAGGATTGTCACCCCAGCTTTCTTCTGGTGTCCACTAGCATGGTAAATGTTTTCCAACCCCTCACTTTCAATCTGGGGGTGTCTTTGGGTCTAAAATGAGTCTCTTGCAGACAGCATATCGATGGGTCTTGTTTTTTTATCCAATTTGATAGCCTGTGTTTTTTGATTGGGGCATTTAACCCATTTACATTCAGGGTAACTATTGAAAGATATGAATTTAGAGCCATTGTATTGCCTGTAAGTTTACTGCTACTGTATATTGTCTGTGTTCCTTTCTGGTCTATGTTACTTTTAGGCTCTCTCTTTGCTTAGAGTACCCCTTTCAATATTTCTTGTAGGGCTGGTTTCGTGTTTGCAAATTCCTTTAGTTTTTGTTTGTCCTGGAAGCTTTTTATCTCTCCTTCTATTTCCAATGACAGCCTAGCTGGATATAGTATTCTTGGCTGCGTATTTTTCTCATTTAGCACTCTGAATATATCATGCCAGTCCTTTCTGGTCTGCCAGGTCTCTGTGGATAAGTCTGTTGCCAATCTAATGTTTCTACCAATGTAGGTCACAGATCTCTTATCCCAAGCTGCTTTCAGGATTTTCTCTTTGTCTCTGAGACTGGTACGTTTTACTATTAGATGTTGGGGTGTTGACATATTTTTATTGATTTTCAGGGGGGTTCTCTGTGCCTCCTGGATGTTGTTGCCTGTTTCTTTCCCCAAATTAGGGAAGTTCTCTGCTATAATTTGCTCCAATACACCTTCTGTCCCTCTCTCTCTTTCTTCTTCTTCTGGGATCCCAATTATTCTAATATTGTTTCATCTTATGGTATCACTTATCTCTCGAATTTTGCCCTCCTGATCCAGTACTTGTTTCTCTCTCTTTTTCTCAGCTTCTTTATTTTCCATCATTTGTTCTTCTATATCACTAATTCTCTCTTCTGCCTCACTTATCCTAGCAGTTAGAGCCTCCATTTTTTATTGCACCTCTTTAATAGCCTTTTTGATTTTGATTTCGTTATAGTTCTTTTATTTCTCCAGAAACGGTTTCTCTAATATCTTCCATGCTTTTTTCAAGCCCAGCTAGTATCTTTAAAATCGTCATTCTGAACTCTAGTTCTGACATCTTACTAAATGTCCATATTGATTAGGTCCCTGGCAGTCAGTATGGCCTCCTGTTCTTTTTGCTGAGGTGACTTTCCATCTTGTCATTTTGTCCAGAGGAGAATAGGTGAATGAGAGAACAAAATGCTAACAGGGTAACAACAACCCCAGAAAAATATACACTAAACAAATCAGAAGAGACCTGAAACTCGGGGAAAAGAAAGGGAAAGAAAGAAAAAAGAAAAAAAGAAAAAGAAAAAGATAAACAAAACAAAACAAAACAGAGTATGATCAGATATGATCAGGCTGGTGCATAGATCAGTGCCACACACTAGATTTTGGGCGTATTTTGTTCTGTTAGAAGAAAGTGCCTCCCAAAATTTTAAAGAAAGAAAAGCTTATATATGTACAAAAATAAGGGTAAATATGATGAAGGGATGGAATATGACTGTAAAGATGGAAATTATAAAAGATTTTATAAAAGGAATTGTTAAGATAAGAAGTTGGTTGAAAAAAGAAAGAAGAGGATTAAAAAAGGGGGGAGAGAGAATGTGATCAGGCAGGAGACTAGAACAAAGCCATACACTAGAGATTTAGGGTATATTTTGATCTGTTAGAAGAAACTGTATCCCAAAATTTTAAAGAGAGAACAACTTATATATATATATATATACCAAAAGTAAGGTTAACTACTATGAAGGGATAGAATATGACTCCAAAAATGAAAAATAAAAAAGGTTTTTTTAAAAAGGGATTGATAAGATGTTGGTTGAAAAAGGGAAAAAGAAAAATTCAAAAAGAAAAAAGAAAATTAAAAAAATTAACTTTGAAAGACTAAGGAATCATGGGGAAAAAGCCGTGAATTCTATGTGCAGTATTCCCTTAGTGCTGAAGTTCTGCCGTTCTCATTGATCGGTAACCTTGGTCTTGGATGGCTGTTCTTGTTGATCTTCTGGGCGAGGGGCCTGGTGCAGTGGTTCTCAAATGTCTTCGCCAGAGGTGGAATTGCCCCGCCCTTGTTGGGGCCAGCTAAGTAATCTGCTCGGGTTTGCTCTCGGGAGCTTTGGTTCCCTGCAAGCTTTCCATACAGCTTTGGAGGATGAGAGTGAAAATGGTGGCCTCCCAATCTCTGCCCCAGAGGAGCCGAGAACTCGGGGCCCCACTCCTCAGTGAGCCCCCAGAGAAAAGCAGTCAATCACTCTTGTCTTCCCAGTCTCCGGCCGCACTCCGTGCTCACCCGGCCTGTGACCAAGCATTTCTATCTCTGGCACCCAACCCCTTATGGAGTCTCCAAACCCAGCAGATTCCTGTGGTGAGCTCCCATGCTGCTCCTCCTGGGGGAGGAAGGGGAGTCTCCCCAGATCTGCGGCTTGTTGGGTCCCTGCTGGAAGAGCTGTGGCCTGACTGTGCCACGGATCACGGTTTATGGCAACCCTGAGCTGAGAGTCCACTCCTCGGCTCTGTCTCTGCAGCCAGCTTCCCTGCTCCTTTACCTGGGAGCTCTGCCGCACTCAGGCACCCCCCGGTCTTTCTGTGGCCCCGAGGGTCCTGAGACTACACTGTCCCAGCGAGGGTTCCACCCCCTGCTTAGCCACTGGAGCGACAACCCTCAGCAGAGCCAACTTCTTTTTTTTTTTTTTTTTTTTTTAAGATTTTATTTATTTATTTATTTATTTGACAGAGAGAGAGATAGCGAGAGCAGGAACACAAGCAGGGGGAGTGGGAGAGGGAGAAGCAGGCTTCCCGTCGAGCAGGGAGCCCGATGTGAGACTCGATCCCAGGACCCTGGGATCATGACCCGAGCCGAAGGCAGACACTTAACGACTGAGCCACCCAGGCGCCAGCAGAGCCAACTTCTAAAAGTTCCGATTTTGTGCTCCGCTGCTCTATCACTTGCCAGTAGCAGCTGATGGAGGCCCCCTCTCCTGCTGTCTATCTTCCCAAATATCGCCTCGGATTCAATTTTCCATATGTCCTACCTTCCAGAAAGTGGTCGCTTTTCTCTTCAGAGTTGCTGCTATTCTTTCCTTCAATCTCCTGTTGAGTTCGTAGGTGTTCAGAATGGTTTTATCCTATCTAGCTGAATTCCTGGGACCAGATGAAATTAGGTCTTCTACTCCTCCTCCATCTTGCTCCTCCCCCTCATCCTTTACTTTCATTCCAGGGGCTTTTCATGGAGTATGGTCTTATTGAAATACTTCCATGTCCGCTGTTCAGGCTGAAATCCTCTAACCCATGGCTGCTTTACAGGGAGGAATTAAAAGCCTGCCTTTTAGCTGGAAGTTAGTATCATGGCTGGAACAATGCCCTCTCTTCACTTCTGTCCTTACACAAAGTTGTCTTTCTTGGGCACGGAACAGCCACCCAAGTCGTTAGGACAACTGCCAACCTTAAGACTCCCATGTGAGGTGTCCTCCTCATTGGTCTAATGTGATACCCTTCACATCTCTGGTATAGCCACTTCTGGCTGCAAGACCTCTGCTCAGAGCTGGCCGAAACCAGTACCCGATGGAATTAAAACCCAACTGGGAACTGTTTCCTGGGAAGTCAGGTATAAGGACTACATGTGTTGAAATGCTGCTTAGATCATAATGGATTTTTATCTTTACTGTTTTCCATCAATGTCCCTTATTAACTACTTAAATTACAAAATTGGGTAATTTCCTCTGCGTAAAACTTTTCTAGTGTTTTCCATGGGTTAAAAACAGCAGGTTCAGGGCACCTGGGTTGCTCAGTTGGTTGAGCGACTGCCTTCAGCTCTGATCATGATCCCAGGGTCCTGGGATTGAGCCCCACATCGGGCTCCCTGCTCCATGGGGAGCCTGCTCCTCCCTCTCCCTCTGTCTGCTGCTCCGCCTGCTTGTACTCTCTCTCTCTCTGTCAAATAAATAAATAGAATCTTTAAAAATAAATAAATAAATAAAAATAAATAAGTAAATAAAAACAGCAGGTTCTTCAAAGCACACCATGACATGGTATTTTGGTCCATTCACCAGCACCCATTTGTAGCCTATGGCCTATGATGCAATGGGGAAGCAGAACACCAACATTTTTTTTTTTTTTTTTTTGAGGGATGCCTGCAGTAGCTTTGACACCAGGAACCTCTGACACATCCTGCTTGGGCTGCCACCCAGGAGTCACAGAGTGGTGCAGTGGGGGGGGAGATTTTCTTGGTAATGGACCTTCTCTAGGCTTCTTCAGTTCCCAGGGACTCTCCTGTGGGATGACTTTTAACCCACTGGAAACAATTCACATTGCAAGAGTTAGAAAACAAGACTGATCTTCTTCTGTAACACTGCATGACCTCAGTATGCCTTAGAAGATGAGAAAAAATGGCCCATTAATGGGACATTAAACTTCAATATTGATTAATCAGTTAGATATCTTCTGCAGGAACAGGGCAAATGGACAAAGGTACCTAAATCCAGGCCTGCATGTCCCTAAATCAGGACCCTGACAATAGGGGTTCTTGCAGAATGTGTTTGGCCACTAACCAGGCTAGTAAACCCCCTCCTGATATATTGGATGATTGTCTAAACAGGCCTTCTCCAAATAAACCCAGGTTGCCATCCCTGATGAAGGGGGCACTGACTCTCTCTCTCTCACTGTTCCTCCTAATAGACCTAGGTTATTCTTGTTGTATGTGGGGGCTTCTCCCTCATCCATTTCCTGGTTAATGGCTATGATAATTGGAGCCAATTGTCTTTGGTTAGTCTAACTCAGGACAGGGACTTTAAAGAATATTGCCAAGCAGCTGCCAAAACTTTTGTTTTGGGGAAGTTCTCTGTCTTCTCCTGCCCAATATGGACTCCCTACTTCCACTTGTTGGTAGAAAGAAATCCTGTCTTTTCATCTATCCAAGCTGATGAGCTTTAGAACTGGGAGTCCTCTTTCTGTGTGCTCTGGGTTTTTATCTGCCTTCAGCCTTGATGGTGGCACCTCACCTCTTCTGCCTTCCCTTCCCCCTCCTCCTCTTTCTGCATCACCTTGGGTGTGGTCTGCATAACTGGCTCCTATACCATCCTTGGGGCCTCTGGCACCATCAGTTCCTACCCTCACTGTCAAGGAGCTAGGAGGACCCCTTGAACTTACACCACCCACTTCAGATTTCCCTACCAGTGCCCCAAGTAAAAATTGACAATGGGGAACAAATTGATTGACGTTTAAGTGGATTCAGGTGGAAAAAATTTAGCATTTAAACTAATTTAACTTTGTTGGTTTAATTAAGATAAGCATGTCTTTAGAGTTATCAGCATTAAACATGAAACTTTTATTCTACCTAGGCTTACTGAAGGTCAAATAAGCTCCTGTTATCTCTGTTGCAATTTGTCAACAAAAAGATGACTTAAAATGATGGTTAATTTTGTCTGTCTCAATGTTTTCCTTTTTTTATTTTTTTAAGATGTTATTTATTTATTTAACAGAGAGAGAGAGCACAAGCAAGGGGAGTGGCAGAGGGAGAGGGAGAAGCAGGATGTGTGCTGAGCAGGGTGCCCCACATGGGGCATGATCCCAGGACCCTGGGATCATGACCTGAGCCAAAGGCAGATGTTTAACTGACTGAGCCACCCAGGCACCCCATCTCAGAGTTTTCATGGTAACGGTTAAGATAGCTTTCAAAGTCTTTGTAACCTGAAACTTTAAAGGTTTGCTTGGATGATAAATTGGATTGAATTCATTGGACATGTAAGTCTTTTCCAAATAAGATAAAATACTGAAGCATTGATTACTAAACATAAGGTTTATCTGCTTTTGACCTCTTACTGAAGAGAAGCTAAGGATACTTGAGTCTGTCGGTAAACATGCTTTGTGCTTTACTGAAAGATTGTACTATGGAAAAATATTTTTTTTAAGATTATGAAATGTATTTATAACGTCCAGATCTAAAGAATTCTGGTTTAACAGACAGTTCATAATTGGTTACTACTTAGTTTTCACTGGAGTCTAAGGTTTCTAAGAGTTAAAATTCTGCTAAAAGTAATTAAGACTGATGGAAATAAGGGAAGCAACTCAGAATGAAAAAGTTATAGAATGTTTATTAAGGGAAATCTTTGGAAAGGAATTTTATATGTGGTCAGAAGTAGGATTGAAATGAAGGATTTTTAAAGTACACTGGCATAAGATTAAAATTCTGCTTTTCTCTCTGTTAAAAAGACAAAGTTTCTTTGATTGTTGGTCTGCTCTTGATAAGAAAATATAAACAAAAGTTTTTTCTCTTTTGTCTACCCAAAAAAACCAAAGTTTCTATGTTTCACCTTTATCACGTCCTTGATTATCTGTAATCCTATTTAAGCATGCACTTTAAAACTTTCTAAGGTTTTTAACAAACTTCCCTGTAATCTGAATTGTAAATGAAGTCTTTGACTAATTGGGCCTTATTTGGTATATTAAGTAATTCAGGAAACATTGTTAAACAAATGATAAGCCTTAGGTTATACTGTTTGGGTAAAGGCTTTAACTATTCTAGAGATTATATGCAATTCCTAAAGTTTTAATATGTTTTGGTATAAGGCCATCACGTGATAATCTGATTATCTGAAGTGTTAGAGGGGCACCTGGGTGGCTCAGTTGGTTAAGCGACTGCCTTCGGCTCAGGTCATGATCCTCGAGTCCCAGGATCGAGTCCCAGGTCGGGCTTCCTGCTCAGCAGGGAGTCTGTTTCTCCCGCTGCCCCTCCCCTCTCTTATGCTCTCTCTCTCTCTCTCATTCTCTCTCTCTCAAATAAATAAAATCTTTTTTAAAAATGAAGTGTTAGATGTCACAGAAATAACTGGATTCTCTCATCAGCTATATTATAATGAACTCTCATCAGATCTTTAACCATGTCCATTTTTTAGTCTTTTGTCATTTATAGTTATTGTTCTTATTCTCTTGTAAAATACGTTTCATCTTCAAGGAGATTCATAAAAAGGGCTTTTGACAAATACACATTTTTGATATCTTTAAAATCATAAAACTAAAATTGGTAAGAATTTCCAGAACTAAAAAAAAAAAAAAAGGCTGCATTCAAACTTTCAAACTGAGCAAGAATTAGTAACATGGCACTAAATGAACCGAGAAAGATGATTATAGTTTTCATGACTCTTATTTAAAACCTTGCTGGTTCTCTAATATTTTCTCTTCCAGATTAAGGAAACTTTCTCTTAAAATATCCATGATATACAGAAATATGATAAAATAATCCTTTTTGAACAATTTGAAGTATTTAACTTTTCTCCCTACCTGAACCCTCCAGAATTCAGAAAACTCTCAGTGAATATTCTTTCTTCCATGGCAATTACAATTATTTGCATAAGTTCAATAAGAATCTGTTCTCCTTGCAACAGGACATCATTGAAAACATTGGTTATTTTACCAAGGCTTTTGACTGGGATGTCATATTTGACACATACATAGACTCAGATATGACCAGACAGCTTTAAGGAACTAAGGTTGACTTTATGAAGCTTGAAGCCAATAGAGCCCCTTGGAAATGTTGGCCTGACACCTTGCTTACAGAGTTCCTAGCAGCCTTACCAGGTGAGTAAAGAATGTCATTTCCTGGCAGGTGAAGGAATCTCAGGATATTTTGGAGATCTCAAGAAGAGGAATTTGCCCAAATCTATAGGTATTGCAGGCATGACTGACAGCAAGTATTTGGCTTGGCTTCTGGCCTAGATAGGCTACAAAAAGTACAATCAAGATTTCTTATAAAATGTTCCAGCAAAGAAGACTTTG
Source organism: Phoca vitulina (assembly GCF_004348235.1). Lineage (NCBI taxonomy): Eukaryota > Metazoa > Chordata > Mammalia > Carnivora > Phocidae > Phoca > Phoca vitulina. Next base: position 107,587,979 of record NW_022589704.1, read on the forward strand.
AAAGATCTATATGATCAATCACTATTCTTACTGAGCTTTTTTTTTTTTTTTTTAAGATTTTATTTATTTATTTGACAGAGAGAGACAACGAGAGAGGGAACACAAGCAGGGGGAGTGGGAGAGGGAAAAGCAGGCTTCCCGCTGAGCAGGGAGCCAGATGCAGGGCTCGATCCCAGGACCCTGGGATCATGACCTGAGCTGAAGGCAGACGCTTAATGACTGAGCCACCCAGGAGCCCCTCTTGCTAAGCTTATTAAAACTAGACTTGTTTTACAAATGAATTAGTCTTGATTTGGCTATTTCTGATTAAAAATGAAGATGATCATAGAGAGAAAAAATGTTTCAATAACATCTTTGTAGATATTAGAATTTATACTATTTCCTAAGTCCTTCTGGTTTCCTCAAATATCTAGCTATGGCTCTCCAAACGAAGATTTCCAATCTTCTTCCATTCTCTTGACTTAAGTCATTGCAAACCAAAACTGCCCTTATGCCTGGACCTGACTATCATACTCTTATCAAACATAACTGTTCATAGGTTATTGATCTTGTTTATTCTAGTAGATAGATTTAAAAGATTCTCATATTTATAATGCAGATGACAGCTGGTTTTCTCCCACTTGCCAGTGATTCCTCATAATTAAGATATTGTTAAGGCTAGACATCAAACAAAGAAGCCTTCTTTTTTCTTTTCTTTTTATTATATTATGTTAATCACCATACATTACATCATTAGTTTTTGATGTAGTGTTCCATGATTCATTGTTTGCATATAACACCCAGTGCTCCATGCAGAACATGCCCTCTTTAATACCCATCACCAGGCCAACCCATC
>NW_022589704.1:107593813-107599260 GCF_004348235.1 Phoca vitulina
TTTTTGTGCCAGTACCATACTGTCTTGATGATGACAGCTTTGTAATAGAGCTTGAAGTCTGGAATTGTGATGCTGCCAGCTTTGCTTTTCTCTTTCAACATTCCTCTGGCTATTTGAGGTCTTTTCAAACAAAGAAGGCTTCTTGATGGTTTTATCCCTTAGCCTTATTTGTCCCAGGAGCTGCCTCTATTGATGTAAAATTGCAAATAGAGGCTTTAGCCAAGCATACTGATGAAGGAGCAGAAGGCTAGCTGAAGACAAAGCATAAGCTGACACCCTGCAGCCTCCACCCACCCCCCAACTCCTGGATGGGATATGTGTGATATTCTTCCAAGAAGCTCCCAACTGTCTTAATGTTAAGAGGGGAAAACAACCTTAACTTGACAATGGCAAGGCCTCAGGTATTTTGTAAGTCCTCTTTAGCATAAGAAAGTTCTTTTGAGGGGGGCGTGGGTGGCTTAGTTGGTTAAACAGCTGCCTTTGGCTCAGATCATGATCCCAGGGTCCTGGGATACAGCCCCATATGGGGCTCTCTGCTCAGCAGGGAGCCTGCTTCTCCCTCTCTCTCTGCTGGCCGCTGCCCCTGCTTGTGCTCTCTCTCTGTCAAATAAATAAAATCTTTAAAAAAAAAAGTTCTTTTGAAAACCTCCCTTTTTCCTTACCTCCCCCAACCCCATAGTATATAATCAATTGCTCCTCACAACCCCAGTGCAGCTCTTCCTGCCCACAAGTCCTATGCCCATGCTTCAATAAACCCACCTTTTTGCACAAAAGATGTCTCAAGAATTCTTTCTTGGAAATCAGCTCCAGACCCCACTCCACCAAACCTCACCTATATTCCAAAACCACACCAATACCATCTTTAACCAAGCCCAACATGCAGTCACCCACAAATCCAAAAGGTGGCCCTCCAAAACTGAATGGCCCCTGATACCCTGGCTGCAGCTCAAGGAGGAACCTATGCTTTATTAAAAAGAGTGTTATGTATAAACTCCAGACTACCACAAAAATATGACAAGGTTACCAAAAGACATGAATACTCAGACTGATGCTTTAAATGATCCCTCTCTCTCTTTTAATGGTTGGTTAAACTCCTGAACTGGAGGAAGATTTTTGTCAACTGCTAAAGAACACTTATTTGGGCTTATCTTTTTTCTTGTTATTCTAATTATGTTTTGCTGTTTTCTCCCATGTCTCTCCACCTGGTGCCAAGACTCCTTCACTGCCATAACTTCCAGCTGACAGATGATCCTTTCTACTCAAGAAAGTTCATATATTTTGTCTACTTTGGAATCAGCTGCCTCTTCCTTTGGTAGCTTCTATATATAAAGTCCTCAACTGACCAATGTTGACCCATAGGTAGAGACATCTCTATGCCCCTATCAGCAGGAAGAAGTTACAGAAAATGAGACCTTTCACCCTCAGCAACCTTAAAGATTTAAGGGTCAAAATTGTTCAGGGGGGAATTATGTGGAGAACAAAGGCAAAAGGAAATGTAGAGGGCACCTGGGTGGCTCAATCAGTTAAATGTCTGCCTTCAGCTCAGGTCATGCTCCCAGGGTCCTGGGATTGAGTCCCACATCAGGCTCCCTGCTCAGCAGGGAGTCTGCTTCTCCCTCTACCCCTCCCCCTGCTCCTGATCTCTCTCCCTCTCTCAAATAAATATATAAAATCTTTTTTTAAAAAACTGAAAAGGAAATGTGATAAAATTAAGTTTCCTTACAACTTGCAACCCATTGACAAATACTTGAGGCAAGCAGAGTAAGACATTCCTCCAGGAACTCCCAACTGTCTAATGTTAATACTTTGCTAGAGGGAAAAACAACCTTAGCTTGACATTAGCCAGGCCTCCAGGATCCTGTAAGTCTTCTTATGAAAATCCTTTTGGAAACTTCTTTATCTCTACCTCACCTCTAACTTAAAAGTATATAACCAAACACTCCTCACAATCCCAGTGCAGCTCTTCCTGCCCATGGGTCCTGTCCCCATGCTTTAATAAAACCATCTTTTTTGCACTGAAAACATCTCAAGAATTCCTGACCATTCGTTCCTGGGCCCCACATCAAAATCACATGAATTCTCACCTGGTCCTTCTTTAGATGTTATCCATTCCAGAGAAATCATTAACTCCTTGTCCCTTATAAGGAGGACATAGGCTATTTGCATTACAAGGCATGTGTAAAGTAGTGGTGAGGGGGGTTGGGAGGAGGTGGATGCAGGCCCTGGCAAGAAGAGAAGCAGGGAAAGAAGCAAAGTAAAAAAAAAAAAAAAAACAACTTTTTCTCTCATTCCATTTCCCTGTCTTACTTACACAAACCAAGTCCCTGATTAAGACACTCCTTAAACCAGATTTCAAATCTCAGTAAGTATACCAACTTCACTCTTTCTCCTCAGTAGACTCAACTGTCAAGGCAGGATTTCCCTTACCCCAACAAATAATAAACTCATTTGTCTTACAAACAAGTTATGTTGGTGACATTTTAGGGAGCCATTATTCAACAGTAGAATGAGGAAATAATTCCCACCTTACAGGAACATTGGGAGGATTCAATATTTACCAAAAAGAAAAAAAAATGTTATCAAGTTCTCTATTTGCACTACAGGCTCAATAAACACAGTACCTGCTACAGAGCAGGTAATTTGAATGTAATCAACTAATAGAACTGATTAATAACAAGCAAGGCATTAAGACTTTCCCTTCTCTGAGCAGGAGGTCTGAGAAGCAAAGGGAGGAAGTTGGAGGGGTAGATGTGAAGGGAGAGAGATGAAGTGAAAAGTGACAAAAACAGAGCTTCCACAACTTTCAGCAATATGTCAACATGCAAATGCACTGACACCACAACATGGGCGACTGAGGCAGCAAAGGGGCAGCTGTCCCTTCTATAGAAACTGAAATATGGCTGGAGAGAGTCACCCAGCCAGAACTGCAAAACTCAGACTCATGCATCTAAGGGGGGCATGTATCTTCTTCCCACTATGGAAGTAGAAAAATAATTTCCCCTCTACCCTTCTAAGTTGTCAGCTGGGGCCTGTGGAGGGAATATTTTCCTTTCTTCCCTTATAGGTTCTTCAGCTGATCTAATAATTAAATTGATATGAAACAGATTAACAGAAGAACAAATAAATTTCATACATATGGGAGCCCCATAAAAACATGAGACCCAAAAGGGGGCAAGTGATTGAGGTAAGGAAAGGGGTAGGGGCCCAGGGATACAAAGGGAAGGAAGGCCATTCACAGAAAGTCAGCAGAAGTGTTTGGAAAACAAGGGTTGCCCTTGTCCTGGAGATAAGTTCCTTAGGTTAAAAAGTATCTCTGGCAATAGCTCTCTTTCTGGTACAGGCCCCCTTTCCAATGCAGATTTAGGTAGTTGAGGGGGAGGTAAAGAGCTTTTCCTGAATCTGGTGGGTTTTGATTGCCTTGAGCTCAAAATAATCCTTATGCAAAAAGACATATCTTGGGGTAGCAAAATCTGTTCCCTATCAGGCTCCTGTAAGAAAAGAAAAATTAATGAGAAAAAAAATGAACATAAGTTTATTAACATGTATATCTTATATATGGGAGATACTGAGGGAAAAACAAGTAACTCTCTAAGAGGTGGCTCATAATTCAGGCTAAAATACCATCTTCAGCTAAATCAAACAAGGAAAAGAGTTGGGGTAGGGGGCAAGTAAAGGGAAGACCAGGAAAAGCAGGGTAAACAAGGGTAAGCCTTGTTTTCACAGATTGTTGTTACTGCCTCCTACACTGATAAGATTCTCTTGTGATTTGTAGTCAAACTCCTCCCAGTACAGAGAGACACTATTTCCAAATGGAGATTTCCTGTGCAAATGTAAATTTCCCTTACAGAAGGATAACTTCTACTCTGTTTGCAGAGCTTCTCCTATATCTACAGTTTCTCAAAAGAATCAGCTCAAAAGAATCATGGTGCCATAGATGTGTATTTCAGATGGCATATTCTGTTCTCCTATACCATCAATGGAATGACACAAGTGATATGCTCTTAAAAGGGGGTCTCCCTCCCTACCTAGCTTTTACTTTCTCTTTCCGCCAAATAAATGCCAGTGAGCATAATGGATTGGTCCCATTCCACCCAAAGCAGCAGTCTCTCTGATCCCCAGGATTACATATTCCTGAGGGTTAGGATACACGCAGCTTCCCTCCCCAGCCCCTGTGTGAGCCACACCAGCCTAGATGCTTTTCTGCCCTCTGGCTTCAATCACCCCCTATTAGCCGATGATTTTTTCAGATGGGCCTGGAGCAGCCTCTCTGTCCCACACTTGCGTATTCCATGGCAACTTGGACACCTTTGTTGCATGTCCCACAGACACACCCAAGCCTGAGTCACCACCTTGCCCATCATTGTACACCTCATCTCAGGGAAAGGCATCATCATCCACATAAATCCAGAAACCAGAAATGCTGGGAGTCCCTCTGCCTCATCACCAGAACCCAGGTTCTGTCCCCCATCATGTTAACTACTGCCCCCAGCCTGGATCATTCCTGCCCCACCTCTGCTTATTCCCCATGACTCCTTCTCTGACTGGCACCCACTTGCTCTGAAGCTCTATTATATGTAATTCTGATACTATGCATAGCTTACAGTGTGGTTACTTGATTATAGGCAGCACGAACAGTCATCATAAATGACCCAACCCAATGACCCAACACAAAAAACATCCTTAGGGGCTTGGCTGACAATGCTCCGGCAAACTGGCCTAAGAAAAAAGGAAAATAAAGACCAGGCAGAGTCCTGTAGTTACACTTGACTAGGAACTCCCTGTCAGAGGGAGGAAGGATTCAAAGTACCTAAATAGCAATGCACAGTTTGTGGTTTATAATTATATCTAAGTTAACTATGCAGAGAACTGTATTTTTTTTTTCATTCTGAATTAATCCCTAACCATGTTTTTAAAGTCCTAAGCTAACCAAATCCTCCAGGAAGCATCATGGACACATCCACCTGCCCACCATGGCCAGGATTCTGAAGCCCGCAGTGGCCAGACCAGCTGAGCCATCTAGTATATGGAAAACTGACTGACCAGAGGGGTTTCTTTTCTTTTTCTTATTAGTTTTATTGGTTTTCTTTCCCCAATTGTATAAACAGCACATGCTCATTCTAAAAACATGTTCTGTGGAGTCAGACTGCCTGGATTCTAGTCCTCACTCAGCCACTTACTAGACTGGTGACCATGGGCAAGTTGTTTGATCTCTTTATGCCTCAGTTTCCTCATCTGCAAAATGGAATTAATAGTGTGGTACCTACCTCACAGGGTTGTTTCCATGAGTTTGGATTGCTTAGATTCCACATATAAGTGAAATCATTCAGTATTTGTCTTTCTCTGTCTGACTTATTTCACTTAGCATAATGCCCCCAATGCCCATTGCAAATGGCAGGATTTCCTTCTTTTTAAGGCTAAGTAATATTCATACAAGATATAGATAGATA
>NW_022589704.1:107599360-107715228 GCF_004348235.1 Phoca vitulina
CCTTCTTTTTAAGGCTAAGTAATATTCATACAAGATATAGATAGATAGATAGATAGATAGATAGATAGATAGATAGATAGATAGATTTATATATATATATATATATATATATATATATATCATATCTTCTTTATCCATTCATCCATCTGTGGACATTTAGGTTGTTTCTTTCTCTTGGCTATTACCAAAAAAGCTGCTATGATTATGAGGGTGCAGATATCTCTTCACAATAGTGATTTCATTTCCTTCATATATATACCCAGAGGTGGAATTGTTAGATCATATAGTAGTTCTATTTTTAATTTTTTTAGGAGTCTGCAGTCTGTTTTCCACAGTAGTTACACCAATTCACAGCCCCCCAATAGTGCATGAGGGTTCCCTTTTCTCCACATCCACTCCAACACTTGTTATTCTTTTGTCTTTTTGATAATAGTCATTCTGACAGGTATGAGATGATAAGATGATATCTCATTGTGGTTTTGACTTGCATTTCCCTGATGATAAATGATGTTGAGTGTGTTTTTATGTACCTCTTGACCATTTGAATATCTTCTTTAGAAAAATATCCATTCAGGTCCTTTGCCCATTTTTAAATTGGAATATTTGTCTGTTTGTCTATTTATTATTGAGTTGTATGAATTCCTTATATATTTTGGATATCAGCCACTTACCAGATATGTGGTTTGCAAATATTTTCTCCCATACCATATGTTACCATTTTATTTTGTTGATCATTTCTTTTGCTGTGCAGAAGTCTTTCAATTTTATGAGTTCCAGTTGTTTATTTTTGCTTCTGTTGCTTATGCTTTTGGTGTTATATCCATAAAATCATTGCCAAGACCAATGTCAAGGAGCTTTTCCCCTATGTTTTCTTCCAGGAGTTTTATGGTTTTCAGGTCTTACACGTAAGCCTTTAATCCACTTGAGTTAATTTTTATGAGCGGTATAAGATAGGGGTTCATTTTCATTCTTTTGTATGTGAATATCCAGTTTTCCCAACACCATGTATTGAAGAGGCTGCCCTTTTTCCATTGAGTATTCTTGGTTATCTTGTGAAATATTAGTTGACCATGTATGTATGGGTTTATTTCTCAGATCTGGGTTCTATGCTTTAGCTATTCAGGGTCTTTTGTGGTTCCATATAATTTTTCGGATTATTTTTCCATTTCTGTGAAAATGTCATTAGAATCTTGATAAGGAATATATTAAATGTGTAAATGGATTAGGGTAGTATGGACATTTTAGCAATATTAATTCTTCCAATCCATGAACATGGAATATTTTTTCCATTTATTTGTGCCTTCTTCAGTTTCTTTCATCTATATCTTACAGTTTTTAGTGTATAGATATTTCACCTCCTTTCTTAAATCTATTCCTAAGTATTTTATTGTTTTTGATGCATACTAAATGCATTATGCCAACATTATGATTGTCATTTCATGAGAGATCCAGAGCCATAATCACCCAGCCAAGCCTCTCCTGAATTCTTAATCTACTGAAAGTGTGAAGAATTAAATATTTGTTATTTTAAACCTTGTTGTTTAGGGGTAATTTGTTTTTTTAGCAATACATAATTCATGCAAATTTATAGGTCATTTTCACTTAATGTAATTACTAACATGGTTAGATTTAATTCTATCATCTTATGTTTGCTTTCTATTTGTTCCATCTGTTTTTTAATACTTTGTTTCCTTGTTCCACTTTCCCTGCCTTCTTCTGAATTATTCAAATGATTTTATATATTTTATTTTGCCTACTTTATTGGATTTTAGCTATAATTCTTTGTAATTTCAAGTGGTTTCTCCAGAGATTACAATAGTCATCCTCAATTTATAGCAATCTGTCTTGAATTAACATTATTGCATTCATACAAAATATAAAGACTTTATAACAGCACAGTTCCAGTTATTCCCCTCATTCTGTCCTTTGTGCTTTTATTGTCATATTTTATTCTTATATGCATTATTGATCCCATCATATATTTTATTATTGTTTTAAACAGTCAATAGTCCTTTAGACAAAAAATTAAAACATCCTTTTATATTTACCCACATATTACAATTTTCAGTGTTCTTTCTTCTTTCTTGTTAATCTGACCTTATATCTGGATCCTATATATTTACAAAAAAAAAAGACAAATGGGATCCTATATATTTTACCAAAAAAAGACAACTTTATTTGACATTTTTGGTGGCATAATTCTGATGGCCACAAATGGTCTTAAATATGATTGTCTTATAAAGTTTTTCTTTTTTTCCCTTCATCTATGGAGAATATTTTCAGTGGATATAAAAGCTTTCATTTCCAGTTTCTTATTTTATTTCAACATTTTAAAGATGTCATTTCATTGGCTTCTACTTTTGTTGTTCCTCACATGAGAAGTCAGCCTTCATTCTTCTTGTTATTCCTTTTAATGTAATATTACACACATCTACCCCAACAGCTTTTATATTTTCTCATTATCTTTGGTTTTCAACAGTTGACTATGATGTGCATAGATAATTTTTCTGCTTGGTATTTGCTGAGCTTCTGGGATCTGTAGTTAATGTCTTTCATCAATTTTGGAAATTTTCAGCCATTACCTGTTTAAACACTTCTTCCCTCTCTTCTACTTCTGAAACTCCAATTGCTCACACATTTGACTATTTGACATTGTCTGATAAGCCTTAAGCAATCTGTTTGGGGTTGGTTGTTTTGTTCTTTTATTTTTTTCTTTTTTATTCTTCAATTTGTGTAATTTCTATTGATTTGTCTTTTAATTCACTGATCTTTTCCTCAACTATGTCCAGTAAATCCAAAGGATTCTTTATTTTCTTCAAATTTTTATTTAAATTCTAGCTAGTTAACATGCAGTGCAATATTGGTTTCGGGAGTAGAAATTAGTGATTCATCACTTACATACAATATGTAGTGCTCATAGTAAGTTCTCTCCTTAATACCCATCACCCATTTAGTCCATTTCCCACCCACCTCCCTCCTTCAACCCTCAGTTTGTGCTCTATTTTTAAGAGTCTCTTATGGTTTGTTTCCTTCTCTCTCTCTTTTTTTCTTCCCCCCCCAATATGTTTATCTGTTTTGTTTCTTAAATTCCACATATGAGTAAAATCAGATGGTATTTGTCTTTCTGTGACTGATTTATTTCGCTTAACATAATACACTCTAGCTCCATCTATAGCATTGGAAATGGCAAGATTTTATTCTTTTTGATGGCTGAGTAATATTTTATTATATGCACGTGCACACACACACACACACACACAGACATACATACCACATCTTATTTATCCATTCATCAGTCTATGGACATTTAGGTTCTTTCCATAGTTTGACTATTGTTGATGCTGCTGCTGTAAACATTGGGGCACATGTACCCCTTCAAATCTGTGTTTTTGTATCCTTTGGGTAAATACCTAATAATGCAATTGCTGGATTGTAAAAACCCAGTGGATTGTTAATTTCAAGGACATTTGTTAGTACTAGAATATCCATTTTTAAAATTTTCTACTTTAAGTTTCCATTCTTTTGATGAAATTTCCCATCCATTCACCTATTTTGTTCACCTTTTCTATAAGTTCTCTAAAGTATTTATAATAGTTTTTTATAGCCTTGTCTTCTAATTCCAACCTATGAATTAACTGTGAGTCTACTTATATTAATTTCATTCTCATTAATATACATCATATTTTTCTGCTTCTTTGCATGTTTGGTTATTTTTTATTGTATGTTGGAAATTTTCAGTGATACTTTGTAGAGATTCTAGGTTATGTTATCTACCTCTAAATGTGCTGTTTTGTTCCATTTGGCAGTTCTTGGCAAGGTGGGTCTATTTCAAGATTATTCTTAATCTTAGAGTGTTGCCATAAAGGATGCAGAATTTTCACCTTAGATGTGGTCTTTATATTATCTAGGGTTTATATTAAATGTATAGTATGCTCAACAAGGTCATCCTGCATGGACCACAACCCCAATGTCACCCCAGTACTTTGCAACCTCAGAAAACTCTGCTCAGCTCCAGTTCCATGTTCCAGTTACTGCTTCCATTTAACAAATTATCCCCAAAACTTAGCAATTTAAAAACCATTTTGTTATGCTCTCTGATTCTGTGGGTTGGGAATTTATGCAAGATAGCATAATACTGACTTGTCTCTGTTCTACAATGTCTCAGGCCTTAGCTGGGAAGATTCAAGTGATGAGTCTACCTTGACAACTCAAAGGATTGAATCACCTGAACTGTCTAGTACCTGGCCTCAGAAAACCTGTAGTTCAGGACTGTTGACCAAGTGCTTATCTAGATGTAACCTTTCCATATGCCTTTGGGGTTGCCACAATGCTTATATAGCCACCCAGAGCTCCAAGCACAAGAATTCTAGTGAACAAATAAAAGCTGAATAGTCTTTTGTTGCCCAGTCCATCCAGACTATGATGAACACAGTCTCAAAGGAAGAGAAACAGACTCCGTCTCTTGATGGGAGCATGCCAAAGTCACATTTTAGAAAAGCTTGTGGGATAGGAGCATGTGGGATGTGACCATCTTTACAAAATACAATCTGCCATAGTACCCCAGCAGCTGTTAGTGGTCTCTCAGAGTCTTTCTCTATATATGAGCAAATTGACATTTGACCAAGTTCTTAGGGGATTTGGGGGGCTTCTACAGAGAAGTTTACTCTTTCTGGTGCCTTACCATTCAAATAGCAGCCACCTAGCAGCCTCAAATTCCAATCTCCTTTCCCCTCTTGCTCACAAGAATTATACCATCTACGTGAGCTCTATTTCCTTGTACTGGTGTTTGAAAATTGCCCCCAGGCTGAAAGACAGGGTAAATTCACAGCTTTTCTCTTGTGCTTCTCTCAAGGCTCACAATTCAGGGCTGTTCTCTATTTAATGTTGTTTCAAATACTTTGTTCCATTTTATAGTTGTTTGCTGTGAGATGGTATAGCAAATAGACTCTAAAATGGCCCCCAGTTATCTCTCCTTCTTGATGTTCACATACTTTTGTGATCCCCTTCCTTTTAGTATGGGGAGGACCTGCTTCTGGCCATATAAAATGTGTCAAAGATGATGAGATTTACACTATCATGTGTACACGATTACTGTATGTGACTATGTTACATATGATTGTAGTGCCTGTTATACTGTAGTTTCTCCTTTCTCTTCACTGGCTTTGAAGAAGTAAGCTGCCATGTTTAAAGCTGTCTATGGAGAAGGCCATGTAGCAGGGAACAGGGGTCATCTCTGGCCAAAAGGCACTCCAAAACCAGAGCCCTTAGTTCAATAGCCTGCAAAGAAACCAATGAGACCCCAGCTATGCCCAACATCTTGACTGCAGCTTTGCAGAGATCCCAGCTATGGTGTGCCCAGAATCCTGACCCATGGAAACTGTGAGATAATAAACGGGTTTTGTTTTAAGCTTAAAAGTTTGTGGTAATATTGTTATACAGCAAAAGATAATTAATACAGAAAGTAAGTCTGATACCACCAACTTCTTTGTGACCAGAACGAGAAGTCATCCCTTGTTGTCAATCAGAGAAAGAAGGCAAATGATATGGGACCTGATAAAAAAAAAAGAGATGAGATGCCTTATTCATTATTTCTCAGTCAACTAGAAAAGTCTTCCCAGCCTCAAGTCACCTCCTCCTATCATAGTGCCTGCTAGTCCACCCTTAGAGCTTTATTCTTTGAATTAAACATTCATGCATTCAACAAAGTAGTATTAAGTCTCCTATATGACAGTCCCCATGCTTGACAATGAGGAACCAAAGATGAATTATACACTGTCCCTTCCTTTAATAAAGGCACAATGCTACTCACTTTATATATGTTATCTCATTTAATATTCACAAGCCATGAGGTGGGTGCCATTATTGTCTGTATTTTACAGATTAGGAATTAACACTCAGAAAGTTTGAATCACTCCTCATAGACATACAGCTGATGGGTGGTAGAGTCAGAATCTGAAACCAAGTTTTTTTAATTCGAAGATCTTCCCACTACATGCTAAATTTCTGCCTAGTGTGGGAGGCAGACAAATAAAAAATATAATTGTAACTCAATGTAATAAATCCTGGAGGGAGCAAGGAGGGACTGAGGAGAAAAAGAAGGAAGTTTTGGACTTAGGAAAGGCTTTAATTAGGACCAGACAATTGAGCGGGGTCTTCCTAGTGATCATGGAATAGGGCAGTGCTAAAGTGATGCATGCCAGGATCAGAAAGTGCAGCAGGTGGCAGAGCCATGTAGCATGGCACATGTGAAGGACTATAGCCTGCTCAGTCATGGGAGTGGAATGGTGGGAAGAGTGACAGATGGGAGCAGATTCCTACTGCTAGGACAAAAGTGCTAGAATGGGAACTAGATAATGAAGGAATTCTCCCTGAAGGCAAGAAGAAGCAACACAGAATGACTTGAGCCATTGGAGGCTACAGGACCTCTGATCCCAAGGGATACTGGGAGAGGAGCAAGGGTCCAATGTCCCAATATCACCATGACATCCAGTGTTAGCCACCCTGCACCAGCCATGCCACCACACTCATTGAGAGGAACTGTTCTACTTACAGCCTCTGCTGAAAGGGTAGTCTAAGCAGCCATAATTATATCCATTGACCTCATGCCTCTGACCATAGATGATTGGCCCAGGAATGGACACGTGTTTTTGTTTTCCTCCCAGGTGACATAATTAGCATATCACACCAGGAGACAGAGTGACTGAGGTGCAAAGTCATGTAGGTCAGGGCCACAGTGGGTACCAGGGTTAGCCAAAGCCACAAGACAGTTTAGGTATAGGAGGGATCTAATAAGTCACAGAAGAAACTAGTCTACAGAGGAAAACAGAAGAATGGAACAGAGACCTAGAGAGAAGCAGAGTTGAAGCCATGAGTTCCCAGAGGGAGAGAAAAAGAAAAATGGCTAGACGAGCTTCTTCATAACTTCCTGTTCCTCACAAAGTCTAGTTGTACATCCTTCTCCTCAATTCCAATTTATTTCCTTAGGTACTCACAATAAACTACCTTTATACATGAGTTAGTTTGACTAGGTTTTCATTCATTACAACAAATGATCCCAGTACTGGTCAGGACCCTTGATTGCAAGTAACAAAAACCCAACACTAATAACTGGCTCCATTATAAATGGGTTCTGATCACTCATATGACTGAGAAGGATGGGGTGGGAGTGAGGTAGCTGGCATTCCACACAACTGCAAGTCATGTCCCTAGTGAGCTCCCTTGACAACTCCTGACCCTCTATTCTTTGAGCTTCCTCTCCAACAAATGGGCTTCCTCCATAAGATGGGAAGATGCTTCTGGTAGCCCAGAGTTACATTTTTCCAGCATTGCAACTCCAAGGTAAAAGACAGTCTTTCCACCATCAACAGGAAAAAATTCCTGGGGAAAGACTCTAATTGATCAGATGGACCACATTAATATTCCTGAAAAAATCACTGAGGTCAAGGAAATTAGGGTGCTCTAATTAGCCAGGTATGGGTCTCATGTCAATCTCCGTGATCTGGAGGAGACTTGACGACCAGGAATGTTAACCAAAAAAGGAAAAAAAGAGAATCCTGCTGGGCAGCCTAATATAATAGCCACCACATTCCTAAGCTAAGTTGGAAGCACAGGAACAGTACACCATTTACCATGAATTACTTAAATACACAAGGAACCAATCAATATCTTATCCCTTGTAATTCCAGCATATGAGCAAAAGGAGAGTCCCTGAGAGTCCAAACCTCTATCCTTTTACCTTCAAACACCAAACCAATGAAAGTGTCTCAATTCTTAGACAAAGCAGCTCAGCAAAACAAAAAGAGTTCATGCTTAGCTTCAGAGACCTGAATTTGAGTCTCAATTCTTCTGTTCACTAGCTGTGGGATCTTCAGCAGACTATATATATAACCTTTTTGAGACTCAATTTTTTATCACTAGAATGGAAGAAATATTATCTGCATCACAAAGTAAACATAAGGATCACATGATGACAAAAAAAAAAACTTATAATGTTAAAGAGAAAAGAGCAAGAGCCAATATTACACATCTAGGTAGGTTGCAGACAGTCCTGTGAAAAATACCTGCACATGGAAAACATCAGAACCATGAAAATGACAACAGAGGTTGTCTTCTAGCAAAGGGTCTTGGGAAGAAAACATTTCTGACTGATCAAATTTCTTCCTATTTGTAATCTCCTACCTGAGAATTTGAATTCTGTAATGACAATGTCCTGCCCCCTTGCTCCAGGCAATGGTCATATTCATGGTTCAGTTGCCCAAAGAAGGGACAATTTTAGTGTAAAGGGCAAGGATAAACCAGTTCTATTGCAATATCAAAATAGTCGGCCATGTCTGCATTATATATGTCCCAATATAATAAAAGTATCCTCTTTTCACATCAAGAGGAGAAAACCCTAAATGAACCCAAATCCCTCATGCCACAAATTCAGTGCTGTCTTCCTCATGTCCAATCAACCCTGGAGGGAGGGAAGTCAGACACCTTCCTCTAAGATGTCATAGACATGGATGGCTTCAGCTCCCCCACTGCATACTCACACCTCTAAGGAAGGGCTGGAGGGCCCCAGGCCTTGCCTTTGCACCCAGCCAATGTGAGGAAACATACACCCTCTTCAGAAACAACTGCTCTCTCAGGCTCAGAGGCTGAGCCCCTGGGCCTGGGGGGTCCATCCTCTCCAGAATCAGGCCCAGATACACCTTGGTTCCCCTGCTTCCCACAGTGGGTCACTGGTTTGCAGAGTCTTCTCTCCTTTCTCTGGTCTCCCATAACTGCTCTTCTGTGCATCCCATCCCAGGATCAACACAATAATGCCATCCTCTAGTTACAAGTCTGCCTGCCCTAGTAATCTAAGCTCCCCAAGAGCTGGGGCTGCATCTTAATTATATAAACAAACCAGGGCCAGACACATAATAGAGACCCAGATGTTGAAAGCAGTAATGAATTAATGAGTGGATGGATGGATGGATAGATGGATGGATGGATGGATGGATGGATAGATGGATGGCTTTTATGTCCCAGTTCCCAGGTTCTATCCTACTGCCTGCCAGTTCCTTCAGTTTGTTCTCAATCATCCTCTCTCTGCTTCCTGGCTACTGGTAAAATATTGCCTGGTAGGACCCAGCATCACTCGTGGCTTTAGGTTCTCCCTTCTGACACTCAGGAGCTTCTTCCCAGGTGGGGCTGTTCCAGCCAGGACACACTGTCAATTTGGCTTCCTTCCTTCCTGAAGCCTCATGGACAGCCAGCTCCTGCTCATCTCCACTCCCTGCCATAAATGGCTCTGAAGGGCCCTTGGATGTCAGAGTTATCCTTGTCCTTCTTCTCTGAAGATTCCTGAGCTGCAAACAAAGCATGACTTTGCTTTCTGTGGAGCACAGTGTGGTGGCAGAAGCACAATCTTTCCAGAGAAAAAGACACCTTTGGGTTCAGAGTCTACCTTTCTGCCTCTCTTGCTGGGTGAATCCTGCAGTTCACTAGCAAGATTTCAGTTTTCTCATCTACAAAATGAGGGCAATTTTATCTTCTCACAAGGTTATTCTGAAGATTAGAGAAAATGAAAGTAGAATACATGATCTGGTATGTAGTAAGCTTTCAATAATGTGTTTCCTTCTCTTGCAAAAGTAAGTCCTCTCTAGCTGACTACTAACCCACTGAACAACTCCCTAGCCTTCTCTGCCTTCCTTGCCTCAACCACTCCATCAGCCCACTCTCTGCTCTTAAGACTGTCTGTGGGAGGGGCGCCTGAGTGGCTCAGTTGGTTAAGCGGCTGCCTTCAGCTCAGGTCATGATCCCAGGGTCCTGGGATCGATCCCCGCATCGGGCTCCCTGCTCGGCGGAGAGCCTGCTTCTCCCTCTCCCTCCGTCTGCTGCTCTGCCTACTTGTGCTCTCTCTCTCTATCTCTGTTAAATAAATAAATAAAAATCTTTATAAAAAAAAGACTGTGGGATTTTAAAGGTCTGTTAAAGTCTTGTGAAGCAAGGTGGTAACTCTTACTATACTATTTGGTTCCATTTGACAAGGGAAACTGAGGCTGGGATATCAAGCACTAAGGCCATGAATTCTTTGACATTCTCTTTGGTTTCCCTCACCTTGAGCTCAGGCTGGTCCTGGGACTATTTAATTAGAAGTCAGCAGCCATAATGCTGTGCCTGCCCAGAAAGTAGACAGGAAGTGGAAACTTCTACTTCTTCCTTCTTGGAACACTTCCTCTGCAGAGACTCCTTCTGGGAAGACAGCCACCTGGAGTGGCCACATATGGTCACTAACTACAGTCAGCAGTCCCAGTTGCACTCCCAGTCGACAGCTGGCACCAACTGCAGGCCACATGGATGTGCCATCTTAAACATCCCAGCCAGCCAAGCCCTCAGGGCAGCCCCAGCCAATGCCATGTGAGTCAGAAGAACTCACAAAATTGTGAGATGATACAATGGTTGTTTTAATTGTTTTAAGCCACTGAGTATTGGAGTGGTTTGTTACATAGAAAATAGGTACCCAAAACAAATGCATGGGTGACAAGGGTCACATACAGCTCAGGTCTGGACCCCTGAGCCCTGTCCAAGCTGTGTGGGGAGTTTGACAGGGTTGACAAGCCTCCCTCCCCAGCAGCATGCCAGCACTTTGGTGCCTTGCCTTCCATGGGCCACAGAGCCAAACGGGGCTCTATCTCACCCTTGCTAAGCAGAGCCAACACTGCACAGTTCCTTGCCCAGCAGGCCTCCAGGCTGCTATCTGCCCTCCCTCCTGCTAGACAGGCAGTCCACCCCAGAGGCTTCCCCCTGCCAGGAATGCTTCTCTGTGAAGCAGGGGCCTGCGGCTATACCAGCCCTAGCTGCCAGGGCCACTGTCAGAGCAGCAAGCCCCTTGTGCTCACAGTAGGATCTGAGAGATCTGAGAGAACAACAAGAGGCCTCTTCCTAATAAATCAGAGAGATGGAAAGCAGGGCTGGCAGTGGAGGGGAAGCCCTCAATCTGAAAGCCTGCCCTAAGTAAGCCTGTCAAGTAAGGTTTGGCCAACAGAATGGCCTTTCCCACTTCAGGATGAGACCCCACACAACTGGGTGGGGATAGTCAGGGAACAGTAGTGGGGTTCAGGAAGCTGAGAGCATCAGTCAGCCCCTTACCCTCTTCCCATAGGGAATGCCACTCCCAGTGAAAATTTTGGAATTTTTTTACTGTGATAAAGTGTGCATAACATACCATTTACAATTTTAACCATTTTCAATAGTACATTTGAGTGGTATTTAGTTCACTCATAATGCTGTGCAACCATCACCGCCATCTATCTCCAGAACTCTTCTCATCTTCCCAAACTGAAACTACTTGCCCACTTAACAGTAACTCCCCAGCCCCCAGCACCCACCTTTCTACTCTGTGTCTCTATGAATTGGACTACCCTTAGTGCCTCCTAAGTGAAACCCTACAGTATTCGTCCTTTTGTGGCTGGCTTATTTCACTTAGCATAATATCTTCAAAGTTCATCCATGTTGTACATGTGTTAAAATTTCCCTCCTTTTTCAGGCTGAATGGGTACACCACATTTTGTTTATCTATTCGTCCATCGATGGACACCGTACTTGCTTCAAGTTTTTGGCTATTATGAATAATGTTGCGTTCACTATAAGATTTAGAGATGTAATCTTTCTTACCTGCCTACCTGGCTGGAGCTTAAGATTAAGAGGACTCACTCTTAAACCTCTTCTCCTGACCCATCAGGTAATAATAATAAACATTATCACCTTCACTGCTTTACAAATACTTTCATTCCACAACAACCCTGTGAGGTAGGTATTGTCTTCCCAACAAGTACCGGAGAGGGCATGAGCTTTGCTAAGGTCACTTGCTAGCTGTTAGTGGACTTAAAGTCAGGGCCGTTTGACTCCAAATTCCACACCTTACAGCTGCTGAATCTACCTGATGTAAAGAAGCCCATCTGCTGGGGCTCACTCTTGCCCCCCA
This sequence comes from Phoca vitulina, assembly GCF_004348235.1. Lineage (NCBI taxonomy): Eukaryota > Metazoa > Chordata > Mammalia > Carnivora > Phocidae > Phoca > Phoca vitulina. The sequence goes on from NW_022589704.1 coordinate 107,611,314, forward strand.
CACCAGAACCTTAATACTCTTTCTCCTTCCCTCCTGGGCTCAAACTCAAGTAGTTCTTCCCCCTGAGAGGGGACTTTGTGGTGCATGACTGTCCCTCCCAGGTAAGTGCCAGCCCTGAGCCAGCCCAAGGTATCCTTGTAGCCAAGGCTGTGCCCCACACAGCTCACCCTAACCCAAGCTCATGATAACAGTGGGGTAATGGCCCTGACAGCAGCTTCCAGGGATATGGGATAAAAGAAAAGAAGGCCTCTCCTGATGGATGACCTTTACTAAGAGACAGAGCCCCTACAATTACCTGTGGGTGGCCCAGGCCCCTGGCCCTGCCCTGTGCTCCCAGAGAGGGTCAGGTGGGTCCCAAGGCCTAGCTCCAAGGAGTCAGAACAAACAACTATCACAGTCTTCTGGTGACACAGGCACTTTGTTCCACTTGATTCAGCTCTTTGTGTTCAGCTTCTCTTGGCCAGAACCCTGGTGAGAAGAGAGTGGGGGGTGGAGTGGATGGTGAAGGCATCCAGCCGCTCTGAATCTCCACCAGGGAGGAGAAAATTCACCTGAGAGAATGGCTGGACTTCATACTGTGAGGAAGGAAGTGGGTGTGGGGGAAGAGCTGGACTGACTCCAGACACCATCATCAGGTCACCCAACAAGGCCCTGTGGCAAAAGCCAGAATTCCCACTGCAAAGGAGGTATTTAGTGCCCTGGTGCTGAGAGAGGTGGGATAACCAGAGTTGGGGGCAAATCCCTGCAGGGTCCTAAAGAGATGGACGTGGGTGCTATCTGCCCTGTCTCATGCAACCTCCAGTCTTAACATCATGAAGAACATAGAACCTCTGAAGCATCAACCCTGAAGTCACAGGTCTTTCACTGGATGATCTCAGGGAGTCCATGAACGCTTAAACCCAAACAAAATGAAGTACTCTAGGGATTTTTCTGGGCAAAGTCTGTAGAGAGTTTCGTCATGAACCAGCAGAGTGAGTCAAGATGCAGGACATGTTCAGAGGTGCTGGTCTAGTCCAACACCCCCTCCATGTTACCAATAAAAAATTGGGCACCAGGGAAGGAAAAGGGCATGTCCACAGAAACACAACACACTCCACAATAGAGATGAATCTGGTGCCCACATAGCCTGCCCTTGGGGTGGCTCTGGGATCTCTCCACAGCCCAGAAGGGAGAGGAAACAGAAGAGGAAACACGGGGGATGGCGGGAAGAAGGGCTCAACAACCCCCATCTCCAATAGGAATGGAGCAAGAGGGAGAGAATTCACTTTCCTCCTGGAAAGAACACCATTTAAAGTGAAAGAGAAAACCTAAAACATAGGGAACATTAACCCAGTCATCAAGAAAATGGTTATTCCCAAGTGGGAGAGGCACTGCTTTGTCTCCACTGAAAGAAAAGGAGAAGAGACGGGACTTAGCCAGAGGACAGTGGAAGGAAGGCCAGGAGGCGTTCAGGAGGGAGAGTCCTGCTCTACCCTTGACTTGCGAGACCAGCCAAAAGTCAGGCCTGCTCTGGCCTCAGGGCTTCCCCTGTACATGAAGGAGATACCCAAGGTCACTTTCAAGTAACTGCTTCTGTTTTCAACAACCCACGGCACCCAGTGAGCATGTGAAACCACTCCTGCTGCTGAGAATGGAAGAAGTTGGGAGAAGCTCTTCTCTGCTCCAGCCAGCCTCCAGGATCCCACCAATGGCTGGGGTGATGGCCTGTCCTGGGCCCCAAGCCTCTTTCAAAGGCACAATTCCCCCTCATCCCCTCCCTTCCACCTCCACCTATACATGACTTTGTCTGCTTTAAAGGAGATTTTAGAGTGATTTCCCCAGAGCCTCAGACTTGCTAGCTAAAACTCCGGGGAGAACAGGAAGAGAGAGATGCCCAGGATCTCCCTCTGGGAGGCACAAGCCCCAGCTGATCAGAAACTAGTTGGCTTCCCCATGCCTGCACTTCACGTTTTATTGAGGAATGACTAATAGAAAGACCATACCCTGTTGGCTGAGGGTTCTGACATTAGTAGCCATTTTAATTCAGTTCTGAGGAGGGGTCTCTTTGAGCTAGTGTCCTTGCATTTGTGTGGCTCTGGATGACCTTTGGAGGCTAGCTGGGCCCACTGAATAAGGACACTGGCTCCAGGGAGTCCTGAGGAAGGCCAAGGGGTAGAAAGCTGGGACCACTCAGGACTGAGGCAAAGGGATGTCTCACATTTAAAGAAGAAGGAGTTGCTGCCTGCTTCCCTGCCCTCCTCCGGCAGCACTGTGTCATGTTTGACTGAAATTTAATTAGAATGTAATGTAAGTAGGAATGAGAGAGGACTCTTAATTGAAAATTACATTTCCAACTCCATCACGGCTCACAGCCCTGATGCTATCAGAGCTTCTGTATACATGGCCAGCACCCTGCAGGGCAGGTCCCCAAGTCCCCTCTCCAGTCAGCAGTCAGCACCCTGTCCCATGCTGCAGGGCTGCAGGCAGTCCCTGTAGGGACATCAGTCACTAGGGAACACCTTAGCTGAGACTCTCCAGTTTTCCTCTGCTCTTCCCAGGTCACACAGCCTCTTCTTCACTGTAGGCATGTCGAGTACCAGAAGCAGGAGGAAATGAAACCATGGGGAGCCCTCACTACATACATTCTCACAATTGATCCTCAGATGGTTTCTACTCTTTCATATCCCTATAGGTGAGAACAATGAGGCTCAGAAGCTAGACCACTCATCTGTTTGCCTTGGTCACCCAGCTGGTCACTGGAGGAGCTATGATTTGAACATGGAAATCACTACCTATAAATCAGGTAACAAACTTCCTTCCACTGCTCTTATGCCCCACTCACTGTATCCTCAGTAGGACACACTTCTTGGGGCCAGGTGAGGGGAGAGCACTGTCTTCAATAAAATAGCTCCCCAACAATGGCAGATTGATCCAGAAGACACCTGACCCAAGCAAGGATGGACAAGGATCTGTCCCTGGAATATGAATTTTGAGAGGACAAATACAGAAGCTGGGCATTGTTACTGGCAGTGGCTCAGATTCCACCACCAGCAGCTGCCAAAACCTAGGAGTTGACCCCTCAGTGCCCCCTTTGCTTCTGTAGAACACCCCCTTATTCTTCCAAAATATTTTGGGATTTTAGAGGGGTTTTGTTTGTTTACTTGCTTCATTCAGACAAAGTAGATTTCTGTTGCTTGCAACCAAAGAACTTTAATATGCCTCTAAAAGAGTTCTGAAATGGTGTCTGGCATTTTTGCCCCACTCAATTGGTCAAAGCTTATTCTTCCCCATCCTCAATATTCACTTGTTCCAGCCAGGCCAGTCTCCTCTGCTCAAGCTGAGCCCATCTGGGCCTGTGCCCAGGACATTTTTCTGCATAAAGTATCCTCCCTACTTCAAACTCCACTTTTCCTCCAAGCAAAGAAATTCTATCCATTCTCCAAGATTCAACTCAACCACCTCAGCATACTCAGAACAACTGCAATATTAATCCAAAATGATAATCAAACGCAATATGTTGCTTTCAATTGCTATTTACTTGGTTCATAAGGCTTCTGATCATAGAAATCTCACATTGTCGTGGTGTTGTACAACAGAGAGGGTCTAACACAGGCTGGGAACAGAGCAGATACACTGAACTGCTTGTAAGGATGGCTTGGCAGAAACTGCTACCACTTGCTCAAAAACTATTTCATTTTGCAGCCACACTACACATCCCAGACCCCTCACATTCAGGCATGGACATATGACCATGTTTCAGCCAATGGAATATGAGCAAAAATGAAGTGTGCACTTCCAGCCCAAGGCTTTAAGGAGCAGATGTGCCCACCCACACCCTCCTTCCCCTTCCTTTGGCTACATGCAGACAACAATGAATCCCCCAGTTCTAAATCATTGTGTGGCAGTCTCCTGCCAACCAAGAACACCTGCTCCAGACAATTACATAAATGAGAAATAAATTTCTATTGTATTTGAGCCATCATACATTTTGTGATCCATTTGTTAGAGCATCTAGTACTACTACCTATTATAGATGGTGATCGCAATGATGCTGGAGAAGGTAATGGTGTCTGCGGTGGTGATGATTGTGAAGATGGCATGGTTACAGGGCTGTGGTAATAGTGGGAATGTCAGTGAAGGTGGTAGTGATGGTGACAGTGACAATTTTAATGATTATAATGATGTGGCTGATATCATTAATGACTGTGATACTACTAAGGCAATAGTAATTTAATAGGCTGCTGATAAAGACGTTCCCTGTTATCACAGAAGTAGGGCCCAAAGCTGAAGAAAAATAATCACTAAGTTCTCTCTATTTAAATTAATATTTCCTTTTGGGGGGAGATATAACCTTTTTATACTGCTACCCCACCCATTTGAGTCTTCCATATTCTGGAATGGGAACAGAGGTGATTCATTAATTTTCTTACAAAACGTTTACCAAGTATCTACCAAATTCCAAGCCACATGTTGAGGGAAATAATGCTGACAGTGACCACCATGATGAAAATGATAATAGGTCTTGAGGGTCTCACTAAGATGCCCGGGAGAATCTGAGTTCCCTCTGCCCCCAGGCCATCTCCCACTGTAATCAGGCATATCTGTTAGGATACTGGTGTGCCCACTATAATGGAAACCCAATTCAATAAAGATTAAGCAAAGTAGATGTTTACTGCTCACCCACGAAAACATCCAGGTCAGTGACCTAGGGTTGGCAAGGCAGCCTCACCTCATTAGTTTGTCTACCCATGGCTCTACCATCTTCATTATGTGGCTTCCATCTCAAGGGCAGCTCCCAGTCTCAGGTCACATCCAATCCCTTGGAAGGAGGAAGGGAAAGGGGATGCCATGAACCTTCCTTTAAAGAGCATGGCCCCAAAACTACAGGTGTCACTTCCATTCAGATTCCACTAGGTATAACCTGAACACACGGCCACACCCACTGCCAGGGAGGCTGGAATGTCATCCCATGACCAGTGGGAAATTCCATTACTATGTAAAAAGGAGACATGGCTGAGGAATCACAGACCTGTACCCCTGAAACAAATAATACATTATATGTTAATAAAAAACAAATAAATAAAAACAAATTTTAAATTAAAAATATAAAAGGAGAGATGGCTACTGGGGAATAGCTAGCAGCCTTGGCCATACAGCAGTGGCTCCATTAGCCAAAAGGATCTTTTAAAAAATATAAATTGGGTCCTGTCACCCTGCCCCAAATTAAAATCTTTTTATTCCCTTAGAATAAAATCCAATTCCCCTGCTATGGCCCACAAGGCCCTGTAAGAGCTGAGGGCACTTGTCCTCTCTCAAGCCTCATCTTGTACCTCTCTCTTCCTTACTCATAATCCTCTAACCACTTTGGCTACATTCTGTGAGATTCCTATAACATCCAAGTTCCCTGCCATGTTGGGGACCTTCAGGTTTTCTGTTCTCTCTGCCAAGAATGCTCTTCTCTCAGCTCTGCTTCATAGCTGGCTCTCCCTCATCTTGCAAGTCCAGAATAAATTCAGGCTTCTCACACTGGCCTTCTTTGACCATTATATGTAAGCTAGACCCCCACCTACCCACCAAGGTACTCTCTACTATGTCACTTCAGGCATCTCAGGAGTCTCATCACCACTTATAATATCTTGCTTATTTCTTTGTTTTCTTATTTATTGCACTTTTCCCCACAAGAATGTTAGCTCCCTGAAGTCAGGAACCCTGTCTGGTATATTCAATATTGAATCCCGACCCCCTAAGGTCAGGAACACGGCAGGGATGTCCACTATCACCACTGCTATTCAACATAGTATTAGAAGTCCTAGCCACAGCAATCAGACAACAAAAAGAAATAAAAGGCATCCAAATTGGCAAAGAAGAAGTCAAACTCTCACTCTTTGCAGATGATATGATACTTTATGTGGAAAACCCAAAAGACTCCACCCCAAAACTGTTAGAACTCATACAGGAATTCAGTAAAGTGGCAGGATATAAAATCAATGCACAGAAGTCAGTGGCATTCCTATACACCAACAACAAGACAGAAGAAAGAGAAATTAAGGAGTCGATCCCATTTACAATTGCACCCAAAACCATAAGGTACCTAGGAATAAATCTAACCAAAGAGGCAAAGGATCTGTACTCAGAAAACTATAAAATACTCACGAGAGAAATTGAGGAAGACACAAAGAAATGGAAAAACGTTCCATGCTCATGGATTGGAACAACAAATATTGTGAAGATGTCAATGCTACCTAGAGCAGTCTACACATTCAATGCAATCCCCATCAAAATACCATCCACTTTTTTCAAAGAAATGGAACAAATAATCCTAAAATGTGTATGGAACCAGAAAAGACCCTGAATAGCCAGGGGAATGTTGAAAAAGAAAAGCAAAGCTGGTGGCATCACAATTTCGGACTTCCAGCTTTATTACAAAGCTGTCATCATCAAGACAGTACGGTACTGGCACAAAAACAGACACAGAGATCAATGGAACAGAATAGAGAGCCCAGAAATGGACCCTCAACTCTATTTCAACGAATCTTCGACAAAGCAGGAAAGAATGTCCAATGGAAAAAAGACAATCTCTTCAACAAATGGTGTTGGGAAAATTGGACAGTCACATGCAGAAGAATGAAACTGGACCATTTCCTTACACCACACACAAAAATAGACTCAAAACGGTTGAAAGACCTAAATGTGAGACAGGAGTCCATCAAAATCCTAAAGGAGAACACAGGCAGCAACCTCTTCGACCTTAGCCACAGCAACTTCTTCCTAGAAACATCGCCAAAGGCAAGGGAAGCAAGGGTAAAAATGAACTATTGGGACTTCATCAAGATAAAAAGCTTTTGCACAGCAAAAGAAACAGTCAACAAAACCAAAAGACAACTGACAGAATGGGAGAAGATATTTGCAAATGACATATCAGATAAAGGGCTAGTATCCAAAATCTATAAAGAACTTCTTAAGCTCAACACCCAAAGAACAAATGATCCATTCAAGAAATGGGCAGAAGACATGAACAGACATTTTTCCAAAGAAGACATCCAAATGGCCAACAGACACATGAAAAAGTGCTCAACATCGCTCAGCATCAGGGAAATCCAAATCAAAACCTCAATGAGATACCACCTCATACCAGTCAGAATGCCTAAAATTAACAAGTCAGGAAATGACAGATGTTGGCGGGGATGCGGAGAAAGGGGAACCCTCCTACACTGTTGGTGGGAATGCAAGCTGGTGCAGCCCCTCTGGAAAACAGTATGGAGGTTCCTCAAAAAGTTGAAAATAGAGCTACCATATGACCCAGCAATTGCACTACTGGGTATTTACCCCAAAGATACAAATGTAGGGATCTGAAGGGGTACATGCACCCCAATGTTTATAGCAGCAATGTCCACAATAGCCAAACCATGGAAAGAGACAAGATGTCCATCGACAGATGAATGGATAAAGAAGAGGTGGTATATATATACAATGGAATATTATGCAGCCATCAAAAGGAATGAAATCTTGCCATTTGCAACAACGTGGATGGAACTGGAGGGTGTTATGCTGAGCGAAATAAGTTGATCAGAGAAAGACATGTATCATATGACCTCACTGATATGAGGAATTCTTAATCTCAGGAAACAAACTGAGGGTTGCTGGAGTGGTGGGGGGTGGGTGGGAGGGATGGGGTGGCTGGGTGATAGACATTGGGGAGGGTATGTGCTATGGTGAGCACTGTGAATTGTGTAAGACTGTTGAATCACAGACCTGTACCTCTGAAACAAATAATACATTATATGTTAAAAAAAAGAAGAAGAAGAAGAAGACGAAAAAGAAGATAGCAGGAAGGGAAGAATGAAGGGGGGAAATCGGAGGGGGAGATGAACCATGAGAGATGATGGACTCTGAGAAAAAAACTGAGGGTTCTAGAGGGGAGGGGGGTGGGGGGATGGGTTAGCCTGGTGGTGGGTATTAAAGAGGGCATGTACTGCATGGAGCACTGGGTGTTATATGCAAACAATGAATCATGGAACCCTACATCAAAAAGTAATGATGTAATGTATGGTGATTAACATAACAGAATAATAAAAAAATATATTGAATCCCTATACCTAGGATGTGTAGAGATTCAATAAATATTTGTCAAATAACAGTTTCCAAGACCTCTTCCTTCCTCTCCAAGAGTAACTCTATCAATCAGTATTCATCATCATGCCTGAAAAGAGTTAAGTAGGTAATTTGGCCCAAGAAGACCCCTGAATATATCTACCTAACCACCTACTTGATAGAGTATGTCCAGCCTACTTGTAGCTCCTACCTTATGAAAGCAACACACAGAAATAGAGAGAAATTACACATGGTTCTTGATATTAAGGCCTGAAAACCACATTGCTCTTAAAACATGGCACAGTGAATGTGTCAGGCTCTTCCCCTGGGTAAGAATGTAAGGAGACAAAGAGATGGGGTCTGCCATGAAGAGGAACAGGAGCATCACTTCTTAAAGCTAGTGATTTGAGTAGATTACAAAACATGAAAATTAAGGCCCATAGTGAAGAAGTAAGGGAAACTGCCTGTAGCTTCAGAAAGAAATCAGCTGTGGTTATCAGAAGACTGAGCTGCTGGTCTTAGCCACACCTTCACTCACTGCATGAATAAGGATAAATCATGCCACTTCTCTGAGCAGTAGTCTCTTCATCTGTTTAATAAGAGGGTTGGATAAAGTCATGTCTAAGGTCTTACAGTTCTGATGGACCATAGGAAGAAAAGGTTTCCTTCACTAGTCTTAAAGTCCACCAAGCTGCTGCACTGAATGTGTTCTCCTGGTGCATCCTTTCTCCATGAATAGATGGCTCCTTTTCTTTCTTTTCTTTTTTTTTTCTTTTTTCTTTTTTTTTTTTTTTTTTGCCAAAATAGTACTTTTATTGCAGTTATTCAATGATATTTTATGCTTTTCATAGTTATTCTTTAGGTATTTGTTGTCTTTTTGTTTATTTGTTTCTCCAAGTTTTTATTTAAATTCCAGTAAGTTAGTTTCAGGTGTAGAATTTAGTGATTCAACACCTACATACACAACTCCTTTCCAATCAAACTCTTGTTCGGCATATCTCTGAGTCAACAACCATTGGCAAAGGGGACTGGAGAGGGTCCTATTGCTGGTCTAGCAAGCTGGTATCTATGAAGTAGCCAAAAGTGGCTTCTTGTCTTATTTGGATTCTTTTCTATAAGGAGGCAAGCACACTGGTACCCTGTTCCCTGACCAGCATGCCAGCAGGGAGACAAGTCTTACTTATTCAATAGCCAAGAAATTCCTGAAATATATGGAAATCTTGGATATTAAGATCCTTTGTGAAAGCCAAGTTAACATTATGAATAGCAACCTTTCTGATCTGGAGGAAAACAAAACTCCCAACTATCTATAGGTGTTCCTCATAAAAGTCTACTTTTGGAGTGACACAGAGAGAGAAATTCCACAGAGTTTGGGAATAAAAAAGAAAATAGAAAAACCAATAACCAAATATTAAATATCTATTTTAAATTTATCCCTAGACTAGCAGCTGTGAGTGATAATGCCCAAGATGGAGTGACAGCTTTAAGGTAATGTCTTCATATCACCTAACTTCTAGGAAACAGCAAGATGATGCAGGATAACAGGAAGCCTGCGAGAATAACATGGAGTTAATTTTCTTTTAGAATTGAACTATTAGGGCGCCTGGGTGGCTCAGTTGGTTAAGCGACTGCCTTCGGCTCAGGTCATGATCCTGGAGTCCCTGGATGGAGTCCCGCACTGGGCTCCCTGCTCGGCAGGGAGTCTGCTTCTCCCTCTGACCCTCCCGACCCTCCCCCCTCTCATGTGCTCTCTCTCTCAGTCTCTCTCTCAAATAAATAAATAAAATCTTAAAAAAAAAGAATTGAACTATTAAAAATGAATAAATTTCTAGAAAAACACAAGAAATATAAAATCTGAATAATTCTATAATGATTAAAGAAACTAGAACTGTAAATTAAACAAAACTATTTCCACAAATAGGTAGGCCAAGATGACTATGCCAGAAAACTCTAAGAAACATTTAAAAAAGAAATAAAGCCAATATTATACATAGCCTTCCATAGACATAAAAAGAAGAAACATTGCCACCAGACCAGCAGCATAACCTTACTTCCAATATCTGACAAGGATAGTAAGAAGAAAGAAAAATACTAGACGAACTCATTCATAAAGAGTGTGCAAAAAATCTTTTAAAATGAGCAAAATTGAAAAAAAATAAATAAATAAAATAAAATGAGCAAAATTGAAAAAGAAATGATAGGGGAGGAGGTTCAAGATGGCAGCATAGGAAGATTCTGAACTCAACTTCTCCAATAAACACAACAAATCAACAGCTTTTGGAAAATTTCCTCTGAAAAAGTCCTAAAAACTAGCTAAACAGCACCTCTACAACAAAGGATAAAAAAGCCACATCAAGAAGGTAGGAGAGGCAGAAACACACTCTCACCAAAAACCCCACCCCAGGCACGGTGACTTACAACTGGGAGGGACCTAAAGAAAGTAGAATTTTTCCCTTAGGAGTAAGGGGCTTGTGTCCCACAGCAGGCACCCCAACCCTTGGATGCTGCACCAGAAAGGCAAGCTCCCAAAATGTAAAACCAATGAGGATTACATCCAGGAGGACCATAGAACTGTAGGGGATGGAGCTCCCACCCTTGAAGGGCTCATATACAGACTCATTTGCCCCAGCACCCAGGCAAAAGAAGAATTTTGAAAAGCACCTAGACCATATGTGAAGGAGACACACTCACTAATCTTAAAGCACCTGCTGAAGAGGCAGGAACCTGTTGGGACTCCCTCCCAAGAGAAAAGCACTGGCAAGTGCCATTTTTGTCATCTCACTCTACCTTACTAATACCTGCACTAGCAAACATCATTTTGGCAATCTCACTCTAACCTGCTGGTGCAGGTGGGTCCTTCCCCCCCATCTATACCACACCCACACCACAGCCAGCTGGGTGAGTACCCTGCAACCCATGTGCCACAGCCATGTCACAGTCAGCCAGACAAGCATCCTTCCCCCATGCCCATACCTGAGTCACACTATATCCAGCCAGGCAACAATCCTGCCCATATCCACACACACACCGTAGCGACACCACAGCCAGCTGCATCACAGCCAGCCTGTACAGTATCTTCCTCCCACACACATGGCAGCTGGACCACAGCTGGTGAGGCAAATGCCCCGGCACCCCCCTACACTCCAACCTTACCACAGAGAGTGGACTCATGCAGCCCACACAGGAGATGGCCCTGGAGTGCCTGGCTCTGGTGGCCAGGAGGAGTGAGTTTCTGGGCTCCATAGGTCATCTCCCACACAAGACCACTCCTTCAATACTGGGAGAGGTAGCTGTTTCACCTAATACATAGAAAAAAAACACAGAGAATCAGGCAGTGAGGAGACAGAGGAATGTGTTCTAAGCAAAAGAACAGAGATAAGTAATCTACCTGGTAAAGAGTTCAAAGTAATAGTCATAAAGATGTTCACCAAATTAGGGAGAAGAATGGAGGAACACAGTGAAAACTTCAGCAGAGAAATAGAAAATAAAAGAAAGTACCAAACAGAAGTCACAGGGCTGAAGAACACAGTGACTGAAATGAAAAATACACTAGAGGGTTTAACAGCAGATTGGATGAAGCAGAAGAAAGGATCAGCAAGCTGGGAGACAAAGCAGTGGAACTCACACAGACAGAGCAGCAAAAAAAAAGAAAAAAGGAGTTTTAAAAAGTGAAGATAACTTAAGGGACTTATATGACAACATCAAGTGGAAAAACATACACATTATAGAGGTCCCAGAAGAAGAGAGAGAGATAGAGAAAGGGGCAGAAAACTAATTTAAAGAAACACTGACTGATAATTTCCTTAATCTAGAAAAACAAATAGACATCCTGGTCTAGGAAGACCACAGAGTTCCACATAAGATGAATCTAAACAGAGCCACACCAAGACACACTATAATTAAAATGTCAAATGTCATATGCAACTGATAAATTATTGAATACTACATTGGAAACTAAGTATGTACTATATGTTGGCTAATTGAATTTAAATTAAAAAAAAAGAATGAATTAAAAAGATAAATAGAAAAATAAAATGTCAAATGTTTGGGGAGTCTGGGTGGCTCAGTCAGTTAAGCTTCTGGCTCTTGATTTTGGCTCAGGTCATGATCTCAGAGTTGTGAGATTGAGCCCTGCTTCAGGCTCATGCTGGGCATGGAGCCTGCTAAGGATTCTTTCTCTTCCTCTCCCTCTGCCCTTCACCCTCTCTAAAAATATGAATGAATGAATAAATAAATAAATAAATAAATAAATAAATAAATAAATCATCAAGTTTTCAAGATAAAGACAGAATCTTAAAAGTGGCAAGAAAATATAACTTGTTATGTACATAGGAAACCTCATAAGGCCATCGACTTTATTTTATAGACTTTTTAATGCGTAGGTTCTTACACATGAACCTCATAGTAACCACAAAGTGAAAATTTATAGTAAATACACAAAAGAAAATGAAAAAGGAATTTAAACATAACACTAAAGAAAGTTATCAAACCACAAGGGAAGAGAGAAAGAGAAGAAAGAATCAGAGAAGAACTACAAAAATAACCAGAAAACAATTAACAAAATGACAGTATGTATCAATATTTACTTTAAATCTAAATGGACTAAATGCTCCAAGCAAAAGAGATAGGATGACTGAATGGATTAAAAAAAAAAAAAAAGAACCATCTATATGCTATCTACAAGAGGTTCACTTCAGACCTAAAGACACATACAGAATGAAAGTGAAAATGGAAACATAATGATCCAAAATCTTTGGGACACATCAAAAGCAGTTCTAAGAGGGAAGTTTACAGCAATATAGGCCTACCTCAAGAAGTAAGGGGAAAATCTCAAATAAGCAACCTAACCTTACCTCAGAAGGAGCTAGAAAAAGAAGAACAAAGCCCATAGCTAGAAGGATGTAAATAATAAAGAATACAGAAAAAAAAATTAAATAGAGACCAAAAAAATAGAAAAGATCAATAGAACAAAGAGTTGGTTATTCAAAAAGATAAATAAAATTGATAAACTTTTAGCCAGACTCAAAAAGAAAAAAAGAGAAGACTCAAATCAACAAAATTAGAAATGAAGAAGAAATAACAATCAACACCACAGAAATACAAAAGATCATAAAAGACTACTATGAATAATTATCTGCCAACAAATTGGACAACGTAGAAGAAATGGATAATTTCCTAGAAATTTATAATCTTCCAAAACAAAATCAGGAAGAAATAGAAAATTTGAACACTCCAATTACTAGCAATGAAATCAAAATAATAATCAAAAAACTCCCAACAAACAAAGGCCACATGGCTTCATAGGTGAATTCCACCAAACATTTAAAGAAGAGTTAATACCTATTCTTCTCAAACTATTCCAAAAAATATAAGAGGAAGGATAAGTTCCAAATTCATTCTATGAGGTCAACATTACCCTGATACCAAAACCAGACAAAGATACTATGAAAAAAGAAAACTATAGACCAATATCTCTGATGAACATAAATACAAAAATCCTCAACAAAATATTAGCAAACTGAATTCAACAATAAATTTTAAAAATTATTTACCACAATCAAGTAGGATTTATCCCAGAGATGCAAAGGTGGTTCAATAATCACAAATCAATCAATGTAATATACCACACTAACAAAAGAATGGATAAAAACCATTTGATCACCTCAATAGATGCAGAAAAGGCATTTGACAAAGTACAACACCCATTCATAATAAAAACTCTCAACAAAGTGGACTTAGAGGAAACATACCTCAACATAATAAAAGCCATATATGACAAACCCACAGCTAACATCATCCTTAATGAGGAAAAACTGAAAGCTTTCCCTCTATGATTAGGAAAAAGACAAAAATGTCAACTATCAGCACTTTTATTTAACATAGTACTTAAAGTCCTAGCTGCAGGAAGGAAGGAAGGAAATTGGTAAAGAAGTAAAACTACCACTATTTGGCAGATGACAAGATACTGTATATAGAAAACCTTCAAGATTCCACCAAGAAACTATTAGAACTGTTAAATGAATTTAGTAATGTTTCTGGATACAAAATTAATATACAGAAATCTGTTGCATTTCTATACACTAATGACAAAGTAACAAAAAGAGAAATTAGGAAAACAGTCCCCTTAACAACTGCACCAAAAGTAATAAAATACCTAGGAATAAATTAAACCAAAAAAATCAGACTTCTACTCTGAAAACCATAAGACATTGATGAAAGAAATTGAAGATGACCAAAACAAATGGAAAAGTATGCCATGCTTATGGACTGGAAGAACTAATATTGTTAAAATGTCTATTCTATCCAAAACAATCTATAGATTCAATGCAACCCCTATCAAAATACCAATAGCATTTTTCACAGAACTAAAACAAATAATCCTAAAATTTGTATGGAACTACAAAATAACCAAAGCAATCTTGAGAAAGAAGAACAAAGCTGGAGCTATCACAATCCCAGATTTCAAGTTATACTACAAAGCTATAGTAATCAAAACAGTATGGTACTGGCACAAAAATAGACACAGATCAGTGGAACAGAACAGAAAGTCCAGAAATAAACTCACATTTATATGGTCAATTAATCTACAACAAAAAAAGCAAGAAGATACAATGGGGAAAGGACAAGCCTGTCCAATAAATGGTGTTGGGAAAACTGGACAGCTATATGCAAAATAATGAAACTAGACCACTTTCTTACACCATACACAAAAGTAAACTCAAAATGGATTAAAGAACTATGTGACACCTGAATGTGACACTTGAATGTGACACCTGAAACTCCTAAAAGAAAATATGGGCAATAATCTCTTGGACATGGGGCTTACTAACATTTTTCTGGATCTGTCTGCTGAGGCAAAGGAAACAAAAGCAAAAATAAACTATTGGAACTTCATCAAAATAAAAAGCTTTTGCACAGCAAAGGAAACCATCAACAAAATGAAAAGGCAACCATCAACAAAATGAAAAGGCAACCACCAACAAAATGAAAAGGCATCAACAAAATGAAAATGGGAGAAGATATTTGTAAATGACATATCTGATAAGGCGTTAATACTCAGAATATATAAAGAACTTATATAACTCAACACCAAAAAAAAGGAAACAAGTTGATTAAAAAATGGACAGAGGACCTAAATAGACATTTTGCCCCAGAAGACATCCAGATGGCCAACAGACACATGAAAAGATGTGCTCACTAATTGTCAACGTCTAGTGCGTTGGGGTCCCTGGGTAAGGGTCGTGAAAGAACCAGGACACAGGGGATGCAGAGCAAAGGCAGCACTTGCAACTGCATGCTGTCGTTTATTTCCCACACAGCTATATACTTGCAGTGAACAGATAAGCATGACAATGTGTACTTTTAGCTGATAATAAGATCATGCCCACATCCTTGAAGAAAGACACGCAAGATATAAGAACAAACTACATCCTGTTTTTTGTTTGCCGAAGCGCGGAACTATCTCGGCCACCCTTCCTCTGGGAACAGCACGTTCTTATAAAAGAATACTTCTAATATAGGCAAGAGCCACTTCCTGCTGATCCAGGCATTCAGAACTTGCAACATGAGATAAGGGGAAGAGAACGTTTTCTCCTCCTGGCTCAGGTTTTCCTGGCTTTCCTAAATCTCGCTGCAGTCCTCGAATGACCCTGGCTCGCAAGGGGCCTGCAGGCCTATGCCATCTCAACTAATCATCAGGGAAACACAAATCAGAACCACAATGAGACCAGTCAGAATGGCTATCATAAGTGGCATTATCTCTTAAATTTTATTTGTGTCTATTGCTAGTAAAAAGAAGTATAATTGATTTTTGTATTTGTATATTTACCTGCATCCCTGCAAAATTCAACTATTAGCTTTTTTCTTTTGTACTGTCAATACTTACACTTAATATGATTTATAGAGTTTCATTTTGTCCTTTCCAGTCTTCTTTTTCTTTGCCTGGCTAAGATCTCCAGCACAATATTGGACAGAAGTGATGAGAATGGCTGGAAAGGAAAAAAGAGATAATGCCATTTATGATAGCATCAAAAAATATCAAGTATATAGGAGGTAATCCAGTACCATGTTGGAGCCAACTTGTACCTGCTCATGACAGCCAATAGAGCACATTTACATTCATATTCTATTGTAGCATAACAAACTACTGCATACACAACACCTGTGTATTACATAGTCCTGAAGGTCAGAACTTTGCACAGTGTGGCTGGGTTCTCTGCTCATGGTCTCACAAGGCTGAAACCAAGCTGTCACTGGGCTAAGCTCTCATCTGGAGGCTCTGGAGAAAAATGTACTTCCAACCTTATTTTGTTGTTGGCAGAATTCAGACTGAAGTTCCCATTTTCTTGCTGGCTGTCAGTCAGGGGGCACTCTAAGCAACTCAAGGTCACATGCATTCCTTGCCACATGGCCCCTTCCAGCAACATAGAATTTCTTGCACATCAAATTTCTCTAGTGCTTCAAATATCTAACTTTCTAGCAACCAGGCAGAGAAAACTCTCTACTCTTAAAGTGCTCATGTGACATAGTCACACTCCTCCAGATAATGTCCCAATCTAAGGTCAGATTAGTCACAGAAAGATCCAACATCTTCATGGTCCTGGGGCTCTGCAGGGCATGTAAACAAGAAAGAGGGTAATCTTGGGAAACATTTTAGAATCCTGCCCAACAATCTGGCCCCTCTGGCCCCTAAATAACTACAAACCCTCAAATGCAAAAATATATTTACTTCTTCCCAAGTTGACAATGTTCTCACCTCATTCTAGTACTCAAAGTCCAAATTCTCATGTAAATCTTATCAGCTCAAAAGTCCAAAATTTTGGGGCACCTGGGTGGTTCAGTCAGTTGGGTGTCTGCCTTTGGCTCAGGTCATTATCCAGGGTCCTGGGATCGAACCCCGCATCGGGCTCCATGCCTGGCAGGGAGCCTGCTTCTCCTTCTCCCTCTGCCTGCCTTCCTGCCTGCCTGTCTGCCTACTTGTGATCTCTCTCTCTCTGTCAAATAAATAAATAAAATCTTTAAAAAAATAAAAAATAAATAAAATAAATAAATTAAAAAGTCCAAAATTGCATCATATAAAATATGTAATCATGTGTGATGACGCTTCTGAGTGTAATCCTTCAGTATAGCTTGGAGGCATATTTACTCTCCATCTGTAGACCTGTGAAATTAGAAACCATTATCTGCCCCAACATTCCCATCATACAATTGTGGGACAAGTATAGCATAATAGTTACATGCATTTTGGTTCAACGAAGGGAGAAATGGAAAATAAAATATAGTCACGAATCCAAAACTGTTTTGAGATCCAGCCAGGCAAGCACCAGCCAGAGGTCCTTGGGTAGGCTTCATGACCTGAGAATGACCCTCTGTGGCTCTTGGCTCCACCCTCCAAGTTATCCTTCATGAAACATAGCATGTGTTTGTAAGAGGTGGTGGGTCCTTTAGACAAAAGCCACATTCACATATCATTTCAAGACAATCACTTCTCTATCTTGGACTTCCTCTGAGATGACTGAGGGACAAGACTTCTAAGCTTCCTAGAAGCCCTCTGGCTGGATTGAGAAGACCTATGAGGAGCTCCCTTATCCCTTAGATTGTGTGTGGCTGAATACTCTGACCTTTATCTTCCTAGGGTTTCAGCAAAGGGGTCCAATCACATGCTCAGCCCTTTCTCTGAGCCACACTAATAGATAGCAGTCACCATGACTCAACATCTTTTACCATCTGGAGAAGGTGAGAATTTTCAAAATCATCCAGTCCTGGTTCCTTTTTGTTTACAGTTCTTCCCTCAATTTCTCTCTCACCTCTCTCATTTTACCATAAGCAATAAGAAGAAACCAAGGAGTACCTTTAGCACTTTGCTTTGAAGTCTCCTTTGCCATATATGCAAATTCACCCCTTACAGATTCTGCTTTCCACATAACTGCAGACAAAATTTTGTTAAGATTTCTTAACAAGGATAATTCTTCCTCCAATTTTCAATAATATATTCCTTACTTAATTCTGGGCCCTTACCAAGAGTGTTCTCAAATTCCAGATTTCTATTAATAGTCTGTTCACAGCTAATTTAGGTTTTCTCTAAGGCAATTTAGGATATCTCTATAATGCTTCTTATTTCCTTCTGAGCTCTCACTAGCAGAACCTTTAATGTCCATATTTCTATTATCAGTTTGTTCAAGGCAATTAAGGGATTTTTTTATTATCTTAATCCTCAAAATTCTTCCACCTTCTGCCAACGGACTGATTCCAAAGTCACTTCAACATTTTTATTCAGACTTTTTGAGATCAGTAAACGTTCACATGTAAGGAATAATACAAAGAGATCCCATGCGACTTGTACCCAGTTTCCCGATGGTTATATCTTGCAAAATATCACAACTGGATATTGACATTGATATAGTCAAGATGCAGAACAGTTCCATCACCAAAATGCTCCTCATGTCACCTTTTTTTTTTTAAGATTTTATTTATTTATTTGACAGAGAGAGACACAGTGAGAGAGGGAACACAAGCAGGGGGAGTGGGAGAGGGAGAAGCAGGCTTTCCACTGAGCAGAGAGCCCAATGTGGGGATCGATCCCAGGACCCTAGAATCATGACCTGAGCCAAAGGCAGATGCTTAATGACTGAGCCACCCAGGCGCCCCTCAGGTCACCTTTTTATACCCACATCCAGCTCCTTCCTCCCTGATCCCTTGGAACTACTAACCTGTTCTCAATTTCTATAATATTGCCATTTCAAGAATGTTATATAAATAGAGTCATACAATATTGAACATTTTAAAATAGACTATTTTTCATGTAGCATAATTCCCTGGGAGTTCATCTAAGTTTGGCATGTATCATAGTTCATTCCTTTTTTTTTTTTTAAAGATTTTTATTTTATTTATTTGAGAGAGAATGAGACAGAGAGAGAGCATGAGAGGGGGGAGGGTCAGAGGGAGAAGCAGACTCCCTGCTCAGCAGGGAGCCCGATGCAGGACTCGATCCTGGGACTCCAGGATCATGACCTGAGCCAAAGGCAGTTGCTTAACCAACTGAGCCACCCAGGTGCCCCATAGTTCATTCCTTTAATTGCAGAGTAGTATTCTACAAGATGGATGAACCACAGTCTGTTTAACCATTTACCCATTAAAGAACATGTGGGTTGTTTCCATTTGGGGGCTAATTAAAGTTACTATGAATATTTGTGTATAGTTTTTTGTGAATATTTTTCATTCCTTTGAGATAAATGCTAGAGTACAACACTATATTGTATGGCATGTATGTTTAGTTTTTTAAGACACTGCCAAACTATTTTTCAGAGTGGTCATACCATTTTACATTCCCATATGCAAGATGAGTGATCTAGTTTCCCTGTATCCTTGCTAGCATTTGGTGGCACTATTTTTTATTTTAGCCATTCTGAGAGCTTTGTAATATTATCTCTTTGTGTTATGATTTGCATTGAACATCTTTACATATGCTGGTTTGCCATCTGTATATCTGATTGGTGGGAAGTCTGTTTATGATGTTTGTCCATTTTCTAACTAGATTGTTTACTATTGAGTTTTGAAAATCCATTATATATTCTAGATACTAATACTTTGTCAGATATGTGGTTTGCAAATATTTCCTTTTCATATTTCCATCTTAACAGGATCTATCACAGAGCAAATGTTTTATTTTGATGAAGTCAAATATATCAATTTTTCCTTTTTTGGTGTGTGTGTGGTTTTTTTTTTAAGATTTTATTTTTAAGTAATCTTTACACCCAACATGGGCTTGAACTCACAATCCCAAGATCAAGAATCACATGCTCTACTGACTGAGCCAGCCAGGCACCACTTTTTTGGTATTTTTGATGTCAGATCTAAGAACCCTTATCTAGCCTTAGATTTAAAAAAAAAAAAAAAATCCCCTATTGTTATCGTCTAAAAGTTTTACATTTTACATGTAAATTTATGATCCATATGAGTAATTTTTTGTATAAGGTATGAGGTATAGATGAAGGTTCTTTTTTTTTGCCTATCCATATCAGACTTTTTTAGCACCATTTGTTGAAAAGGCTATCCTTCCTCTAATGAATTGTTTTTGTGCCTTTATCAAAAATGAGTTGAGTATATTTGTACATGTCTATATGTGGATCTCTAATATGTTGCATTGATCTGTGAGTCTATCCCTTCCCCTACCATAATGTTTTGATTACTATAACTATATATAAAGTTTTTTTGTTTGATTTTTTGGGGTTTTTTAAATTTTATTTATTTATTTAGAGAGAGAGCATGAGCAGGGGGAGGGTCAGAGGGAGAGGGAGAAAGAATCTCAAGCATACTCCATGCTGATTGCAGAGCCCAGTGTGGGGCTCTGTTTCATGACCCTGAGGTCATGACCTGAGTCAGAATCAACCAACTGAGCCACCCAGGCACCCCATATGCTAAGTTTTAATTTGGGGTAAAGTGATTCATCCCACTTCATAATTCTTTGTTAAGATATTTTAGTTATTCTAGTTCTTTTATATTTCCATACAAATTTTAGAATAAGCTTATCCTTGTCTACAAAAATAACTTGCTGGGATTTTGATAGAAATTGCACTAAACCTGTATATCAAATTGAGGAGAGTTAGCATTTTTACTTTATTGAATTTCCCAATCCATGAACATGATGTGTCTGTCTATTTATTTAAAACTTAGATTATTTTCATCAGGATTTGATCATTTTCAGCACACCGATCTTATACATATTTAAAGTTTACACCTAAAATTTTCATTTCCTTTGGATTGATTATAAGTGGCACTGTATTTTTAATTTTAGCTTCTGTAGTGTTAGTACATAGAAATGCAATTGATATTCACACTGATGTTGTATCCTGTGACCTTGCTGAACTCACTTGTTAGTTCTAGGAGGGGTTTTTTTTTCATATATGCCTTGGGATTTTCTAAATAAATATCATGATACCTGCAAATCTAGACAGTTTTATTTCTTCCTTTGCAATCTGTATGTTTTTTAGTTCTTTCTCTTGCCTTATTGCAGTGGTTATAATTTCCAGTACTATATTGAGTAAGAGTGGTGAAAGCTGACATCCTTGCCTTGCTTCCTGTCTTAGAGGAAAAGCATTCAGTCTTTCACCATGAAGTATCACTTGATATTAGCTGTAGTTTCTTAGACACTCTTTATCAAGTTGAGATAGTTCCCATCTATTCCTAATTTGCTGAGTACTTCTATTATAAATGGTGTTGGGTTTTGTTAAATGCTCTTTCTGCATATTCAATTGTTAATATGGTAAATTACATTGATTTTAGAATGTTGAGCCAGTCTTGCCCATCTGAAATAAATTCCACTTAATCATGGTGTATGATAATTTTTACACATTGTTGGATTTGGTTTGCTAACATTTTTGAGCATTTTTTGCATCTAACTTAATGAAAATATTGGTCTGTAGGTTTTTTGGTCTTCTGTCATTATTGTTGTAGTGTCTTTGTCTGATTTCATATTAGGATAATACTGGCCTCATAAAATAAGTTGGAAACTGTTTCCTCTTTTTCTACTGTCTAGTAGAGATTGTGTAAAACTGGTGTCAATTTTTCCTTAAATGTTCAGTAGAATTCACTGGCGAAACCATTTAGACTTGAAAATATCTGGCCTTTTAATTACAAATTCAATTTCATTAAATTGTTTCACCTTGATTGAGTTTTGGTAGCTTGCAGTTTTTGAAAAATTGCTCCATTTGTTCTAAACTGTTGAATTTATGAGTGTAAAGATGTTCATAGTGTTTCCCTTATTATCCTTTTATTGGTTACAGCCTCTGTATTTATATCTCATTTCATTCTTGAGATTGATTACTTGTGTCTTCACTCTGTTAATCCTTGTCAGTCTTGCCACAGATTTATTAATTTATAAATACATCTTTTTAAAAAACAGCTTTTGTTGTTTCACTGATTTTCTCTGTTGGTTTCCCGGGTTTTTTTTCTGCTCTTATCTTTATTATTTCCTTCCTACTGTTCATTTGACATTTATTTTGCTCTTCTTTTTCTATTTTTTTGAGGTAGGTGCTTAAATTATTGATTTAAAACTGTTTCTCTTTTCTCATGTAAGCACTTATGTAGAGTAAGCTATAAATTTTCCTCTCAGAATCGCCTTAGCTGTGTCCCACATATTTTAATATCTTCTATTTTCATTTAATTTTATTTTTTTATATTTATATATTTGAACTTATCCTTTGACTTATGTATTATTTAGAAGTGTGATTTTAATTTCCAAGTGTTTAGAAATTTTTCTGTGGTCTTCTATTATTGATTTGCAGTTTGATTCCACTAGGGTCAGAAAAAAATTCTGATTTTAACTCTTAAATTTGTTGAGATTGTTTTATAACCCAGAATATGATCTATATTGGTGAAAAGATCTATAGGTACTTAAAGAAATGTTTATTTTGCTGTTGGGTGGAGAGTTCTATACCTATCTATTGACTCTTTTTTTTATAACTTCTTTCTCTTTACTGATATTTTCTGTTCTTTCATTTGTTTCCAGAGAAATTGTGATTGTTTGTTGAAGCATTTTTATGATGGCTATTCTAAAATCCATGTCAGATAATCCAACACCTGATCTGTCTCAGTGCTGCCATCTGTTCATTGCTTATTCTCATTCCTGTTGTGAATTTCATGCTTCTTGGTATGATGAGTGATTTTCAATTGTAATCTGGACATTTTTGAAATTATATTATAAGATTCTGGATCCTATTTAATCTTCCCTTTGTTAAGCAGGCAATTTCCCTGTTGAGATGTAGCACAAGAGCCAGTGGTTCTATATGTTTGGCTTCTCACTGGGCTCACTGACAGCACTCTTACAAAAACAGGGCAGTGACTCATACTGCATCCTTGCAGGTGAGTGGGGTGGCAGTTTTGCTGCTCCCTCAATTCCCACTAACACCTTCCTGGGAAATGAGGCACCAACTGGTACAGAGTCATTGCTTCCAAGTGGGGATGTAAGATCAGCTCTCTGCTGGGCCCCACTGCCCCCAGAAAGAGGAGGAGGGAAGGGCTAACTCATACTGCTTTCTGTTGCAGGATGAAATCAGAAGCTCTGGTGAGCCTGCTGACACCTGGGAAGGGACAGGGAAGCTGACCACAGACAATCCCCATTTTTACCACCTTGTTCCACTTCTTTGATGCCAGGTAAGAGTGAAAGCTAGTCTTGTTCCTATTGCCTCATTAATTTTTGTAGGGAAGGAAAAAGTTCCTCTACTGTCTTAGGTTTAGTGACAGGGGTCCAAAATCAAACTAATAAAAGAAAAATTAACAAGAGAAAAAATGCAGTTTATTTATGTGTGTAATGTGCATTCATGCAAGAGAACTAAGTGATGAGTAACTCAAATGGGTGATTAGAATTTGCAGCTTATATACCATCTTACAAAGAGTAATAAATTTATGAAGAAGTGGTAAGACAGGGGCGACTGGGTGGCTCAGTTGGTCGGGCATTTGTCTTTGGCTTGGGTCATGGTCTCAGGGTCCTGGGATCAAGCCCTGCATCAGGCTCCCTGCTCGCAGGGAACCTGCTTCTCCCTCTCCTCCCTGCTCATGCTCTCTCTCACTACCTCTCTCTCTCTCTCAAATAAATAAATAAAATCTTAAAAAAAGAGAGAGAGAAGAAGTGGTAAGACAAACGAAAAGGAGTTTGAACTTCTAGGGGCAGTAAATTAATTATGTAAAGGTGAATATATGGGGAAAACTTATAGAAAATAAGTGTTATTTTAGTCAGGTTTGTTTGTTCAGACCCATCTCAGTGCTGGCTTTCTGTCTCCAGTGACAGTGGTTGTTTTCTTCCTGCTAGTATAGAAGAGGAAGAACACTTTCACAAAGGAAATTTGTACCCTGCAGTTAGGCAAAAAAAGAAAGGTAGAGAGTTTTTCCCATGTCCTCTGTTTCTCAATTGCCTTAAAACAGTACTACTTTATTACCTCACAGTTTCTACAGATCAGAAGTCCAGGCACAACATGACTGGATTCTCAGCTCAGGGTCTCACTGGGATGCAGGTCTCATCTGAAGCTCAGGTTCCTCTTCCAAGCTCACTAGTTGTTGGCACAATTCATTTTCTTGCTGCTATAAGACTGAGGTCCCCATTATCTTGCTAGCTGTGGGCCAGTTCCTACAGGTTGCTTTCAGGTCCTCACCATGTATCTCCTTCCACATCATCAACAGAGAGCTTCCTTCAGGTTGAATACATCTCATGCTTTGAATCTCTCTAGTTTATCCCTTTTCAACCAGGTAGAGAAAATGTCTTGCTTTTAAAGGACTCATGTGATTCGGTTAGGCCCACTTAGATAATCTCCCCATCTTAAGGTCAGCTGTGCCATTTGATAATCTGATCACAGGAGTAAAATCCATTATCTTTACAACTGTGGGAATGATATAGTGTGTGTACACCAGGGGTGCAGAAAATCTTAGGGAACATAGGAGCCTGGGGGCTCATGCTTATCACGGCATCTCTCTCCAACACCAAGTTCTTTGACATTCTATTGTTAGCTTGAAATTAACCATGTTGGGAGTATTTACACCATGAAAGTTAGTGAATGCTGTTAAGTCAGGGCTTCCCCCTCCCACCTCCATCCCAGAGAGCAGGTTTACCAACACATACTGAATAAATCTAATAAAAGTTGTGCAAGACCTTTATCACTGAAAACTACAAAGCATGGTTAAAGGAAAATAAAGATGACCTAAATAAATGGAGGCAATATACCTTGTCAGTGGATTGGGAGAGTTGATATTGTTAAGCTAGCAGTTCTCCACAGATGATCTATAGATACAAACCGATCTCAGTCAAAATCTACTAGTCATTTGTGTGTAAATTATTATGTGATTCTAAAATTAATAAAGAAATGCAAAAACCTAGAATAGCCATGACAATTTTAAAGTAAGAAATCTGAAAAACAAAACAAACAAATAAACAAACAAAAAGAAACTCATAAATACAGGGAACAAACTGGTGGCTGCCAGAAGAGAGGTTGGTGGAGAGATGGGCAAAATAGGTGAAGGGGATCAAGAGGTACAAAATTCCAGTTATAAAATAAGTAAGTAACAGAAATGAAAAGTACAACATAGAGAATATAGTCAATAATATATAACGTTCTATGGTGACAAACAGTAACTACACTTATTGTGATGAGCACTGTATAATGTATAGAATTGTCAAATCACTATGTTGTATGCCTGAAACTAATATAACATTGTATGTCAACTCTACTTCAATTAAAAAAAAAAAAAAAGTGAAGAGACTACCAAATGTCAAGGCGTACTATAAAACCACAGTAAAGACAATGTAACACTGTCATAGGGTAAAGATATAAACCAATAGAATAGAATTTTTTAAATCCCAGAAAAAGACCCACACACATATATATAGTCATTTTATTCATGGCAGAGGCAGGTACAGTTCAGTAGGAGAAAGAATGATCTTTTCAATAAATGATACTGGAGCAGTTCGATACTCATAGGAAAAAATAAACCTCAACCTTTTCCCCTACAAAAATGAATTTGTGAAAGATAATAGACCAAAATATGAAAAGTAAAAACACTAAAGATTCTCAAGAAAAATACAAGAGAATATCTTTATGAACTTAGGGTAGGAAAATTTCTTAAACAGAACACATTTAAAAAATGAAAGTTAAAATTGGTTAAAATTAAGAGCTTCTCTTCACCAAAAGACATCATTAAAACAGTAAGAATATGAACCACTAGAAGATATTTGCATTAAATAAATTCAGCATAGGACTTGTATCCAGAATGTATAAAGAACTCTTAAAAATTGATTGTTTTTTAAGACAATCAACCCCAGAGGAAAATAAGCAAAAGACTTGTACTTTATAAAAGAGAACATCTGAATGACCAATAGGTTTATAAAAAGGTGTGAACACCTTTACTTCTCAGAAAAACAAATTAAAACCATCACAAGATACCACTATATGCCTTGAAAAGCTAAAATTCAAGGTACTTGTTGACAAAAGCAAATACTGGCAAGGATATGTCATTCTATACAGAAGTTTGTATATATGATGGTTCTTAGAAGGGTTTTTTTTTTTTCTTTTTTTGGTCCTTCCATTTATTATAATGGGTGTCCACAAATGATTCTAAATATGTGTTCTTCATTTTTAACTGCTGGAAGTGTAAAAAAAACACAAATTAAGTTTTGTTGATTTTTTTTTTTCCCTAAACCCCAAAGTCCTGAAAATGTTTGTGGACAATGATTTTTTTTTAAAAATAGTAAAATAATAGAATCTTGATCATAGCTTTACTTATAAATGGAAGACAACTCAATTATCTATCAGCAGTAGGCTGGATATATAATTTATAGTGTGTTCATACAATGAAATACTTCATAGCAATGAACAAAAACAAACTACAGCCACACATAAGTGAATTATTCAAATAAAACAATAAGTGAAAGCAGACACAAAAGAGTATATAAATATGATCCCATTTATATGAAATTTAAGAAGAAGCAAAGTAATCCTACATATCAAAAGCATTTTGGGGATAATTAGGGAAATATAAATAAGTTCTGGATATCTGGCAGTATTAGATATTTATTTATTAATTTTCTTAGGTGTGATGAAGGTATTGTTACCTTTCATCTGAAATAATTAAGAGTAAAGTGTCATGACATTTGGAACCTACTTTTAAATAGTTCTTGTGAGTGTGTGTGTGTGTGTGTGTGTGTGCAAAGCAACTACTAGAACCACCTATTATTTTTATTATCAGAAAAAAGTAAAACTATCACATTTGGGGAAAAAATGGAAAAGAACTACAATTTTCTCATAAAAATACAATATAAACACTTTATTTTGAAATAAATTTTTAATCAGGCCATAAAGGGAAAAATTGATATATCTGACTATTTTAGAATTAAGAACTTCTTTCATCTAAAGATACAGTTAAGAAAGAGAAAGGATAGGGCACCTTTGTGGCTCAGTTGGTTAAGCATCTGTCTTCAGCTCAGGTCATGATCCCAGGGTTCTGGGATCGAGTCCCACATTGGGCTCCCTGCTCAGCAGGGAGTCAGCTTCTCCTTCTGCCTGCCACTCCCCCTGCTTGTGCTCTCTCTCTGTTTCTCTCTGTCAAATAGATAAATAAAATCTTAGAAAAAGAAAAGAAAGAGAAAGAGAAAGGATAAGCCACAGAATGGGAGAAGATATTCAGGAGTGCTGCTTTAGAATAACTCATTCGCCTGCATATATGTATCTTTTATGTACTTCTCCATATGGTTTTTGTATTTGGACCAGGTGGATTTGACTCAGCCAGTAGTGGCCCTAAGGAGGTTTTCATCATGCTTGTTAAATGGGTCATTTAGCTGAAAGGAGGGGTAGCATTGTTGCTTGTGGTAGCATTGAAAATAAACAAATAAATAAAACAAACAAGCAATCTTCTCCAAAGTACTGGGGACAAAAGAGCCTGAGGCTGGGAAGATGTGGGGGCCATGCCTGGGGAGCCCTACCTGGAAAATGTGACACATCATGAAGCCAATTAATTTTCCCTGATTGGCATGAAAATTAATTTGCTTAGAATTATTCATGCTGGAGGGTTCTAATTATTCATCTCCATCAAGATGCAAATTGAGTTTTGCACAAAGAGAACTAGGGGGAGGCCAGAGGGGAATGGTGGGGTGTGGTGGGCAGGCCTGTGTTGAAGGAAAATCTGGGACCCAGGTGGTGCTGAAACCATAGGAATTCTGAGCTACAGCTTTGGTAGGAGAGACTCAGGGCCAGCTAGCTTGCCTTCTACATGAAATATCCCCCCCTGGGAGGAGACACTGAAATAGAGGAGAAGCATGCTCAAAGTGCACATTGTGTACCAGCTTCATCACATCGTGCTCCTTATGCTGGAAACAGAGAGATGCCTGATGCTGGAGAGACCCCAGAGATGCTCTCTCAGCTGGAGACAGTTACATAACAAAATAAAAAGGATGTGCTTTATATGCATCCTTGCCTGTTATGGTGTCCAATAAATGTTTGATGACTCACTGCTGCATTATTAATCTTTTGGCAGACCACTGAAAAAGTTACCCTCTGTATGAGTAATAAAATTTATTAAATTATGCAAGAAATATTTGTTACACAGCTACTCTGGGCCAGCCTGTGTTAGGTGCCAGGGATACAGAGGCGAAATCAGCATTTACACCCTCAGGGAGCTCACTGTCTGTGCTGAGACCTCAAAAGACCTGTAGAATGCCTAAGGGTGTTATTAAGGAGGAAAGATTTGTAAGACTCCTTCCTTCCACTGAAAAACACACAGCATTGTTGAGGAAAAATGAACACCTGCATATATGGAAATGCAAAGGACCCAGATTAACCAGGGCATCCTTTAAAAAAAACAATAATAGAAGTTTACCATGGAACATTATTCAGACATTAAAAATGAGATCTTCCCATTTGCAATAACATGGATGGGTCTAGAGGGTATAATGCTAAGTGAAATAAGTCAGACAGAGGAAGACAAACACCATATAAGGTCACTTGAGTGTGGAATTTAAGAAACAAAACAAATGAACAAAGAAAAAAAGACAAACAAAAAACAGGTTCTTAAATACAGAGAACAAACTAGCGGTTGCCAGAGGGGAGGTGGGGGGGGTGAAATAGGCGAAGAGGATTAAGAGAATTAAAAATACACTTATTTTGGGGTGCCTGGGTGGCTTCATCAGCTGGGCATGTGCCTTCAGCTCAAGTCATGATCTCAGGGTCCTGGGATCGAGCTCCACATTGGGGTCCCTGCTCAGCGGGGAGTTTTTCCCTCTCCCTCGGCCCCTCCCCTTCGCTCATGCTTGCTCTCTCTCTCATATAAATAAATAAAATATTTTTTAAAAAAAGAATACACTTATCTTGATGACCACAGAAAAATGTATAGAATTGTTGGATCAGGGCCCCTGGGTAGCTCAGTCGGTTAACCGTGGGACTCTTGATTTTGACTCAGGCCATGAACTCAGGGTCCTGGGATCAACCCCATGCCAGGCTGCCTGCTCAGAAGGGAGTCTGCTTGTCTCCCTCCCGCTCTGCTCCTCCCCTGCTCACACACTCTCTCTCAATAAATAAATAATAAATAAATAAATAAATAAATAAATCTTGAAAAAAAAAATTGTTGAATCATTAAATTGTACACCTGAAACTAATATAGCACCATGTTAATTATACCTCAATTTTAAAAAAGAATTTAAAAAGTGAATCCACTTGCTCTATTGACTATCAAAATATTATAATATCATGGTGTATTAGTAAGGTTTCTTCAGACAGAATCAACAGGATGTGTACATGTGCAGAGACTTATTTTAAGGAATTGTCCCACATGATTATGGATTTGGTAAGTCCTAAATCTACAGAGTAGATTGGCAGGCTGGAGACCCAGAGAAGAGCTGCAGTTTGAATCCAAAGACAGTCTGCTCGGGTAATGTATGGAAGGGTTGAATCACTATATTGTACACCTGAAATTATTTTAATACTGTATGTTAATTATACTGGAATCAAAATAAAAACTTAATTAAAAAAAAAAAAAACAAAGACTGCCTGCTGGCAGAATTCCTACCTGCTTAGAGAAAGCCAGTCCTTGCTCTATTAAGGCCTTAACTGATTGGATGAGATTCACCCATATTATGGAGGACAATCTGCTTTACTCAAAGTCCCCCAATTTAAATGTTAATCTCATCCCAAAAGTACTTTCACAGAAACCTCCAGAATAATGTTTGAGCAAATATTTGGGCACCATGGCCCAGCCACGTTAAATTAACCATCACAAATGGGAATTAAGAAAGCATGGCATTGGCACAAAGACAGACCAACAGGCCAGTGGAAAATATTCAAAATTCTAGGAAAAAATCCCAAAAATATATAAACACTTGATAAATTAACAATGTGACACTGCAGAGCATTAAAGAAAGGTTAGCTTTGCAACAAATGGTGCTAGAACAACTAGAAATCCATATGAAAAAAACTTTGATCTTTACATCAGCCCATTCCCAAATATCAATACCAATTAGATCATAAATCTAAAAGAGAAAAGCAAAACAATAAATATTTAAGAAGACAATCCAGGAGAATATCTTCCATGACTTCAAGGTAGAGAAAGATTTCTTAAACAGGACACAGTAGGCACTAGACATAGAAGAAAGGACTCATAAATTTAGCTACATTAAAATTAAGAACACTGTTTTATAAAAAGACACTATAATAGTGTGAAAAGCAAGCCACTCAGTGAAAGAAGGTGATGAATGTCAAAAAGCCTGTTACCAGCAAATGTAAAGAATACCCCAAATCATATGGTATTTGTCTTTCCTGACTGACTTATTTCATTTAGAATTACACTCTCTAGCTCCATCCATGTTGCAAAAAAGAGAGTTAAACCAAGAAACAGACTCTTAACTATAGAGAACAAACAGATGGTTACCAGAGGGGAGGTGCGTAGAGAGATGGGTGAAACAGGTAAAGGGGATTAAGGAGGGCACTTGTCATAATGAGCACTGGGTGATGAATGGAAGTCTTGACTCACTATATTGTACACCTGAAACTAATACAACATTGTATGTTAACTAACTGGAATTGAAATTGAAAACTTAATAAGATAAGTAAATATAAAAGGCAAAAAAAAATTATCCCAAATCAATAAGAAAAAGGCAAAGACCAAGTAGAAAAATAAGCAAAAGACTAGAAGAGCAGGCAAAATAAGTAAAGGGAATTAAGAGGTACAAACTTCCAGTTATAAAATAAATAAGCCACAGGGATGAAGAGTACAACATAAGGAATATAGTCAATAATATTGTAACAACTTTGAATGGTGACAGATGATGACTACACTTATCACAGGGAGCATTTTGTAATGTACATAATTGTTGAATCACTATTTGTACACCTAAAACTAATATTATATGTCAATGATAATACTTCAATTAGAAATTTTTTAATTAAAAAAATTAGAACAGGCACTGCATGAAAAAGAATATCCAAATCAACAATAAAAATATAAATATAGGTTCATCCTCACTGGTAATCAGGAAAATGCAAATTAAGACCACAATGAATAATGTTACACACCAACCAGATAGGCAAAAATTTTAAAGTCCGACTATACCAGGTGTCAGTGAGGATGTGAAGCAATAAGGCCTATTATACATTGCTGGTACGAGTGTAAAATGATGCTGCCACACTGGGGAAAATGTTGGTAATGTTCAGCCAATCTCACCCAACAATTTTACTATTGGATATATACCTTATGGAAACACTTGATTATGTGCACTAGAATACATTTTGAAAAATGCCAAAAGAGCCACAGTGGCAGCAACTCAAATGTCCATCAATGGCAGAAATGATAAACTGAGGTATACTCATGCAAAGGAATACCATACAGCAATGAAAATGAATAAGTCTCAGATACACAGATACACACAACATAGATTCATCTTCAAAACATATTAAACAAAAAGAAATCAGATACAACAGAATGTCACTGTGCAATTTCATTGTATCACATTGAAGAATAGCAAAATTAAATTATAGGTTTAGGGATGACTACTTAGGTTGTAGAACAAACCAAAACCAAAACCAAACCTAAACAAGCCAAGAAAAAGAATCCCATGGGAGCTGAGATTGTGGTTACTGCTGAGGACGGGAGAGGGCCTGATTAAGAAGGGCCGTGCAGAGACTGCCAGGGGCTGGCAGAACTCTATTTCTTCCATTCATGCAATTACACAAGTGTTCGCCACAGTTTGTTAAGTTGATATGTTTGTGTTTTACACACTTTTCTCTATGTTTACAATCTTTTTTTTGAAGATATTATTTATTTATTAGACAGAGACAGAGAGAGAGCACAAGCAGGAGGAGTGGCAGGCAGAGGGAGAGGGAGAAGCAGACTTCCCACTGAGCTGGGAGCCCAATGTGGGACTCGATCCCAGGACCCTGGGATCATGACCTGAGCCGAAGGCAGACGATTAACTGACTGAGCCACCCAGGTGCCCTATGTTTACAATCATTAACAATATAAAAGTTTATTTGTATTGCACCATAAAAAAAACACTCAATGGATGGGTTCAACAGCATATTATACACAACTGGAGAATTGGTACACCGGAAGAAAGATTTGAAAAAAATAAGTCAGAACACAGCACTGAGAACCAAAGACATGGCCTCTCAGAAAAGGGAGGTTAAGATAGAGATTAGAGGGGAAGGGACTAACTTACACATAATCAGCTTTCCAGGATGAGACAGTAGAGAAAAAGTTTAAGAAAGGATGTTCAAACAGATAATGGCATAGAGTTTTTCCAGAATTGATGAAAGGCACACATTCTCAGATTCAGAAGCCCAATAAATCCCAAACAGAATAAATAAAAAGAAATCCAAACCCAGATATTTGATAGTAAAAGTGCAGGTAGCTGGAAACAGAGAAGATTTTAAAACCAATGAAGAAGAAAATAGAGATTGGTTACCAAGGAACAACAGTTAGATCAACAGTGAACTTTGAGCAAAGGCAATCAGGAAGACTGGAATAACATGCTTCTTACGTTCAGAGCAAAATAACCATCAACATGGAGTGGTATACTTAGTGCACTCATTTCCTAGGGCTGCTGTACAAATTAGCATAAACTGGGGGGCTGATTCTTTTCACAATTCTGGAGGTTCGAAGTCAAGGTGTCAACAGAGCCGTGTTTCCTCGAAAGCTCCAGGGATGAATACGTCCGTATCTTGTCCCAGTTTCTGGCACTTGCCAACAGCCCTTGGAGTTCCTTGGCTGGTGGCTATATCACTGCTTTGTCTGCCTCTGTCATTAAGGGCTTCTTCCCTGTGTCCGTATCCCTTTTCCCTCTTCTTATAAGGACACTCTCGCTGCATTAGGACCCATACTAATCCAGTATGACCTCATCTTATCTTGATTACTTCTGCAAAGATCCCATTTCCAAATGAGGTCTCATTCATAGGTACCAAGGATTAGGACTTGAACATATCTTTGGGGAGCCACAGTTCAACTCACAGCACCTGATAAAACTATCTTCCAACACTGAGAGAGAAATTCAGAAATTTTCAGACCAAAAACTGAGAAAGTTTACCTTTACAGAAAGAAATTCTAAAGGACGTACCTCCTACAGGAGTAGAATGATTACAAATATAACGCAGTAGATATAAGAACAAATACTGAGGACATAAAATTTTTAAATATGTGGATAAATGAAATGTGGGATAGCCATACAACAGATTATCTGGCAATTAAAATGAATGAAGTACGAACACATGCTACAGCATGGATAAACTTTGTAAACATGACATTAATTGAAAGAAGCCAGGCACAAAAGATCACACGTATGATTTCATTTCCATGAAATGTCCGTAATAGGCAGTTAATGCTTGCCAGGAACTAGAAGGGAAGAATAAGGAGTGACTGCTAATGAGAACGGGGTTTCTTTGGGGGATGATGAAAACATTGCACAATTCGATTACAGAGACGATTGCACAACTCTGTAAATATAGTAAAAGCTAAGGAAATAGGCATTTTAAATGAGTGAACTCTACAGTATGTAAACTATATCCTGATAAAGTTGTTTTTAAAAAAAGCAAGAGAGATAAAAAAAAAACAATACTGCCAAACAACGGCATATAGCAGCTAGAGCTTCAGCCATCCCAAAAGCAAGATGGAGCAAAGGAAAGAAAACAAGTATGGCCATACTTTTAAAGAGATTTCCTGAAAGGACCACAAAATGTCCTGGTACATTTCATTATCCAGAACTTTTCCAAGCTCTCACACAGTGAGCAAGGAAAATTGAGAAATGTAATTTATAAGTGGGCACCTTATGCCCCAAATTTCTCTGTTAGCAAAGAGAAGGGGTAAAGTGGATGTCGGGGAAGACGAACAGCAGTGTGTCCACATCCTCTTACCTTTGATGTGTCTGGTGCCCTTACCTTTGAAGCCACCAACAGACAGCCGTGAGAGGGAGCTACCTCTAATCTGCTTTGACCGTACACTCATCTTGCCAGAGACAACTGAATCTGAGCTGTGTGAGAAAGTCCAGGGCCCACAGTTCACTTTCTGCTAAGGCTGTTTCAAACAGCCATGTCTGTTTGAAACTTGCAACCTTGCAACACTGCAACTTGTAGGACACTTAGCCAATTTACAGTTCAGGCTGTGAGCAAAGAATGTTCTCTCAGTACAACATAGTCCCTCACATCTGCTGGTGGACTGGCTACCTCCAGTCTGAGTTTATCCTTCTTCTTCCGCTCATTACTGAAAGCCTCACATGCCAACATCTCACTAGTGGTGCGCAGACCTGCATGCTGAGGTCCTCAGGAGACAGTTGGCCCCGGTGTGCCGTCTGCTGCAGAACAGAGCAATCAGCTCTCCCACCTGCAACGTCTTGTGTGCCCAGCGCCAGAAGCCACACTTCCTCCACTTTTAGATTCCATTTCTTATAGCACCCCACCTTCAGATTCAGTTAAGAATAGATTTGGAAGGTCATTGCAAAATATTTTGCCCTAGAAGATAACAACTTTAACAGCACAGCTTTAACCATACAAAGCAAAAGTTGGCCGAATTACGAGAAAAGAAGAACAGAGTCATAATCATAATGGGAGGTTTTAACAGGCCTCTGCTGGAAAATAAGTCAAGCCAATACAGGGAGAGAAGGATATAGAATAATAAACAACATAATAAATGATTTTGATTTAATGAATATAGTCACATAAATCCTTTTACTCAAAAATTACAGAATACATATTCTTTTCAAAACCTGATCATTGAAGAGACCAATAAAATAGAAAAATCCCTGACAAGAATGATTAAGAAGGAAAAAAAGCACGTGCAAAATAAGTAACACTGGGTTGGGAAAGAGGAAGGGACTTAATTACAAATATGATAGAAATAATGTTTAAATCCTAAGAGATTATGTACAACTTTACATCAAAAAATTTGAAATTTAGGTATAATGGGAAATTCTCCAGAAATAATATAAATCACCAAATGTGGCTCAAGAAGAAAATTAAAACCCTGAAAGGGATCTAGCACTCCCACTTCTGGGTATGTACCCAAAGGACACAAAAACAGGATATCGAAGAGTTAAGTGCACCCCCACCTTCCTTGCAGCATTAGTCACCATAGCCAAGATACGAAAACAACCAAACTGTCTGTGGATGAATGGATAAAGAAGATGTGGTATATATACATATACGATGGAATATTGTACACAAGAAATTTTGTATGTGAGAAATAAGGAAATCCTGCCATTTGCAACAACATGGATGGACTTTGAGGAAATTATACTAAATGAGCTAAGTCTAAAAGAGATCTAATGCATAGCATAGTGAATATAGACAACCATATTTTATTATATAATCATCAAACTTGCTAAGAGAATAGATCTTAATTATTCCCACCACAGAAAAGAAATGATAATTATGCGCCATGATAGAGGCGTCAGTTATCACTATAATGGCAATCATTTTATATCAATGTACTAAATCAACATGTTGTATACCTTAGATTTATACAATGTCATATGTCAAATACACTTCAATAAAAAAAAAGCCTGAATGAGTTTCTCGCTATTAAAGACATTGAACTCATATTTAAAATTCAATCCACAAAATAAACTAAGTCCAGAAAGTTTTACTAGTGAGTTCCATTAGATTCATTTTATAGACTAGCAAAACCTCAAATACAAGACAGGAAAATAACAGTATAAGAAAGGAAAATTATAGCCAATCTTACCCTTGAATATGCAGAGAAAAGTACAAAAAAAAAGCCCACATCAATCCAGGAATAAATATTATAAACATTCAAATTCAGATATATACCCATGTGTGTGCGCATTCATGATAAAGGAGAAAAACAGAAAAATAATGTCAGCAAATGCAAAAAAATCATAGAAAATTCGACACTCTTTCATGATTTAAGAAAAAATTCCATAGTAAACTAGAAATAAAAACAAACTTCCTTAACATGGTAAAGTGCATTTCAAAAACCTATAGCAGCACCACAAACTACTCAAATAAACAAAACCTTGAAAACCAAAAAAAAAAACCAAAAAACCTGTAGCAGCAATTGTTGTCAATAGTGCAGCTGTAGGCCATCCCTTCAAAGCCTGGAACAAGACAAAGGGGACCGGCTATTGCATCTGTGGACTCAATGCTGTCATCTCTTCTATTTATCCTTGTCCTGGAGCTCCTGGCTGTCAAAATAACATAAGAATAAATATAAGTATTCCAAAGGAAGTTTTTAAAAAAACACAATTTGCCAATGATGATTTGTAGATGTCTCAAAGAGATTGACACAACAAATATTGTAACAAATGAGACCACTCAGCAGGTCGCCCAAGCTCTTCTACCCAAGAGCAGCAATCAATTAGAACATGAAATCCTACAAAGGACGGATTTTACCTTAGCAACAAAACAGTCAGGTACTGGGAATTAATGTAACAAAACATGTGCAAGGCCTTTACAGGTAAGAATTTCAAAAACTATCAAAAGAGAAAGGTTAAAATGAATGGAGAGAGAAAGCACATTCGTGTATGGGAAGACTCTCAAAAAGATGGCAGTTCTCTAAATCAGTCTATGAATTCACTGCAGTTTCAGCTAAAATTCCAAGGGATCATAGACATACAGTATAATGCCATTTATGTAATTATCCTGTCTACATTTCTTTCCCATTTTGCAAGTTTTGGGTCCCTGTCCTGTTTGTCTTTCCCTCCTCTGTTCTAACCAAAGGAGTTCTAGTACTTAGCCTTAGAATGATAGGATCTTATAAAATGCTGGTGGAAAAATCTCAATGAGATAAGAAGCAAATTTTGCCTCTTTCCCAATAGGTTTAGAAAAGTATCATTAAATATCCTTACTCTTTCTTCTTTTTAACAAAGTATATACCTGTACTTCAGAAATTATCACTATGGCCTATGAAACTAATTTTGACTCCTAAGTATGTGATTATGATCCCTTTTCTTTTTTAATAATTTATTTTCCTTGTTAATAATATTTAAATATTCAACACCCTTATTTCTAAATGATAAATATTTGGGGTATTTTTTAATTAAGGCAGAAAATGACCATTTTTACTTTCCTCTTCTCTTGCTTACATAGAAATTTTTTTAAAAATAAAATCTTTAAGGTGCACCTGGGTGGCTCAGTTGGTTAAGCATCTGCCTTCAGTTCAGGTCATGATCCCGGGATCCTGGGATCAAGCCCCATGTCTGGCTCCCTGCTCAGTGGGGAATCTGCTTCTCCCTCTTCCTCTGCCTCACCCCCCGCTCGGGTTCTCTCTCTCTTTCTCTCTCCAATAAATAACAATCTTTAAAAATAAAAAAAATAAAATAAAATAAAATCTTTAAGTCCATGGAATTTCTCATCTACATAAAAAATGTAAATCTCATTTAAATTAGTGCTTGCATTTCTATAATGATGGGTGATGTTGAGCATCTTTTCATGCGCTTATTGGTCATTTGTATATCTTCCTTGGTGAAATGTTTATTCAAGTCCTTTGCTCTTATTTTAATTGGTTTTCTTGGTTTTTTGTTGTTGTTGTTGTTGAGTTGTAGGAGTTCTCTATATATTCTGGATAGTAATCCCTTATTAGAAATGTGATTTACAATTATTTTCTGCCATTCTGTGGATTGCCTTTTTATTCTATTGACAATGTTCTTTGATGAACAATAGTTTTTAATTTTGATAGAGTCCAATTCACCTATTTTTTTGTTTGTTCTGTTTCCTGTCCTCTGGTGTCATATCTAAGAAATCATTGCTAAATTCAATGTCATGAAGATTTTGTCCTATGTTTTCTCCTAAGACTTTTATAGTTTTAGCCCTTACATTTAGGTCTTTGATCCATTTTTAAGTTAATTTTTGTATATGGTATAAGGTAAGGGACAAGTTTCATTCTTCAGCATGTGGACATCAAGTTTCCCCACCATCATTTGTTGACACCCTTGTCAAAAATCATATGCAAGTGTTTATTTCTGGGCTCTCTATTTTATTCCATTGGTCTATGTGTCTGTCTTTTATGCCAGTACCACACAGTTTTGATTATTGCTGCTTTGTAATAGGTTTTGAAATCAAAAAGTGTGAGTACTCCAATTTTGTTCCTCTTTTTCAAATTTGTTTTGGCTATTCATGGTACCTTGAGATTCCATTTGAATTTTAAGATGCATTTTTTTAAATTTCTGCCAAAAGCATCATGGAGATTTTGATAAAGATTGTTTTGATTCTATATCTTGCTCTTTGGAAAGTATTGACACCTTAGCAATATTAAGTCTTCTAATCCATGAACATAGGATGTCTTTCCATTTATTTGTGTCTTCTTTAATTTCTTTCAGCAATGTTTTATAATTTACATTGTACAAGTTTTCACCTCCCTGTTAATTCCTGAGTATTTTATTCTTTTTGATGCTATTGTAAATGGAACTGTCTTAAATTCCTTTTAGAATTGTTCATTGTTGGTGTATAGGAATGCAACTGATTTTTGCATGTTGATTTTGTATCCTCTTACTTTGTTGCATTTGTTTATTAGTTCTAATAGTTTTATATAAAATCTTTAGCATTTTCCACTATAAGATCATAAAATCTGGGAACAGAAATAATTTTACTTCTTCCTTTCCATGTCCTTTATTTTTTCTTCTTGCCTGATTACTCTGGCTAGAACTTTCAGTAGTATGTTGAATAAAAGTGGTAATAGTGGACATACTTGTCTTATTCCTGATCTTAGAGGAAAAGTTTCTGTCTTCCCCCATTCAGTATGATGTTAGCTAAGGGGTTTTCATATACGGGTTTTATTATGTTGAGACAGTTTTTTCCATTCCTAGTTTTTTGAGTGTTTTATCATGAAAGAATATTGGATTTTGTCAAATGCTTTTTCTGCATCAATTGAGATGGTCATGTGTTTTTCTTTCCTCCATTCTGTTAATGTGGTATATTATACTGATCAAGTTAATCTGTTGAAACATCCTTGCATTACAGGCATAAATCCCATTTGATCATGGTGTATATTTCTTTCAATATGTGGCTAAATTCAATTTGTTAGTATTTTGTTGAGGATTTTTGCATCAATGTTCATAAGGATATTGGTCTATAGTTTTCTTTATTCATTGTGTCTTTGTCAACTTTGTCATCAAAGAAATGCTGGCCTCAGAATAATTAGGAAGTGTTTTCTCCTTTACAATTTTTTTGGGAAAGTTTGAGAAGGGTGGTATTAGTTCTTCATTAAATGTCTGGTAGAATTCACCAATAAAGCCATCAGATCCAAGCCTTTTCTCTGATAGGAGGGTTTTGGTTACTGATACAATGTCTTTATGAGTTATAGGTCTACTCAGATGTTCTATTTCTTCATAATTCCATCTTGGTAGGTTCTGTGTTTCTAGGAATCTGTCCGTTTCACCTAGGTTATCCAATATTTTGGCTTACCATTATGCATAACACTCTCTTACAATCCTTGGCAGTAATAATTCCAATTTCATTTCTGATTTTAGTAATTTAGTAATTTGAGTCCTCTTTTTTTTCTTATTTAATCTTATAAGTTTATTTTCAAAGTGTGAATTTGCTTAAATTCTGTTCCAACAGTGGGTGAGTGAATGTATCATATAATTCCTTTCTTAATGTCCCAGTGCCCCCCACCCACCATGTATGGACATTGGAAAAAAAGAATGATGCTCAGAAAAGAATAAGATCCCAAAAGCCAGTTTTTCTTAGAGACCCATTCAGAATATCCACACCAACCTCTGGAACTGAGACTATTCTCAGGCTTATATTTTTCTTTCTAGTTCTTTGAAAATTTGCCCACAATTCTGAGCCAGTTTCCACTGTGTAGAGGAAAAGGAAGCACCTCTAATTCAGCACAGACTGGACAGCTGACCTGGGAAGAAAGTAGCTTGCCTCCACAGGGCTCACTCTTCCCTCAGCATGGCCAGGGTCCTCTTCTTCTACCCTGGTGCATCCTCACACTGCAGTCTTCCCTTCTCTCCTCCAAGTACAAGTTACTGTGTCCCAGGCTGGGGCACTGCTTCAGGGACTGACTAATCCAATGAAGTTATCCAGGCTAAGACTCTAATGAGCCATAACAGCTTAATGGAATCTGTCTTCCATAAAACACTTGAATTTTAATTCAGTCTGAGTGCATTAAGCCAAAGGAGGAAATAATCAAGTTTCATTTGCCATGGCAGGTCGGTGGAAGGAGAGGCTTGAGATGTGGGAAATACCTTCTTAGTAATGGCCATGATATTGAACAACACCTAAGAAACTGGAAGCACTGAAGAATCTTAGGGACATCAGTGGCCAGCAAGGGTCAGGGCTGAAAGTGGGAGTAGAGAGGGATGATGGAGGCAAACTTTTGGAGCAGTCCAGGACAAATCACAAAATATTTCCAAAACTGCTTCATCTATCTGTTCACTCTCCCTCCAAGGATTTCAGAAGAGAGTCTCAACACCTATTATGCTCGTACATTGTCCCTACCTGGGAATCACTAATCAGTTCTGACTTATGGGATGACCGACCTTCCTGGTTTGCCTGGGACTTTCTTAATTTTAGCACTGAAAGTCTCATTTCCCAGGAAACCACTCAGTTCCAGGCAAACAGGGATGATTAGCCACTCTAGATCTGACAGACACCTTTGGGATGCCCATCAACACACCCCTGCCTTTCCAGAGGTCCACCTGTCTCCCTCACCCCTTCCCATCCTCATGGGTGGCACCCCAGCATAGGCTTTCGCACAGCTGATTGGACCAATTATACCAAATACACAGGCCAACATAAACTGGGCCAGTCAAAGTCTGGTTCCCAGAAACTCTCATTGGAATTGAGAGAGAGCAACAACAATGGCAAGAAGTGGAAGAAGATTCATTAATACTATTTGAATATTTGCCATGTGCCAGGTTCTGTTCTAAGTGTTCTTCATGTAGTAACTTACTCCTCACACTGACCCTGTGAGTGAGTGCTACTCTTCTCATCATTTTGTTGGAAAAGTGAGGTAACATGCCCAAGTGGTACAGTTTGTAAATGGTAGCCCTGAGTTTGAAATCCAGGCAGAGTGGTTCCAGAATTCTCTCATTCAAATATTTAATCTACCCAGCTTGACCCCTCTACTTGGTTTCCACAAGGGATATTCCTAGGAGAAGAGTCAAATTTGGGCTCAGCAGCCATGTTTTTCTATGTCTGGAGGAGCAGAGAAGGCCAATATATGTGAGGGAGGGAGACAGAGGGAGAAGGACCATGTGCCCCAGGGCTGGGGTACCCCTAAAGCCTGACCACATCCAGACTCAGTTCCAGGCATTACCCAGGCTTGGGCACATTCCTGCCCCATGGCTCTATGGAACACCCCTGAACCCTTACATTTGTGGGGAAGCTGGTTGGACTTGGTTTCTGGTTCTGAAAACCAAGTAGTCCCAATCCAACAAGATTAAGAGTTGGTAAGGCATGGTAATTAAGAGCAGGCTAAAAATAAAACTGGCTGCACTCATATCCCAGCTTCCCACTGCCTAGCTGAATGTCCCCGGACAAGTTTTATGACTGCTTGGAACTTCAGTTTGCCTTTACAGAGTGTAAAGCAGGAGCCCAATTCTACCTTTGCCCTGGAACTTGAGAATACTAAGTGAGATAAATTCTGCAGAAGAGATATTTGCCTCTTTATGAACCACGTGGTAGGGCCTCCTTTCTCCTGTCAGGAGTGGGAAGTTGTTTCTCTCTATCCTGGGCAGGAGATGGCAGGGAGAGACCAAGCCCTTCCTTGCAGCAGTCTCTGAGTGGGGGATTCACCTGAGGTTGGTCATGACCTCTGCCTGAGATCCCTGAGGAGAGCATCCCTGGCAGCATGGGACCCAAGTTCTCTAATTTGAAGCCTGCAGGACTGGGAAAGCTGAATTTTTTGGCTCAAGTGGAAATGGAGGAAGGCTTATTAGCTGGAGACAAAGCTGGGGCAAAGACCACCCCGTGCCCCTCCATACACCCCCAGTGAGCATTTTCCAGCCTGACTACAGGAACTTTCACTAGAAAGTTGTCTCTGGGATGCAGCAGAGGGGTACAGAACACACACCCACACACAACTTAGAGGCCAAGATGAAGGTAGAAGCCTTTAACGTTAGATCGAACTTGGTTCTCAAAGTGTGTCCCTGGACCAGCAGCATCAGCAGCTCCAGGAAATGTATTAGAAATACAAATTCTCAGGCTCTTACTCCAGACCTACTGGATTCAAAACATGAGGGTGGGGATTTAGTACTCCATGTTCTAATAAGCCCTCCAGACAATTCTGGTACAGGCTCAAGTCTGAAAAGCACTGATCCAAGGACAATGGCTTGTCAGAAAGAGGAAGAAACTCCCGGACTCAAAGATTAAAACCAGATAAGATCTCTGACTATGAGAACAGCCCAAAGCAAATAGATGAGAGGCTGAGCCTGGCTGACCACAGCCTGTGAACCCTTATGCCCCATGCAATATCCAAACCAGCAAGAAGTGGGCAGCACTATAGCCTGCTGATGGAGCCCCCCAGAGCCTGGATCCTGGACTTCACAGAAGTTAATGGCTACAGAGATGTGCAGGGCGTACTGCAGGGGCTGCTCAGTGGCTGGCGCTGGAACAGGAGCCTTACCATGCTTCTCCAGTCTTGTGTGCACTGTAGAGGCCCATGACAGCTGTGAGCACATTCCCATGCTCTCCTTCACCAACAGGTAGTTTTTGTTCTTAACAGCCATCCTGTTCTTACTCTACCATTGCACATCTGGTGTTCTGCGGCTGAATTGAAAGTCTTTCAGCCATAGGTGGCTGCACTAGAAGGCATTCCATTTAAAGCTAATTGGATTAGTGGCCAGATACTAAATTCCGGCACAGAGTGCCTATCTCAGTCTTGACTCCTTTTGGGGAGTTCCCCATGGGTATGTGAGTGTCTTTGAAGGCATAGGTGTGGGGGGTATTGGTAGCCAGGGAAATAGACCCAGTGGACACTGACAGCTGCCTCCTCTGTATCCATCCTACCCTTCTTGATTAGGACACATTCAGATATCCACCGTCCAGCCTCCCATGATTCAAGGGAAGCTGACCTGCTCTGTAGTTCCAGGGGTAGAGTGTAAAGGTAATCCAACCACCCTCTTCAGTAACTGGCTTAGGAATTATGGTTGGTCCTAGCCAAACAGCCTCCACACCACAAGGCATAGATGCATGGCCCAACCATGGGAGAAGGGCTGCTAGAGCTTTCTGGGCTAGTTTTCTTACCCTTAAGAAAGAGCCACTGTAATTCTTTCTCTCTTAGACCAAAAATGTCCCTCTCTTCTGATTAATCTCATCATCAAAGAAACATACTATTACTCCTCTCATCTTAAATTCTCTTGATTCCTTTTCCCTGCTAGTTATCCCACATTTCTCTGCTCCCTTGGCAGCACAGCTCTTAGAATCACTCATACCAGCTATTGTTTCTCCCTTCCCTCTCACACCCACTCATTAGGGTTTCTCTCCCCACCACCCCACTCACACTGCCTTTGTTAATGTCATGACACCTGATGTGCTAAATCTGACCTCTGTCCCCCTCCTCTATGCCTGCTGGATAGCACCAGACACAGCAAGTAAACCCCCTCCTTTGTACCTTCTCTTC
Source organism: Phoca vitulina (assembly GCF_004348235.1). Taxonomy (NCBI): domain Eukaryota; kingdom Metazoa; phylum Chordata; class Mammalia; order Carnivora; family Phocidae; genus Phoca; species Phoca vitulina. The sequence continues at coordinate 107,654,925 of NW_022589704.1, forward strand.
ATTGGCTTCCAGAACATCCTTCTTCCTCCTGAAAACTTCTCAACAAGGCCTAACTACCCTGTGGAGTCCCACACCCTATCATCCCTTTCTCCTGCCTTCCTCTTATCACTTTCTGACACCCACATAAAAGACTGACTTACCCCAGTTACTCCCATCTGCTTCCCCCTGCATGAGTTTCGTGGGCAAGGCATCTCCACCTGTTCTGTTCACTGATTTAACTCCAGCACCTAGAACAGTATCGTGCATGCAGTAGGTACCCAATAAATATTTGTTGAATGAATGAGTGAATGAATGAATGAATGAATGAGATGGTCTCTCTTCCTCTGGACACTGTGAGGCACATACACAAAGTCTGAAATGTGCTCCCAGCCTGACATTGGTTCCCACACAAAGAAGAAGGCAGAGCCAAGAAAATGGCACAGGATGGATGTGGAGCTCAAGGATCTGAGCCTGATGCCTCAGCCCATCAGTCCCCTGTGCTGGGTAAGCTTCTTGACCAGACGTCTTTGCTACTAACAGCTAATACACCCCTGTGACTGAGGGTTTAGACGGTTGTTTATGAAGACTTTAAGAAATCACTCCTCAGTGGTAAGGAGTTAAAGCAGTGATGGACAGCTTGTGGGGTGAGGGGAGTGGGCTGGTGGGGCTCAGATTTGCCCACCATATCAGTCTGCAGACCCCCAATTCGTTATTCTTTCTGCTGACTAATCCCTTTGGCCACACTGCAAGTCCCATGTGGAATTTATTCTAATATCATCCCATGTAAACAATGGCCTCATTCGTTTTCATCCCAGTTAAAGTAAACTCCATGCTTGCAGTTCAAGAAGTATCAGCCATCAGAGGATGCAGCTCCCTCTTGAGCAAGGGCACAGGCGGGTGGGCAGGCACTTGGGGATATGGGCAAGTGTGTGAGGATGCTATGAAAACATTAGGGTCTTCATGAAAGCCTCACTGAGGCCTGTCTCCTCTTCATCCCACATTACCAGCAGTTCTCTCTTCAGCATGCCTGTCCATCCTCAGCCTCTTCAGTGCCTCTCCTCCACTCTGACAGAGGCCTCCTGGGCTTCCTCTGGCCCCCTGGCTCTCTCCCAACACGCACCTTGCCGCAAGGTGGGTCTTCCCACAGTCACATGGCAACTGGTTTTTGGGAGGCTGCTCACTAGTGGTTAAAGCACAACTCTGTGCTCAGAGATCTGACCCCCAGTTCTGGCTCCTTCATCTCCTCCTGAGTGACCCCAGATGAACCCAACACTTCTCTGAGTCTTGGTTTCTCCACTGTGAAAGGGGCATGAACCAAGATTTTGTCTGCAATCTATAAGCCCCTCGTCTGAGCAGGGCAGCCCCCAGAACCTGTTGAATTGTTCTGCTATCACTCCCTGCTCTGCAGCTTTCTGTGGCCTTCTACTGCTCCTGCTTCCAGTCTAAGCCCCTTCACCACCTTTGGGCCACCCCTGATCTGGCCCTCCCTGCCACCCATGTGTCCTCTACTTAATCCAGGCTGGAACCCTCCCAGAATGCTTATCCTACACTCTCTTCCTACCCAAACACCAACCGTCTTTTCCCTTCCAGGGTTCTCCTCATGCTCTGCTTCCTCCAGGAAGCCCTCTCTGATAACCAGCTCAACCTGAGCTCTCCTTTCTCTTGGCCCCTGCACAGTTTTGGTCTATCTTCTCATATTTAGAACACTGTGTATGACAGAGTAACCTCTCCACTTACACTCCTCAGACTCTTGACCAGTCTCATGCTTGTAGCTTGCAGAAGTTTGCCAATAAGGCAGATCAGTGATGTAATGAAGTTATAGACCACATAACTGTGTGGCCTTGGGTAAGCTACTCAGCATCGCTCAGTCTCAGGTTGGTTGTCAAGAGAAATGGGAATTAAAAAAATGTTCTTATGTACAATGGAATATATTACTCCACCATAAAAAAGAATGAGATCGTGCCATTTGCAACAACGTGGATGGAACTAGAGGGTATTATGCTAAGGGAAATAAGTCAAACAAAGACAAATACCATATGATTTCACCTACATGTGGAATCTAAAAAACAAACAAACAAACAAAAAAACAAAAAGCAGAAATAGACCCATAAATATAGGGAACAAACTGATGGTTGCCAGAAGAGGGGTGTGGGGAGGAGGGGTGTGGACAAAATGGGTGAGGGGGCATGGGAGGTACAGGTTTCCAGTTATGGAATGAATAAGTCACAGGGAATAAAGGCATAGCATAAGGAATATAGTCAATAATAATGTAATAGCGTTCTATGGTGAAAGATGGCAGCCACACTTGTGGTGAGAATAGCATTACCTATAGACTTGTCCAATCACTATGTTGTACACCTGAAACTAATGTAACATTGTGTGTCAACTATACTTTAATTTAAAAAAAAAAAGATGTGTTTATGGGGACACTATGAAGATTAAATGAAGGAACATATATAAGGCACCTACCACAGTTTCTGGCACTTAATAGATGGAAACCAATATTTCTGTCACCATTGAAAGGGGCTTCTTTCCTCTCTGTTGCAAAAATCTACATTCCAAGTGTTTTCTCTGGGCTTTACTAACCAGTTCTTTAGATAAGTTATAAAGTATTCCAGTGTCTACAAAACTGCTTCCCTTTCTGAGAATTCTATGCAGGGATGTCAAAGAAGGGACATGAGTGCTCCTACCACCTCCATCCACCATGACATTCTCCTCTACTGAACCTAAGTCTTGCCTCAAAATCTTTCTTAGGAAAGTTATCAAAGCAGTCACTACTAACAAATCAGAATTGGCATATGTTGAACAATAAAGAATTTGACTAATCTTTGCCCTTGGTTCCTGGGAGGTCACTTCTAAATCCTTGGGATTTCCTGAGTACCGGGAACATCTTGGCTATTCATGGTGGGCCCTGATAGTTTATGCTGACTAGGCAACTCCTGGCAGCCCTGAGATAGTTTCAGGATCGGGGTCAGCCACCCCAGAAAGACCAACCATGATCAGAGGGATGGGGCTTTGAGCTACATGATATCATGACCTTGAAGGTGTTGTTCTAAGCAAAATAAGTCAAAGAAAGAAAGACAAAAGCTGTATGATTTCACTTATATGTGGAATCTAATGAAACAAACTAAACAATATGAAAACAAACCCATAGATACAGAGAACAGATTGACAGTTACCAGAAGGGAAAGGGATTAGAGGTGAGCAAAATGAGTGAAGGGGGTCAACTGTATGGTAATGGATGGTAACTAGACTTTTGGTGGCGATCACTTGGTAGTGTATATAGATGTCAAATTATAATGTTGTACACTTGAAATTTATATAATGTTTTATACCAATTTTACTTCAATTTAAAAAAAAGAAAGGAAAAAAAGAGTAAGCAGGAGCTGTGTGTCTGTCCACCTTCACCAAAGTTCATTATGAATGCCTCTGGGGACCACCCCAACCAGTGGGAGACAGAAGCAGAAAATGTTCCAGCTCCTGATCTTCCAGTGAATAATCCTTGGAAGTGAACCCATTACATGCAGTGACAACCTCAAAATCCTATCTGATACTGGTTTTGTCTACTTCCCTGTCTCACTCTGCCCCATCTTCTATGTCCTGCTTCCCTTTGGGACCAGTTCCCAAATAAACTTCCTGTACCCACGTACTTCCTCAGAGTCTATTTCCAAAAGAACACAAACTACAGCTGAAGGCTGGTCTCTGCAGTGCTGTGCTCTGTAGTATGGTTGGAGAGGTCCAGAGCTCTCTGCCAGCCTCCAGGCTTCGAGAGTCTGGAGGGAAAGACAATGGTGGTGTGGCCTTCCCAGGGACAACAAAGGAATTCTGAGGACCTGTGGGTCTTTGAGTAGGTCACAAACACAGTGGGAGCTGCCTCAGTCCCTCCCAGCACAATGCCAGGCTGGACAAAAGGACTACACGGGAGCAGCCCAAGGAAGGCTACAGGGAGAGTAGACCCCAGTTAGACCCAGGGCAGGCTGCCCTGTCTTGAGCCCATTGGACACCACTCCTCACTGGACCTAACGACCTGGGGACCTTTGCCAGACCCATCTACAGGGCAGTCTCTAGCCCATGTCAGGGCTGTTTTCCTGTGTGTGTAGATCATATTCTGTCCAAAAGTGCCTTCGAAGGTGTGAGGGGTGGATACCCACCCTGCTCAACATCAGCCAGGGTAATAGGGGTCTTTCCTGAGCCTTCCACCTGAGGGCATCCTATTTTAATTCAAAGAACCACCCTGCACGTACCAGCAGAGGTTCTGACTCACTCATTTACCTGAGAGGGCTCCAGAGGGAAAGAGCCCCTGGAGAAGAGTGCTGTGGGAGGAAGCACACCACCATCAGCTTCATTCTCAGGGCCCTCTCCAGGATTCACTGCCAGCCTCAGACCTGAAGAAAATGCCAACAGAGATTTTAGTGGTTAAGGGAGAGTGTGTGAGAGGACTGCTCTCCAGCCGCCCAAAAGAAGGTATGGAGTGGATGCCTCCCCAGCTACCTGTGGGCTCCTGATAGACCAGTGGGTCATGTCCTCTGACTTCAGGGCCCTCCAGGAGGCTTGGCACAGAGCAGGTGCTCCCAAAACGATGACAGCCAAACGCCTCAAGACGTTCACTCTCCTTTTTCACGAAATTTAATCCAAGTTTCTTCACATATGGTCTGCATCTCTCATCTTAGCCCTGAGCGAGTGCCGAGCACCACCCAGCCCACCCCCTCACCCCCCACACACACACCCTCCAGGAGGATGCCCACCTTCAGCTCCCCCTTATCACTGTCCATCCTTAAAGGCCAGTCTTCTCTTGCTGCCACCATCCCAGCAAGCACTTGTGTCTTGACCTTGTTCTTCCTCTGCCCTTGCAGTGTGAAATAGATGGTTTATTCTGGGATCCAGGACTTTTATAGAAACACATCCAATAGTAATGAGATGGGAGCCCTCATGGAATGTCAGCTCTAGCTCCTCCCTGTGGCAGATTTAATGCAAAAAAAAAAAAATCATAATAGACAAAATTATCAAATTTCTCATTAGAAACAGGATATTACTGATTTTTCTTCCTTAGATTCTAGTATGATTCGGCACCAATCCTGTCTTTAAAATTTTGGGGGGCACCTGGGTGGCTCAGTCAGTTAAGCGTCTGCCTTCAGCTCAGGTTGTGATCCCAGGGTCCTGGGATCGAGCCCCACATCAGGCTTCCTGCTCAGCGGAGAGTCTGTTTCTCCCTCTCCCTCTGTCCCTCCCCCCAGCTTGTGCTCTCTCTCTCACTCTGTTCTCTTGCTCACTCTCTCTCAAATAAATAAATAAAATCTTGAAAAAAAAAAGAAATTTTGCCTTCATTTTCTTTTCTTAAATATAGCATTAAAATATTATATATCTTGATTACCGGGTTTTTGGTGTCCTTCTAAATTTTACAGCCATGGCAATGCCCTCATTCCCCTCACTCTAGTGCCAGCCCTGCTCCAAAGCAAGCTTTTCCCTCTAACAGAAGGTGGCTCCGGATAAGCGTTTCCTGCTGAGTGGTATTCTGCAAATCAGCTGGAACCCAAAGTAATTAAGTCAGCCATGGGAGAACAGACAGGACCAGAGAGAAATGGAGAAGAAAGACAAAGACACAAAAGCAGAAAGAGAGAAGTAGAAAACACAAAAGATTAAAGAGAAGAGAAAGGACCAGATCCAAGCCAGTGACTGTAGGATTTATGCAAATGACCTCTTCCGGCTGATGCAGCCTTCCTCCAGGGTTTGAAGGCTTTCCCTTCAAAGAGCTAGTATTTGTAATTGGCAGACATAGTAGCAGGACTAAAGTGTGTAATTTAGTGGCTTCCAAAAACAAATCTACTTTTATCTTGAATACTCTAAGAAGTTGATATAATTTCCACAGGGACCTAAAACACATATCAATTTACAAACGCATTTTTCACCCCACCTTTACATGGCAGCCCCTTAGCCCTTCACTGCTGGGTTATCTGTAAAAGCAAAAGCCACAGTGTAGAGAAAGATGGCCCTCCACACGCAGAGTGCCAGACATCCCACCTTGCACCTGTTGTCCCTCTATAATTATGAATAGCACCCAAAAGGAGGCAAATTGGCAGCTAAAAGGAGTCAGTTTCATTTCTTAAAACCCACTGTTTCCACTAACAGCAGGTGCCCTGTTTCCAAGTAGTAGGTTTGTGATAATCGATAGGACAGACTCTTCCAAAGTCTATGCTCCGCAAGACTGGTACCAAATAACCTCCTTCTTGGCCAAGCCCATTTTCTTCACTGAAACTAGAGTCAGAGCAGAGAGTGGGACAAGAGAAGGCAGGAGAGGTGGGCAAGGGTCAGACATGGTGAGCCCTGATGGCCCTATTACTGAATGTGGTTTTTAATCCCAAGAGCAATGGACAGCTACTGAAGAACTACAAGCAAAGGGGTGATATCAGGAGATCCGTGTCCTTGGAGGATTGCAGGGAACTGAAATTGTCACCAGCTAGACCCCAAGACCTGACATTTACTGCCCACCTGCTTGTACTCACCTCTGTCCCACATTTTCCCTTAAGCTCTTCTTTCCACCTTATCTCTTAACTCAGGCAAATGGAAAGCAAAACTGACTCTGAGCGATAGCGACTGCCAAGACCTCCCTCCAGCTCAAACCACCCAGACAACTTGAGTAACTCCTGACTCATGCCTGCACAGATGGACAATGGAGTGACCTCTAGAATGCCCCACAACTACCTTTACCTCATTATAATACTAAAATCTCTGCCCAAGGAGGAGCACAAGCCTCATTTACATAACATACTATGTGTGTATAGGCATGTTTCCTTAAGGTGCATGCACAACCTTGTGCCCTCCTCCACAGATCATGACAGAAACCCCCTTTTTAAATATTCATCCTGACCCTAAATAAAAGGAACCTCTCCACCCTTGCCTAGGGAGTCATAGCTTTGGAAGTTATTCCTCATGAGCTCCTTATTTGCTGCAAATTAAGTTTCCTTTGTACAACAACTCACCTGGTCTAGTTTCTATCTATGACTCACCAAGAAGTGAGCTCACATTGGTTCTGTTACAAAATGGGGCAAGAGTATATGCAATCTGGAGATAGAGGTGAGACTGATCAGACCTGGTTAGGATTGGCTCTGGGAGAGAAGAGGAGGAGGGGGAGTGTCCAAATGACTCCCAGATTCTGGGTGGAAGATGATACTTCTCATTGAAGGATAAGCAGGTTTGGGGGCACCTCAAGCCAGGCATTTTGTCTTATGTGGTGGGCCAGATCCAAGATGTCTTTGAGAAACCTGTGGTAAGTGCCAGGTGAGCAGCTGGGTATTTCCATGTAAAGCTCAGAGGAGAGGGTTAAGCTAGAGATTAGAAGAAATGGAGAGCCATCTGCATATATACATGGTAAATTTACCATAAAACAGCTCCCAGGCAGTGGGTTCACTTGAGGCCACAATCTCCCATGGAGGTTGGAGTGACGCTATAATCAGTTCATTCCTTTGCCCAAAATACAGCAGGCCCAATGTATTGTAGCCAATCAATTGCTTAGAAGTTAAAATATTTACTCACCAAAACAACCTCTTCAAACCCTCCATTCCCTTCTCTTTGCTCAGACCATTTATTCTTCCTGGGCTATGCTGACCACCATCTTGGCCACTCCCCTAACCATCCAGAACCCTCCAGCCCTAGTTTATCTCCTTTTGTAAATTCCTTCAGTGGACTTCATTTCCAAAGTGCTCCTGGGAGGTGCAGGAAGCTTTGGAGGCACTTCAGGCACTGGGGTGGGCAACTTCAGCTGATTTACTCCTCACTACCTCCTGAGAGACCGGGGTTACCCCTGGATAACAGACAGAAAGTCAAGGAACCCTGCCCATTGCACAGCCAGCAGGAGCAGACCTCACACTGGAACCCAGCACCGCAGAAGAGATGGCACATGTGAGTCATAGGGGAAATGGCCTGGCATGGCCAGCAGCAATGACTAAAAAATGCCCAAATGTAGACCTTCAGCTTTGGCTTTGATTTCAAAAGAAATTTTTCCACTTTCATTTTCAAAGGGAATGTTTTATAGAATTCTTACTTGTAAAGATTGTGAGCACTTCATTCAGGTTACCAAAGATACTAGCACAAAAAAAAAAAAAAGAAAGGTCTGCTAAAGGTGTATCTGCTTAAAGCAGAAACTGAAATTCATTTGAAATAATAGGGATAAAATCATATATTTAGAATTTACTTGAAAAATAAAACTAAAAATTATAAAAATAATATTATTTCACCATATCTTAAATAAAACCTGGTTTACAAGTATAATGGCTCCTTACTTTTGTGGATTTTTTTTTACTTTATATTATAAAAAATTTTAAGCAAAAGAGGAAAGAGAATGGTAACAAAATTCCATATATCCATTACCTAGATTTAATACTTAATTTTATATATATTTAATATATTTTGGCTAAAGCGCTTTAACAGGTATTGTGACATTTCAATGTGAATCTTTTTTTTTAAAGATTTTATTTATTTATTTGACAGAGAAAGACACAGCAAGAGAGGGAACACAAGCAGAGGGAGTGGGAGAGGGAGAAGCAGGCTTTCCACTGAGCAGAGAGCCCGATGTGGGGATCGATCCCAGGACCTTAGAATCATGACCTGAGCCAAAGGCAGATGCTTAACGACTGAGCCACCCAGGCACCCCTCAACATGAATCTTTTTAAAATGACATTAACCTATATATACACAATGCCATCATCACACCTTAGAAAATCAACAAAAATTTCCTAATGTTATCTAATACCCAGACCACACTTAAATTTCCCCCAATAACCTCCCAAAACTGTCTTATGGTCAGTTTGTTCAAATATCCAGTCATATATACAATGGAATATTACACAGCCATAAAAAGAATGAAATCTTGTCATTTGTGACAACGTGGGTGGACCTAGAGAGTATTATGCTAAATGAAGTAAGTCAGAATGAGAAAGAAATACCATATAATTTCGCTTATATATGGAACCAAAACAAACAAACAAACAAAAACAAAGACAGAATCATAAATACAGAGAACAAAGTGGTGGTTGCCTGCCTGGGTGCAGGGGGGACAGTGATGGGTGAAATAGGTGAAGGGGATTAAGAGGCACAAACTTTCAGTTATAAAATAAATAAGTCAAAGAGTTGAAAAGTACAGCACACAGAATATAGTTGATAATATTGTAATACCATTGTGTGGTGACAGAAGGTGAGTACACTCATGGTGGTGAGCATTGCATAATGCACAGAATTGTTGAATCACTATGTTGTACCTGAAACTAATAAAACATTGTATGTCAACTATACTTCAATAATAAAAAAGAAAAGAGCCAATCAAGAAGCACTCATTGCATGCAGCTGCTACAAATTCTACATATCTTTTACTCTAAATATTGCACTGTCCAAAACAGTGGACACTGGCCACATGTAGCTATCTAAATTAATCGAAAATAAATAAATAATAAAAATGAAGTGATATTGGGGGGAGGAGGCAAGATGGTGGAAGAGTAGGGGACCTTGTTTCATTTCATCCCTTGAATTTAGCTGGATAACTCTCAAACCATTCTGAATACCCACGAATTCAGCCTGAAATGTAAGAAAAAAATGTCTGGAACTCTACAAGTAGAAAAGTGACTGCTTTTGCAAGGTAAGAGGTGCAGAGACGTAACTCTAAGGGGAGATATCAGAAGATAAATGGAGTGGGGAGGGAGCCTCCATAAGCCAGTTACCAGAAAGTGATATAGCCCCAGAAGGCAAAATCAGAACTCTCAGAAATCTGATCCAGTGAGAGACATCCCTGTCTGGAAAGGTGCTCAGGGGATGAAAAGAGCAGAATTCTAGGTGGGTCAGTGTGGTCTCAGGATCCCAGGAGTCACAGAACTAACAAGGGTGCCTGAGCCAGTAGAGTGCCCAAGCCATGGAGTGGGGAAACTGGTTACAGTCAGCAAGCCCAGGAGGGGACTCTCAGCTCCAGTCACTATAAACCGAGAGCCCAGCAGATGGGGTGACCACTTTCTGCCTGAGCACCCTGAAAAGGACTGGAACTCGAGGACCATCTGCCATCCCCCAGGAGGGGCGAAACAGGTGTGCCCACGACCAGGTAACAGCTCTCAGGGCAGCAGCCCCAGAAAGGACAATAAGGCGACACTCAGCAGTCCCCCAGGAATGGCAGAGCAGGTACATGCATGAGCCAGTAACTGATCTCAGCCCCAGAGCACTACAAAGGGCAGTAACACCAGACCCTTGGACTCCCCCAGGAGGATTGCTGTGGGCACACACCGCAGGAGTCTGTGGAGTTTAGCAATGTGAAGACTGTTTGTCCCAGAGTGTTTACTGCAGAGGGGGAACTGCAATCTTTCGATCTTTCAGCTCTGGGGCTGGAGATCAGGTCATGGCCATTTTTATTCTGATCCTCTAAAGAGGCACAGAAAGCCTTCAGAGAAAAAAAGCCACACAGAAGACCAGCTTACACTGAGCCCAGCCTCATGGCAAGGGGTGGTGCAACTCCACCCAGGCAAAGACACTTGAGAAGCAGCACAGCAGGCCCCTCCCCCAGAAGACCAACTAGAAGAACAGGTGAGCAACTAGTTTACAGATCTCAGAAGACTGTAAAACTCCAGCACCAGGGACAATAGTGCATAGAACTTGAGGTTTTTTCTCATGATTAGTTTATCTTTCAGTCTAAAATTTTCCATTTCTTTTTTTTTTCTTTTTTCCTATTTCAACTAGTTTCTTATTTTATCAATTCTTTGTTTTGAAGCTGCTTTTTAACTTTTATTTTTTGCAATACATTTTATAAATATAGCCTTCATTTTTGGCCTTTTTTCACTTCATTCAATTTTATTTTTGTACATATATATAAGTTTTGCTTTCTTTGCAATTTTGGGACTTAGTGTCTTCTAACACACAGACCAAAATTCACTCAGGAACAAGTGGATCACTCTGCTTTGTCCACCCTGTGAAATTATATTCTCTTTTCCCTCCCATTTTTGTTTTGTTTTGTTTTAGTTTGCTTTTCTGTTTTGGTTTCTGACTGCTTTGGATTTGTCTAGTGTGTACTTTGCTTGGGTCTTGGTTGACATTTTTGATTCTTCTCATTCACTCACCCATTCTTCTCTGGGAAAAATGATTAGAAGGAGGAATTCATAACAAAAGAAAGAACCGAAAGTAATGTTCTCTACCACAGATCTAATCGATATGGATATAAGTAAGATGTCAGAGATGGAATTCAGGATAACAATTATAAAGTTAATAGCTGGGCTTGAAAAAAGCATAAAAGACTCTAAAGAATTTCTTAGTGCAGAAATGAGATGTAATCAGGCCAAACTTAAAAATGCTATAATTGAGATGCAGTTTAAATTGGATGCTCTAACAGTTAGAGTGAATGAGGCAGAAGAGAGAGTAAGTGACTTGGAGACAGGCAGATGGAAAGGAAGGAAGTTGAGGAAAAGAGAGAAAAACAACTAATAGCCCATGAAGAAAGACTTCGAGAAATTAATGGTGCCATGAGATGTAACAATGTCAGAATTATTGGGGTGCCTGAGGGTGAAGAGAGAGAGGGACCACAAAGTATATTTGAGCAAATCATAGCTGAGAACTTCCCTAATCTGGGGAAGGAAACAAGCATTCACGTCTAAGACACTGAGAGGACCCTTCCCAAAATCAATAAAAATAGATCAATACCCTGACATATAATAGTGAAGCTTGCAAATTTTAGAGAAAAAGAGAGAATTCTGAGAGCAGCATGACACAAGAGGCTCCTTACCTACAGAGGGAGGAACATCAGACTAACCTCAGATCTATCCACAGAAACCTGGCAGGCCAGAAAGAGCTGGCATGATATGTTCAGGGTACAAAATGAGAAGAACATACAGCCAAGAATACTTTATCCAGCAAGGCTTCATTCAGAATGGAAGAAGAGACAAAGAGCTTCCAGGACAGAAACTGAAAGAATATGTGCCCACCAAGCCAGCCCTGCAAGAAATATTAAGGGGAATCCTGGAAGTGAAGAGAGACCCCAATAGTCACATAGTTCAGAAAGTAACAGAGACAATCTACAGCAACAGGGACTTTACACACAATACAATGACACTAAATTCATATCTTTCAGTAGTTACTCTGAATTTAAATGGGATGAATGCTTCAATCAAAAGACACAGGGCATCAGATTGAATAAAAAAGCAAGATCCATCCATATGCTGTCTACAAGAGACTCAATTTCGACCTAAAGTCACCTCCAGATTGAAAGTGAGGGGGTGGAGAACTATTTACCATGCTAATGGACACCAAAAGAAAGCTGGGGTAACAATCCTCATATCAGAAAAATTAGATTTTAAACCAAAGACTGTAATAAGAGATGAGGAAGGACACTATATCCTACTTAAAGGGTCTATCCAACAAGAAGATCTAACAATTGTAAATATTTATGCCCCCAACATGGGAGCAGCCAAATATATAAACCAATTAATAACCAAAGTAAAGAAAGACATTGATAATAATACATTAATAGAACGGGACTTCAAGCACCCCACTCATAGCAATGGACAGTTCATCTAAGCAGATTATCAACAAAGAAACAAGGGCTTTGAATGACACACTGGACCAATTGGACTTCACAGATATATACAGAACATTCCATATTAAAACAACAGAATACTCATTCTTCTTGAGTGCACATAGAACTTTCTTCAGAATAGATCACATACTGGGTCACAAATCAGGTCTCAACTGATACCAAAAGATTAGGATTATTCCCTGCATATTTTCAGACCACAGTGCTTTGAAACTGGAACTCAATCACAAGAGGAAATTTGGAAGGAACTCAAACACTTGGAGGTTAAAGAGCATCCGACTAAAGAATGAATGGGTCAAACAGGAAATTATTTATGGAAACAAAAATTTATGGAAACTAATTAGAATGAAAACACAACTGTTCAAAACCTTTAGGATACAGCAAAGGCAGTCCTAAGAGAACAAGCCTCTCTCAAAAATTAGGAAAAAATCAAATACACAAGCTAACCTTACACTTAAAGGAGCTGGAGAAAGAACAGCAAATAAAGCCTAAACCAAGCAGGAGAAGAGAAATAATAAAGATTAGAGCAGAAACCAATGAACTAGAAACCAGAAGAACAGTAGAAGAGATAAAGAAAACTAGAAGCTGGTTCTTTGAAAGAATAAGATCGATAAACCTCTAGCAAGACTTATCCAAAAGAAAAGAGAAAGGACCCAAATTAATAAAATCATGAATGAAAAAGAAGAGATCACAACTAACACCAAGGAAACACAGACAATTTAAGAACATATTATAAGCAACTATATGCCAACAAATTAGGCAATCTGGAAGAAAAGGATGCATTCTTGGACATTTAGAAACTACCAAAACTGAAACAGGAAGAAATAGAAAATCTGAACAGGCCAATAACCAACAAGGATCTTGAAGCAGTAATCAAAAACCTCCCAAAAAACAAGTGTCCAGTGCCAGATGGCCTCCCAGGGGAATTCTACCAAACATTTAAAGAAGAAATAATACCTATTCTACTGAAGCTGTTTCAAAAAATAGAAATGGAAGGAAAACTTCCAAACTTGTTCTACGAGGCCAGCATTACCCTGATCCCAAAACCAAAGACCCCATCAAAAAGGAGAATTATAGACGAATATCCCTGATGAACATGGTTGCCAAAATATTCACCAAGATACTAGCTAATAGGATCCAACAATACATTTAAAGGATTATTCACCATGACCAAATGGGATTTATTTCTAGGATGCAAGCGTGGTTCAACATCTGCAAATCAATTGATGTGATAGATCACATTAATAAAAGAAAAGACAAGAACCATATGATACTCTCAATTGATGCAGAAGAAGCATTTGACAAAATACAGCATCCTTTCTTGATTAAAACTTTTGAAAGTGTAGGAATAGAGAGAATATACCTCAATATCACAAAATCCATCTATGAAAAGCTCACAGCAAATATCATTCTCAATAGGGAAAAACTGAGAGCTTTTCCCCTAAGGTCAGGAACGCGACAGGGATGCCCATTCTCACCACAGTTGTTCAACATAGTATTAGAAGTCCTAGCCTCAGCAATCAAACAACAAAAAGAAATAAAAGGCATTCAAATCGGCAAAGAAGTCAAACTCTCTCTCTCTCTTTGCAGATGACATGATACTTTATGTGGAAAACCCAAAAGATTCCAACCCAAAATTGCTAGAACTCATACAGAAATTCAGCAACATGGCAGGACACAAGATCAATGCACAGAAATCGGTTGTATTTCTGTACACTAACAATGTGACTGAAGAAAGAGAAATTAAGGAATCATTCCCATTTACAATTGCACCAAAAACCATAAGATACCTAGGAATAAACCTAACCCAAAGAGGCAAAGGATCTATACTCTAAAAACTACAGAACACTTATGAAAGAAATTGAGGAAGACACAAAGAGACGGAAAAACATTCCATGCTAATGGATTGGAAGAATAAATATTGCTAAAATGTCTATGCTACCCAGAGCAATCTACACATTCAATGCAATCCCTATCAAAATACCATCGACATTTTTCACAGAGCTGGAACAAACAATCCTAAAATTTGTATGGAACCAGAAAAGACCCCAAATAGCCAGGGGACTGTTGAAAAAGAAAACCAAAGCTGGGGGCATCACAATGCCTGACTTCAAGCTATATTACAAAGCTGTGATCCTCAAGACAGCATGGTACTGGCACAAAAACAGACACATAGATCAATGGAACAGAATAGAGAACCCAGAAATGGACCCTCAACTCTATGGTCAACTAATATTCAACAAAGCAGGAAAAAATATCCAATGGAAAAAAGTCTCTTCAGTAAATGGTGCTGGGGAAATTGGACAGCCACATGGAGAAGAATTAAACTGGACAATTCCCTTCCACCATACACAAAGATAAATTAAAAATGGATGAAAGACCTAAACGTGAGGCAGGAATCCATCAAAATCCTAGAGGAGAACCCAGGCAGCAACCTCTTTGACCTCAGCTGCAGCAACTTCTTACAAGACACATTTCCAAAGGCAAGGAAAATAAAAGCAAAAATGAACTGTTGGGACTTCATCAAGATAAAAACCTTCTGCATAAGGAAGGAAACAGTCAACAGAACTAAAAGGCAACCTATGGAATGGTAGAAGATATTTGCAAATGACATATCAGATAAAGGGCTAGTATCCAAGATCTAGAAAGAACTTATCCAACTCAACACCCAAAAACCAAATAATCCAATCAAGAAATGGACAGAAGACATGAACAGACATTTCTCCAAAGAAGACATACAAATGGCCAACAGACGTATGAGAAAATGCTCCATATCACTTGGCATCAGGGAAATACTGATCAAAACCACAATGAGATACCACCTCACACCAGTCAGAATTGGCTAAAATTAACAAGTCAGGAAACAACAAATGTTGGCGAGGATGTGGAGAAAGGGGAACCTTCTTACACTATTGGTGGGAATGCGAGCTGGTACAGCCACTCTGGGAACCAGTATGGAGATTCCTCAAGAAAAGCTAAAAATGAGCTACCCTATGTAATGATCTGAAGGGCCACCTGCACCCCAATGTTCATAGAAGCAATATCCACAATAGCCAAACTGTGGAAAGAGCCTAGATGTCCATCAACAGATGAATAGATAAAGAAGATGTGGTTTATATATACAATGGCATATTACTCAGCCTTCGGAAAGGATGAATACCTGCCATTTACACTGATGTGAATGGAATTGGAGGGTATTATGTTAAGTGAAATAAGTCAATCAGAGAAAGACAATTATATGGTTTCACTCATATGTGGAATATAAGAAACAGCTCAGAGGATCATAGGGGAAGGGAGGGAAAATGGAATGGAAGTCATCAGAGAGGGAGACAAACCATGAGAGATACTTAACTATAGGAAACAAACTGAGGATTGCTGGAGGGGAGGTGGGGGGATAACTGGGTGACTGGCATTAAGGAGGGCACATGATGTGATGAGCACTGGTTGTTATACGCAACTGATGAATCATTGGACTCTACATCTGAAACTAATGATGTTCTATATGTTGGCTAATTGAATTTAAATTTTCAAAACTGAAGTGATATTAAAAATGCAGTTCCTCAGTCTCACTAACCACACTTCTAGTGCTTAACAATCACACCTATATGATAGAACATTTCCATCATCACAGAAAATTCTACTCCACAGTGCTAATCTAGAACATTCCCCTTGCTTTGAGCACCCTCACTCTGTCTTCTTTTTATATTTAACATTGACCTGTTGAAGAGATCTGGCCAGTTGTTACGTAGAATGCCCCAACTTCTGGACTCATCTGACTGTTTCTTTGTTGTGTCATTTAATTCGTTCCTTTATCCCCTGCATTGCTTATAAACTCTAAGTTGGAGCTAAAGGTTTGATTAAACTTAATTATTAGAGCAAGAGAAAGCAACAAGTGTTGTTTGGGGTGGAGGGGTGGTTTTTCCTTAAAATGCATGCTAGCAGAATTGTGGGATACTCAGGAGCTCTTGCCTTCACAATGAACTTGTCCAGTAAAATCATACACTATCCGGGCTTTATGGTTTTAATAGTCAGGTTGTTTATTTTTTTTTAAGATTTTTTTATTTATTCATTTGAGAGAGAGAGACAGAGAGAGCACAAGCAGGGGGAGAGGCAGAGAGACAAGGAGAAGCAGACTCCCCACTGAGCTGAGAGCCTGATGTGGGGCTTGATCCCAGGACCCTGAGATCACGACCTGAGCCAAAAGCAGATGCTTAACCATCTGAGCCACCCAGGTGCCCCTGTTCATTCTGTTGCACATAGTTATTTTGACTGCTTCATAAAATTTTGTACCTTCTACAAGATCCTAATTTGACTCAGCAGTATGTTTGCCCTGTATCCATCCATCAGTGGAAGGCTGGGCAGTAAGAGACTCCACCGCCAGGAGACAGGCTCCCCACAGCAGTGAGAGATGCTTGCATGAGGGCTAGGGTCACACACAACGAGCCCAGCAATGAGCGTTCTCATGTGATGGCAACTTGAAATGCCCTGTGCACCCTCAGATTTTTTTAAAATACCTTATTTAAGGAACCCTGACAAATAAAAATCAAAAATTTTAAAATATTCATTTGTTTGGTTTCTTAAATTTCACATATGAGTGAAATCATATGGCATTTGTCTTTCTCTGACTTATTTCACTTAGCATTATACTCTCTAGCTCCATCCATGTTGTTGCAAATGGCAAGATTTCACTCTTTTTTATGGCTGAGTAATATTCCACTCCACTCTTTACCCATTCATCAGTCAGTGAACATTTGGGCTCTATCCATAATTTGGCTATTGTAGATAATGCTGCTATAAACATCAGGGTGCATGTATCCCTTTGAATTAGTATTTTTGTATTCTTTGGGTAAATACCTAGTAGGGCAATTGCTGGATCGTAGGGTAGCAAACAAACAAAACAAATGAGCATAGAAGAAAAAGAGAGAGAAGCAAACCATGAAAAAGACTCTTAACTGTAGAGAACAAACTGATGGTTACCAGAGGGGAGGTGGGTGGGGGGATGGGGGAAATAGATGATGGGGATTAAGGATGGCACTTGTTGTGATGAGCACCAGGTGTTTCTACATCTGAAACTAATATTACACTGTATGTTAACTAATTGGCATTTAAGTGAAAACTTAAAAAAAATTTTAAGATAAACCATGGGAGGGATTTTTTTTTATTTGAATTCTTCACTTTAAAAATTTATTAAAATGACTTGAAAGGTAGAAATCATAAGTGAAAAGTCACTATAAGGCTTAAACCAGTGCAGGGGACTGACTGAATAAACTATGTTTCAGCCACACAAGGGAGTACTGAGCAGCTATAACTAGAAATGGGAAATATCTCTATGTACTGATGGGGAGAAGAAATAAGATGAAAGAAGTAAGCAAGCAGAGCAGTGATTATAATACAGTACCTTTTGTGTAAGAAAAGGGGGGAATTAGATAGATACATAGATCATTTACTTATAGTATAATAAGAAACAATGGAAGGATAAACCAAAAACCAATATTTTTAAATGGTTATCGAGGAAAAAAAAGTGAAGAGGATAGCTATAAAGACAAGACTCCTGTGGATGCAATTTATTAAATGCTTTTTATTTTGGACTGTAAATGTCCTACATAATTTTTTAAAGTTTAGTCACAAAAGAAAAACAAACAATCCCTTAAAATCTGAAAGTACACCTAAATGAAGGAGCCTAACTGCATATAAAGTATGTGGCATAACCACATAAAAAAAGCAATTACTTGAAGTGGCTTTAAAACACGGCATTTTGACTATACATCCCAAGTAGGAGATATTCTATGGATAATAAAAATGGAAATAAATGATAAACTGCATTCAGTAGTCATGTATTGATATTTGTATTAAACGACTATGTTGCCATCATTAGGTACCATAATTTTCAGCATAAAAATGATACAGTATAAAATCAAGGAAGTTAAGTAAAAATCCTACAATCTTAAAAATCAATCAGGAATAACATTATGAACTCATGTTGTATTTTTCTCTTTAAAAATACATATGTCCTAGCTCTGTTCACTGAAAGGCCTAGAAGCAATGACCACAAAATAACAATGAGTAATACTTCTAGCCAGGCTGGGCTCTCTAGATACCCTTTACCAGGGAAATGGCTAATTCCAGGTGCAGGGTGAAAAATGTACAAAATGAGACAGGTCTTGAAGATGGCAGAGGAGTGGAGACCTGGATTTCGTCTCCTCTCAGGAATTCAGCTGGATAGGGATCAAACCATTCTGAACACCTACAAACTCAACAGGAGATCGAAGAAAAGAATAGCAACAACCCTCTGAACAGAAAAGCGACCACTTTCTGGAAGGTAGGACGTGTGGAGAAGTGAATCGGAGGCGGTATTCGGGAGGATAGACGGCAGGGGAGGGGCCTCTGTCGGCCTCTTCTGGCAAGTGATAGAGAAGCGGAGCACAAAATCGGAACTTTTAGAAGTCTGCTCCTCTGTGGGACGTCGCTCCGGTGGCTAGGCGGGGGGTGGAACCCTCGTGGGACAGTGTGGTCTCAGGACCCTTGGGGTCAAAGAAAGACCGGAGGTGCCTGAGTGCCGCAGAGCTCCCAGGTATCGGAACGGGGAAACCGGCTGCAGAGACGGAGCCCAGGCGCGAGCTCTCAGCTCGGGGTTGCCATAAACCGTGATCCGCGGCACAGTCGGGCCACTGCTCCTCCAGCAGGGACCCAACAAGCGGCAGATCCGGGGAGACTCACCTTCTTCCCCCAGGAGGAGAGGTGTGGGAGCGCACCGCGGGGATCTGCTGGGTTTGGAGACTCCACACGGGGTTGGGTGCCAGAGATAGAAACGCACGGTCACAGGCCGGGTGAGCACGGAGTGCGGCCGGAGACCGGGGAGACGGGAGTGACTGACTGCTTTTCTCTGGGGGCTCACTGAGGAGCTGGGCCCCGAGTTCTCGGGTCCTCCGAGGCGGAGATTGGGAGGCCACCATTTTCACTCTCTGCCTCCAAAGCTGTACGGAAAGCTTGCAGGGAACAAAAGCTCCGGAGAGCAAACCCGAGCAGATTACTTAGCCCTGTCAGGGCAAGGGCGGGGCAATTCCGCCTCCGGCAAAGACATTTGGAAACCACAGCAACAGGCCCCTCCCCCAGAAGATCAGCGAGAACAGCCTGCCAAGACCAAGTTTACCGATCAATGAGAATGGCAGAACTCCAGCACTAGGGGAATAACGCACATAGAATTCATAGCTTTTTTACCATGATACTTTAGTCTTTCAAAGTTAATTTTTTTTTAACTGTCTTTTTTTTTTTTTTTGAATTTTTCTTTTTCCCTTTTTCAACCAACATCTTATCAATCCCTTTTTTAAAAAACATTTTTATTTTTCATTTTTCGAGTCATATTCTATCCCTTCATAGTAGTTACCCGTATTTTTGGCATGTATATATAAGTTGTTCTCTCTTTAAAATTTTGAGATAGTTTCTTCTAACAGATCAAAATATACCCTAAATCTCTAGTGCATGGTTTTTTTCTACTCCCCTGCCTGATCACATTCTCTCCCTTTTTTTTTCTTTTTTTTTTTAATCCTCTTCTTTCTTTTTTCAAACAACTTATCAATTCCTTTTATAAAATTTTTTAAAATTTCCATCTTTACAGTCATATTCCATCCCTTCATCATATCAACCCTTATTTTTGTACATATATAAGTTTTTCTTTCTTTAAAATTTTGGGAGGCACTTTCATCTAACAGACCAAAATACACCCAAAATCTAGTGTGTGGCACTGATCTATATACCAGCCTGATCATATTTGATCACATTCTGTATTTTTTTTGTTTTGTTCTGTTTTTGTTTGTTTTTATCTTTATCTTTTCCTTTTTCTTTTTTTTTTCTTTTTCTTTTTCTTTTTTCTCTCTTTCCCTTTCTTTTCCCACTGCTTCAGGTCTTTTCTGATTTGTTTAGAGTATATTTTCTGGGGACGTTGTTATCCTGTTAGCATTTTGTTCTCTCATTAATCTATTCTCCTCTGGACAAAATGACAAGATGGAAAAAGTCACCTCAACAAAAAGAACAAGAGGTAGTACCGACTGCCAGGGACCTACTCAATACGGACATTAGTAGGATGTCAGAACTAGAGTTCAGAATCATCACTTTAAAGATACTAGCTGGGCTTGAAAAAAGCATGGAAGTTATTAGAGAAACCCTTTCTGGAGAAGTAAAAGAACTAAAATCTAACCAAGTAGAAAGCAAAAAGGCTATTAATGAGGTGCAGTCAAATATGGGGGCCCTAACTGCTAGGATAAATGAGGCAGAAGAGAAAATCAGTGATATAGAAGACCAAATGATGGAAAATAAAGAAGCTGAGAAAAAGAGAGATAAACAACTACTGGATCACGAGGGCAGAATTCGAGAGATAAGCGATACCATAAGACGAAACAACATTAGAATAATTGGGATCCCAGAAGAAGAAGAAAGAGAGAGAGAGGCAGAAGATATAATGGAGCAAATTATAGCAGAGAACTTCCCTAATTTGGGGAAGGAAACAGGCATCAAAATCCAGGAAGCACAGAGAACCCCTCTCAAAATCAATAAAAATAGGTCAGCACCCCGACATCTAATAGTAAAACTTACCAGTCTCAGAGACAAAGAGAAAATCCTGAAAGCAGCTCAGGAGAAGAGATATGTAACCTACAATGGTAGAAACATTAGATTGGCAACAGACCTATCCACAGAGACCTGGCAGGCCAGAAAGGACTGGCATGATATATTCAGAGCACTAAATGAGAAAAATATGCAGCCAAGAATACTATATCCAGCTAGGCTGTCGTTGAAAATAGAAGGAGAGATAAAAATTTTCCAGGACAAATAAAAACTAAAGGAATTTGCAAACACGAAATGAGCCCTACAAGAAATCTTGAAAGGGGTCCTCTAAGCAAAGAGAGAGCCTAAAAGCAGCATAGACCAGAAAGGAACACAGACAATATACAGTAACAGTCACCTTACAGGCAATACAATGGCACTAAATTCCTATCTTTCAATAGTTACCCTGAATGTAAATGGGCTAAATGCCCCAATCAAAAGACACAGGCTATCAGATTGGATTAAAAAACAAGACCCATCAGTATGCTGTCTGCAAGAGACTCATTTTAGACCCAAAGACACCCCCAGATTGAAAGTGAGGGGGTGGAAAACCATTTACCATGCTAATGGACACCAAAAGAAAGCTGGGGTGGCAATCCTTATATCAGACAAATTAGATTTTAAACCGAAGACTGTAATAAGAGATGAGGAAGGACATTATATCCTACTTAAAGGGTCTATCCAACAAGAAGACCTAACAATTGTAAATATCTATGCCCCTAACATGGGAGCAGCCAATTATATAAGGCAATTGATAACAAAAGCAAAGAAACACATCGACAACAATACAATAATAGTGGGAGACTTTAACATCCCCCTCACTGAAATGGACAGATCATCTAAGCAAAAGATCAACAAGGAAATAAAGACTTTAAATGACACACTGGACCAAATGGACTTCACAGACATATTCAGAACATTCCATCCCAAAGCAACGGAATACACATTCTTCTCTAGTGCTCATGGAACATTCTCCAGAATAGATCACATCCTAGGTCATAAATCAGGTC
Organism: Phoca vitulina; assembly: GCF_004348235.1. Classification (NCBI taxonomy): domain Eukaryota; kingdom Metazoa; phylum Chordata; class Mammalia; order Carnivora; family Phocidae; genus Phoca; species Phoca vitulina. The sequence goes on from NW_022589704.1 coordinate 107,677,062, forward strand.
TCAACTGGTACCAAAAGATTCGGATCATTCCCTGCGTATTTTCAGACCACAATGCTTTGAAACTAGAACTCAATCACAAGAGGAAAGTCGGAAAGAACTCAAATACATGGAGGCTAAAGAGCATCCTACTAAAGAATGAATGAGTCAACCAGGAAACTAAAGAAGAATTTTAAAAATTCATGGAAACCAATGAAAATGAAAGCACAACTATTCAAAAACTTTGGGATGCAGCAAAGGCAGTCCTAAGAGGAAAGTATATAGCAATACAAGCCTTTCTCAAGAAACAAGAAAGGTCTCAAATACACAACCTAACCCTACATCTAAAGGAGCTGGAGAAAGAACAGCAAATAAAGCCTAAACCCAGCAGGAGAAGAGAAATAATAAAGATCAGAGCAGAAATCAATGAAATAGAAACTAAAAGAACAGTAGAACAGATCAACGAAACTAGGAGCTGGTTCTTTGAAAGAATTAACAAGATTGATAAACCCCTGGCCAGACTTATCAAAAAGAAGAGAAATGACCCAAATAAACAAAATCATGAATGAAAGAGGAGAGATCACAACCAACACCAAAGAAATACAAACAATTATAAGAACATATTATGATCAACTATATGCCAGCAAATTAGATAACCTGGAAGAAATGGATGCATTCCTAGAGATGTATCAACTACCAAAACTGAACCAGGAAGACATAGAAAACCTGAACAGACCTATAACCACTAAGGAAATTGAAGCAGTCATCAAAAATCTCCCAAAAAACAAAAGCCCAGGGCCAGATGGCTTCCCAGGGGAATTCTACCAAACATTTAAAGAAGAATTAATACCTATTCTTCTGAAACCGTTCCAAAAAATAGAAATGGAAGGAAAACTTCCAAACTCATTTTATGAGGCCACCATTACCTGGATCCCAAAACCAGACAAAGACCCCATCAGAAAGGAGAATCACAGACCAATATCCCTGATGAACATGGATGCAAAAATTCTCACCAAAATACTAGCCAATAGGATCCAACAGTACATTAAAAGGATTATTCACCACGACCAAGTGGGATTTATCCCTGGGCTGCAAGGTTAGTTCAACATCCACAAATCAATCAACGTGATACAATACATTAACAAAGGAAAGAACAAGAATCATATGATCCTCTCAATAGATGCAGAAAAAGCATTTGACAAAGTACAGCATCCTTTCTTGATCAAAACTCTTCAGAGTATAGGCATAGAGGGTACATACCTCAATATCATAAAAGCCATCTATGAAAAACCTACAGCGAATATCATTCTCAATGGGGAAAAACTGAGAGCTTTTCCCCTAAGGTCAGGAACACGGCAGGGATGTCCACTATCACCACTGCTATTCAACATAGTATTAGAAGTCCTAGCCACAGCAATCAGACAACATAAAGAAATCAAAGGCATCCAAATTGGCAAAGAAGAAGTCAAACTCTCACTCTTTGCAGATGATATGATACTTTATGTGGAAAATCCCAAAGACTCCACCCCAAAACTGCTAGAACTCATACAGGAATTCAGTCAAGTGGCAGGATATAAAATCAATGCACAGAAGTCAGTGGCATTCCTATACACCAACAACAAGTCAGAAGAAAGAGAAATTAAGGAGTCGATCCCATTTACAATTGCACCCAAAACCATAAGATACCTAGGAATAAATCTAACCAAAGAGGCAAAGGATCTGTACTCAGAAAACTATAAAATACTCATGAAAGAAATTGAGGAAGACACAAAGAAATGGAAAAATGTTCCATGCTCATGGATTGGAAGAACAAATATTGTGAAGATGTCAATGCTACCTAGAGCAATCTACACAGTCAGTGCAATCCCCATCAAAATACCATCCACTTTTTTCAAAGAAATGGAACAAATAATCCTAAAATTTGTATGGAACCAGAAAAGACCCCGCATAGCCAGAGGAATGTTGAAAAAGAAAAGCAAAGCTGGCAGCATCACAATTCCACACTTCCAGCTCTATTACAAAGCTGTCATCATCAAGACAGTATGGTACTGGCACAAAAACAGACACATAGATCAATGGAACAGAATAGAGAGCCCAGAAATGGACCCTCAACTCTATGGTCAACTAATCTTCGACAAAGCAGGAAAGAATGTCCAATGGAAAAAAGACAGTCTCTTCAACAAATGGTGTTGGGAAAATTGGATAGCCACATGCAGAAGAATGAAACTGGACCATTTCCTTACACCACACACAAAAATAGACTCCAAATGGTTGAAAGACCTAAATGTGAGACAGGAGTCCATCAAAATCCTAAAGGAGAACACAGGCAGCAACCTCTTCGACCTCAGCCGCAGCAACTTCTTCCTAGAAACATCGCCAAAGGCAAGGGAAGCAAGGGCAAAAATGAACTATTGGGACTTCATCAAGATAAAAAGCTTTTGCAAAGCAAAGGAAACAGTCAACAAAACCAAAAGACAACCGACAGAATGGGAGAAGATATTTGCAAATGACATATCAGATAAAGGGCTAGTATCCAAAATCTATAAAGAATTTATCAAACTCAACACCCAAAGAACAAAGAATCCATTCAAGAAATGGGCAGAAGACATGAACAGACATTTTTCCAAAGAAGACATCCAAATGGCCAACAGACACATGAAAAAGTGCTCAATATCGCTCAGCATCAGGGAAATCCAAATCAAAACCTCAATGAGATACCACCTCACACCAGTCAGAGTGGCTAAAATTAACAAGTCAGGAAATGACAGATGTTGGCGGGGATGCAGAGAAAGGGGAACCCTCCTACACTGTTGGTGGGAATGCAAGCTGGTGCAGCCACTCTGGAAAACAGTATGGAGGTTCCTCAAAAAGTTGAAAATAGAGCTACCATATGATCCAGCAATTGCACTCCTGGGTATTTACCCCAAAGATACAAAAGTAGGGATCTGAAAGTGTACGTGCACCCCGATGTTTATAGCAGCAATGTCCACAATAGCCAAACTGTGGAAAGAGCCAAGTGTCCATCGACAGATGAATGGATAAAGAAGAAGTGGTATATATATATACACAATGGAATATTATGCAGCCATCAAAAGGAATGAAATCTTGCCATTTGCAACGACGTGGATGGAACTGGAGGGTATTATGCTGAGTGAAATAAGTCAAACAGAGAAAGACATGTATCATATGACCTCACTGATATGAGGAATTCTTAATCTCAGGAAACAAACTGAGGGTTGCTGGAGTGGGGGGTGGGGTGGGAGGGATGGGGTGACTGGGTGATAGACACTGGGGAGGATATGTGCTCTGGTAAGTGCTGTGAATTGTGCAAGACTGTTGAATCTCAGATCTGTACCTCTGAAACAAATAATGCAATATATGTTAAGAAAAAAAGAAGAAGAAGAAGAAAATAGCAGGAGGGGAAGAATGAAGGGGGGGAAATCGGAGGGGTAGACGAACCATGAGAGATGATGGACTCTGAAAAACAAACTGAAGGTTCTAGAGGGAAGGGGGGTGGGAGGATGGGTTAGCCCGGTGATGGGTATTAAAGAGGGTCCGATCTGCATGGAGCACTGGGTGTTACGCACAAACAATGAATCATGGAACACTACGTCTAAAACTAATGATGTAATGTATGGGGATTAACATAACAATAAAAAATTTTTTTTAAAAAATGTACAAAATGAGACTGAGTCATCTTGCACCAGAAAGCCAGGGAGCTATCAAAGACTGATGAGGTCATATTGAAGTGATACAGGACAGCACCGGCAGCCTGTAGCAGCTGCTCAGTAATGAACGAATTGATGAATCCATGGCTGCAAGACTCATCTGAGACAGGGGTGAGGACTGCAGGGTGGAGGTGAGACAAGGAGGAGTCCCAGCACCAGCAGGGTGGGCCTGGGTGGGCACAGCAAGGAGGGTCGGATAGAAACCCAGCCCTAATGGGCACAAGCTCTGAGCAAGGAACAGAACAAGAATGAGGATGCAAGAACCTTAGTATCTCAGGGGACGCAACCAACCCCAGACTCTAGGCAAGGAATAGCAGCAGGGACTGGAGAAACTATTTGAAAAAGAGAGCTCCCTCCACCCAGGAGGAGCTGGGGTAAGGGGTAGAGGCCTGAGCACCAGACTCAACCTGCAGGAACACCAAGAGCAGGTTTGGTTCAAGACCGCAGGACCTGGGCACCTGGGTGGCTCAGTTGGCCGAGCGTCTGCCTTCAGCTCAGGTCATGATCCCAGGGTCCTCAGATGGAGCCCTGCATGTGTCTCTGGGCTCAGTGGGGAGTCTGCTTCTTCCTCTCCCTTTGCCCCTCCCACCCCGGGCTCTCTCCTTCTCAAATAAATAAATAAAATCTTAAAAAAAAAAAAAAAAAGAACCACAGGACCAAATGCTCTTAAAAAGCAGGGGCACCAGGGCAGCCAGGCCAGTGGGAGCCACTCCTGCACACACATTGTCCGAGTCCCTGTCTCTGCAGACCCATATTCCCCAGGGTCCCAGGTGTCTGTAGCACCCCTCTCCTACCCCTCCTTCCACCCCAGGGCCAGCTCCCCAGCAGCAGAACCCATTGCCTCCAGCCCCAGCCTGGGCTCAGACCCTTCTGTTTGGGACCCATGCCAGACCCAGTGTCATTCCTTGACCTGGCAGGGCTCCTCCACCCAAGACCCCTTGGGGGATCCTCCTTGTCCCCCAGGACATCTGGATACTATGAGGAAGCTATAGTGGATGGAAGGACTCCCCCAGCAGGACGTTTTACTGAATTTCTGGGAGAGTCTCCTGCAGATGTCCCGGGAGCCCCAGGGGACCAGGTGTGCTCCCCTTGCGACCTATGCCCACAAGTGCCTGAGGCTGTGGTTGGTGGTCTTTCCCGTTCTTTACTCTTCCACAGCATTAAAGCACCTGCCTTTATCCATCCAAACTGAGGGAGGGGCGCATTGCTTGTTTTTACTACGCAGCCATAAGTGGTTCTACTAGGCGTGTCCCGTCTCATCATCTGGGGTCTTTTGGGTCCTGCATGAGCATTTGTGTTGGCACCCAGGGCTAGCATGCAACTGCTGCTCCAGGGGTGCGGATATTTAGATAGAGGGGATGCTGCAGAGCTCTCAGGAGAGCTTGACAGCCTCACTCTCCCATCCACCAGGTTTTCAGAGGGTGCATGACCCTCAGCCTCCTCGCTGACACCTTTGTGGGACTTTTCAACTTTTGCTGATCTGCTGACTGTGCCTTCCTGGTGGTTTTAGCGTTCACGTCCAGGAAGACAGAGAGGCTGGCCAGTTCTCACGTGTTGATCCTGCATTAAAAATCTTCATGTAGTGTGTGTTCATGGTCTTCTGCCCATCTTTCTTGATTTTTTGAATTGATTCTTATAGACTCTTGGCACCTAAAGTGTTGTAAAAACTTTTTCCATTTATGGGGTTTTTTTCATTAGTGGAATTTCTTGATTTCTTGATTTTTGTGTTATCTATTTCAGTGCTTTCAAGTATCTGTGGTGATAGATCAGTTGCTTTTTCTTTTTTTTTTTTCATTTCCAACAGTGGCAGACTAATAAAAAATAAAATAGTTAATACAAATTTTAAAATGACATTCACAATCTAAGATAGATAGATAGATGATGATAGATAGATGATAGATGATAGATAGATAGATAGATGATAAATGATAGATGATAGATAGATGATAGATAATAGATAGATGATAGATAGATGATAGATGATAGATAGATGATAGATGATAGATAGATGATAGATAGATAGATAGATAGATAGATAGATAGATAGATGATAGATAGATAGATGATAGATAGAAATAGATAGAGTGGGTTTCTAAGTCAATACAATGAGACAGAATAGAATCATAAAAAATGGATGGCAGGAAAAGACTTTTATTAAAGAGAAAATAGAATTAAATTTTTAATTACAGATGAGGCAGATATAAAATATACTGTCAAAATGACATCAATGTTTCTGAAAGCTGACTTCCAGTGTGTCTACTTGCCCAATGACAAACTAAAACCAGAGTTTACAAATGCCAGCAGTCTGAGATTTTCCACATACTACATTGAAAATAGCACAGTTTATCTTATGTTTCCCCCCTAGCATTAATGCTTCTTTCTTGTTTAAGAAATCTTTCAGGGGCACCTGGGTGGCTCAGTTGGTTAAGTGTCTGCCTTCGGCTCAGGTCATGATCCCAGGGTCCTGGGATCCAGCCCCTCATCGAGCTCCTTGCTCAGCCTCCTTCTCCTTCTGCCTCTGCCCTTCCCCACTGCTCATGCTCACTCTCTCTCCCTGAAAAATACATAAATAGAATCTTTAAAAAAAGAAAGAAATCTTTCACTATCTCAAGGTCATGAAGTTTTAGTTTCTAAAATTTTTTATAGCTTTACCCTCCATATTTAGGTATTTAAGACATCTAGAAGGGATTATGTATTGTGCAAGGTAGAGATTCCATTTCATTTTTTTTCTCATGGATTTCCACTTGTCACTTTATTGAGAAGTTTATAATTCATATTATCATAAATCAAAGGTCTATGAAAGTATGGGTCTGTATCTAAACTATATTTTGGGTCAATGGTCTATATTTCTTTTTTCTTATTATTATGTTATGTTAATCACCATACATTACATCATTAGTTTTTTATGTAGTGTTCCATGATATGGAAGTGTTCCACTTCATTATTTGCGTATAACACCCAGTGCTCCATGCAGAACATGCCCTCTTTAATACCCATCACCAGGCTAACCCATCCTCCCACCCCTCTCCCCTCTAGAACCCTCAGTTTGTTTTTCAGAGTCCATCATCTCTCATGGTTCATCTCCCCCTCCGATTTCCCCCCCTTCATTCTTCCCTCCTGCTATCTTCTTCTTCTTTTTTTTCCTTTTTTTTTTTTTAATGGTCTATATTTCTATTCTTGCACCAATAACATGCTGCCTCAAGTACTATAGCTTTACAGTAGGTCTTGGTATCTGGCAGCTGAAGTCCTCCTACCCTGTTCTTTTTAAATAGTGTCTTTGTTTGGCCTTTGCATTTCCATATAAATTTTTAAGTGAATCTGGCCAGTTCTCCCAAGAAGTTTATTGGAATTTTAATTACAATTGCATTAAATCTATAAATGCATTTGGAGAAAATGGCACATTTAATACTACTGACCGAGTCTTCCAATCCTGAACATAGTTTATCTCTTCATTCATTTAGGTCTTTTTTTTTTTTTAAGTAGGTTCCACACCCAGCGTGGAGCCCAATGTAGGACTTGAACTCACGACCCTGGAGAGATCAAGACCTGAGCTGAGATCAAGAGTCAGACACTTAACCGACAGAGCCAAATGTTATAATTTGAAAAGAAAAAAGAGATACAGGAGTCAATTTGAAAAGACTACACTGGCTTAAGTTGGGACCATTTGAGCACCAAAAAGTGAAGCGATTGACATGGAATGAAACACAACAAATATATAAAAGTTCATGAGTTCATAAAACATTTTTAAAAACTCTTCAGTTGGGGAGTCTGGGTGGCTCAGTCCATTAAGCATCTGCCTTCAGCTCAGGTCATGATCCCAGAGTCCTGTGATTGAGCCCCACATCGGGCTCCCTGTTCAGCAGGGAGTCTGCTTCTCCCTCTGCCTCTCCACTCCTGCCCCTGGCTTGTGCACTCTCTCTCACTCACCCTCTCTCTCAAATAAATAATAAAATCTTTAAAAAAAAATAAAAAATACAAATAAAAACTCTTAAGTCATCATGGGAAATTGTTAGGACATTGACTCATTACTCTGAAAATTGACAAATTGATAAAGGGACAAAATCAAGCATTCATTCCACCTTCCTTTATGAACTATATTTCAGAGGAACCAAAGAATCTATTAGGTGAAATTTTGATGGAGAGCTTTATAACAGAAGGAACAGGTTGACCCCACTTGAACCTATGATCAATCTTATCATCATTAAAAAGACAACAAATGGCTGATAAACTTACAAAAATTAGAGAAAGTCACTAATTATCAAAGGAATCCAATTAAAAGTGATGAAATATTATTTTTCAATTTTTTTTAATCATCACAGTGTGATGACAAATACACACACATGCTGCTGGGTAGATTATAAATTGTGTAAACTTTCTGGCAGATAATTTGGCAACATGTATTAAAGACCCTTAAAAATGTGTGCCCTGGGCACCTCAGAGAAATGGCTGCTTCTATAACAGGGGCAGGAAATATTCAAGATGAGCCTGGAGCAAAGTGAAGGAGGGAAAAACAAAAAACCCACAATGATGGGGTTATGTCAAAGGGACACAAGAGTCAACTGAAAGAGTTCCAAATGACCAAAGCTGGAACAATCTTAGCAACAAAATAAAGTAGCATTGGATAGTAACCCAGAGGATAAAATCAATAACCATGAGTCCATTCTGATATAAATGAACAATTGAATGCGTAAGTAATTAAATTAATGGGGCGAACAGGCAAATATCCCATGCATTCCAAATAACTTGTATTGTACTCCCCCCTCAAGGAGGTAGAGCATAATTCCCCATCTCTTTTTTCCTTAAGATTTTATTTACTTATTTGTTTGTTTGTTTGCTTATTTATTTATTTGAGAGAGAGAGAGCACGCAAGATAAGGGGAGAGAAATAAGGGGAAGAGCAGAGGGGGAGAAGCAGCGGGAGGGGGGAAGAATCTCAAGTAGACTCCAAGCTGAGTGCAAAGCCCCTTGCACGGCTCAATCCCACGACCCTGAGATCACGACCTGAGCTGAAACCAAGAGTCTGTCACTTACCTGACTAGCCACCCAGGTGCCCCATAATTCCCCATCTCTTAAATGCAGGTTGTGCATAATGACTTCCTTCCAGAGACCATGAAAAGAAGAGTAAAAAGAGAGTAACTTTACAGTGGAGAAACCTAACAAACACTACCTATAGACAGTTGTCAGACATATGGAGGGTGTTTCAGATACACATGTAGCTGATATTCTCCATATTTCATTTTAATTGCAAAATAACAGATAGTATTAATCCATATTTGAAAGTAGAGATGTAGTGAAATACAGATAAATAGAAAAACCTCAAAGAATATGCACAAAATATTAACTGAAACTATTCCTTTGGAGCATTTTCTGATTTTTTTCTATAATGAGCAAGTTGAAATTTCCAGGAAGGAACTGGGTAGGCCAAAATGATCTAATGGGTCCAGAACCCACATCCATTCTCATCAGTCAGCACAGGGACTTAATTGTCACTGTCTGTGCCATTTGGTTGTTCAAAACTTTTTAAATCACTTCTGTAAGAAAAATAGTATATTTATTTTTGAACTATTATAATGTTCAACTCTGTGTAAACTCTAATACATTCAAGATAAATGTTTATTTGTGAACAGTCTGTTCAATTTTCCAGAAAAACAGAGGGACTAGGGGGACAACTGTACCTTCCTTCAGGAAGCCAGCAAGCCCATGTCCTTAGCTGATGTCCCCCTCCCCTCTCACCCCCTTTCTTTCCCCACCCTCACCAGCACTTACCTCTCTTTCCCAGGAAGAAAAGAAATCAATTCAGAGAAGCCAGGGCATGAGCCAAGTGTGGACAATGCCCTGGAGTATAGCTCCTTCCCGCCTGAAAAATTTGTGGAGCACCTGATGACTCCTAGCCGCTGGATTTGACCAACAGTTGTCATTTACCTGGCCTCTCTTCTGTGACAGGTGCACTTCTGCATCCTTCTGTCAGGAAACATACTGGAAGGGAAAAAAGATTACAGGGTATCCTTTCAATGGAATGCTGGCTAGCAGACCCTCCAGGAACTGTCTGATTCTATGAGGATGTGTGCCTTTGGTTGTTTTTAGTGGGGTTGTTTGGCAAGCCTGTAGAGAGAGAAATTAACTTTCGGAGGGCTGATGGTGATGAAGATTTTTTTGTCCATAGCAATGCAAATGGATTGAATCCAGTGGAGACTGTAATCTCTGTAAATCCAATTATCATTTGAACTAGGGCTCTCTTGTTCACTAGTAGTTAAATAAAATCTTCAATGTGTTTATATCTGTATGAGAGTCATAATATCAGCTCTTTGAAAATTATCCTGTAGTAGTTTCAGAGGTCCCATGAGATACCCAATGGACTCACTGGACAGCCAAGTAAAATACATGCTGGAGAGGACATTTCCCAGGATGCTGAGCTCTGACATAGCCCTTCTAGGCACCCAGAGTGAGTTCCGACCAGTAACAGAACTTTGGCTTTGCTCACCCTCTGCTTCTCTGGTTCTGTTTTAATCTTTACTGAATTTGTGTTTGTGTTTTTAGTTCTGGTCCTTGCATGACTGCTAAGTAATTCTCCATTCTTGGCAATGGTGGTTTAAAATTTGGTTTTATGGTTTGACCATTTGGTGATCTCTGTAGACAGATGATAGAAATCTATCCCCCTTTTCATGAGAAACAACAGAAAATACAGCTTGTTAGTCTTTGTTTGTCTATTTGGGGCTCAAGTCCATTAAGAATTTAGTGCCCACTGGGGAGAATATCTCTTTGAGATCTAGGATTGGTCAAATTTTGTGTTTATTTTTGGCCTGTGGCTGAAACTGTAGAACCGAAGTCAAAATCTCTCAATGTATCTGTCCATCCCTGTGTCTATGAGCCTACTGTGAGAAAGGACTTGACCTCTTGGTGTATGAGTGTACAATACATTAGGATATTATGTCTCTTAAATCAAAGGAGCCCTATTCTGATTAGTTTATAGAAAAAAAAATAAGCACTTACTAAATCTAATATTCCTAACCTGTAATACTTTCAAGTGTTAGGCTTTGAAAAAATAGCCATCATAAAAAAACTGCTAACTTAAAAAACGTTTTCTAAATCCACATACAGTAAATCACATTAGCTTAATAATTTTGGTTTTAAAGAAAGAGGTATGTCTTTTCTTCAATTCGTCATTGTCAAGTATAATGCAAGTACACATTTCTTTTGGTTTGCTTTATCATGAAGAAAATAGTTCATCTGAACTTCCCAAATAGTTTACTGATCAAAGATCAAAAAGCTAGCCTTACTCTTACATGGTACAATGAAAACTGTAAATTGACGTTCTTCTAAATTGAATGGTTATTCAAACTTATCATGTAATGTATCTGATTGAGTAAATTTCCAGTATCTTCGGATAACTTAAAACCCTAAACTAATGTTGAATGGAGCTAATTGATGGATAATCATGGGCTACCTAGGTAATTTCTAAGCTATGATACTAAAATATAATTACTAAGCATAACTTTGTTTATGTTATTTTGTTCTTATTTTTATATGCTACAGAAACACTATGTATTTAGGTCATGTTGATAAACCTATTCATATTTGCCACTTTAAGAGAAGGTAAAATGGATTCACGTGGCTGCAGAAATGTGTGCGTGTGTACTCAAACACATTGCTCATCTGCGCTCATGCTCATCTGCACACAGGCTGGCCAGAGATGGTTCTCAATTTTCCACCCACCTCCTGGATTTTTTCTGGATAAAAGAAGTTGGTTACTTTGGATAAAAGTTATCTTTAATATGGGTAGTTGATGCTATACACTAAGCAATAGTAACAAAGAAATACAACTGTGTATGTGCTTTTGTTCTGTGAGGCAGTAAAGAGCAGTTTCCTTCCCGAATGTAAAAGAGAACAGTGAAGGACAAAACTGAAAAAGTACGGTTTATTTGTCCTGGTTTATAATACCTGAGTCTGAAATGAAACCATGAAATATGTTAAAGATTTAGCAAAACTCATTCATTGTTGATGGGTTTGCTGCCCTGCTTCATGGGTAAGTGCCTTTGTCTACCATGCGGAAGCGATTCTTCACTTGTATGTAATCTGCCCCCATCGTGGATAGTTTGTGTCCTACCATAAAAATTGCTGTGCTTTATGTTGACTTTATTACATCCCTGATTATCAAAAACCAAAATACACACAAAACCTCACTTGTGAAAGAGAAGCCAGTCTTCAAAATTATATCACCTTCTATGTTCACTTTACAATTTTCCTTTTTCTCTTTTTATTTATTTTTTAAAGTTTTTATTTTAATTCCAGTTAGTGAACATACAGTGTTATATGAGTTTTGGGTGTGCAATATAGTGATTCAACACTTGCATACATCACCCAGTGCTCATCACAGCAAATGGCCTCCTTAATCCCCATCACCTATTTCACCCATCCCCCACCCACTTCCCCACTGGTAACCATCAGAGTGTTTTCTTTCTTTCTTTTTTTTAATATTTTATTTATTTATTTGAGAGAGAGAGAGCAGAAGTTGGGGGGAAGGGCAGAGGAAGAGAGAGAAGCAGGCTCCCTGCTGATCAGGGAGCCCAGCACGGGGCTCTATTCCAGGATCCCAGGGTCACAACCTGAGCCCAAGGAAGATGCTTAACTGACTCAGCCACCCAGGTGCCCCCATCAGTGTGTTTTCTATAGTTAAGAGTCTGTTTCTTGGTTTGTCTCTCTCTCTCTCTTATTTTTTCTGTCTGCTTGTTTGTTTTGTTTCTTAAATTCTACATATGAGTAAAATCATACAGTATTTGTCTTCCTCTGATTGACCTATTTTGCTTATTTTATACTCTCTAGCTCCATCCATGTCATTGCAAATGGCAGCAATTTCATTCTTTTTTTTATGGCTGAGTAATATTCTATCATATATATACCACATCTTTTTTATCCATTCATCAGTCAACAGACACTTGGGCTGCTTCCATATTGTGGCTATTGTAAATAATGCTGCTATAAACATAAGGGCGCATGTATCCCTTTGAATTAATGCTCTTTTATTCTTTGGGTAAATACCCAATAGTGCAATTGCTGGATCATAAGGTACCTCTATTTTTAATTTTTTGAGGAAACTCCATACTGTTTTCCATAGTGGCTGCACCAGTTTGCATTCCCACCAACAGTGCGCAAGTGTTCCTTTTACTCCACATCCTCACCAATACTTACTGTTTCTTGTGTTTTTTATTTTAGCCATTCTGACAGGTGTGAGGTGATCTCATTGTAGTTTTGATTTGTATTTCCCTGATGTCAAGTGATGTGGAGCATTTTTTCATGTGTCTGTTGGCCATCTCTATGTCTTCTTTAGATAAATGTCTATTTATGTCTTCTGTCCATTTTTAAGCGGATTATTTGTTTGGGGGGGTTGTTGAGTTTGATAAGTTCTTCATATATTTTGGATCCTAACCCTTTGTCAGATATGTCATTTGCAGATATCTTCTACCATTCCATAGGTTTTTTTAGTTCTGCTGACTGTTTCCTTCCTTATGCAGAAGGTTTTTATCTTGATGAAGTCCCAACAGTTCATTTTTGCTTTTGTTTTCCTTGCCTTTGGAAATGTGTCTTGCAAGAAGCTGCTGCGGTTAAGGTCAAAGAGGTTGCTGCCTGGGTTCTCCTCTAGGATTTTGATGGATTCCTGCCTCACGTTTAGGTCTTTCAACCGTTTTTAATTTATCTTTGTGTATGGTGTAAGAGAATTGTCCAGTTTCATTCTTCTGCATATGGCTGTCCAATTTTCCCAGCACCACTTATTGAAGAGACTGTCTTTTTTCCATTGGATATTTTTTCCTGCTTTGTTGAATATTAGTTGACCATATAATTGTGGGTCCACGTCTGGGTTCTCTATTGTGCTCCATTGATCTCTGTGTCTGTTTTTGTGCTAATACCATACTGTTTTGACAACTACAGCTTTGTAATCTAACTTGAAGTCTGGAATCGTGATGCCTCCAGCTTTGCTTTTCTTTTTTCAAGATTGCTTTGTCTGAATAGTCTGAAAGAGTTGTGGTTCCACACAAAATTTTAGGATTGTTCTAGTTCTGTGAAAAATGCTGTTGGCATTTTTTTGCCAGCAAAGATTGCTTTGGGTAGTATAGACATTGTAATAATATTTGTTCTTCCAATCCATGAGCACGGAATGTCTTTCCATTTCTTTGTGTTGTCTTCAATTTCTTTCCTCAATGTTTTATAGTTTTCAGAGTACAAGTCTTTCACCTCTTCAGTTAGATTTATTCCTAAGTATCTTATTGTTTTTGGTGTGACTATAAATGGGATTGTTTTCTTAATTTCTCTTTCTGTTCCTTCATTATTGATGTATAGAAATGCAACAGATTTCTGCACATTGATTTTGTATCCTGCAACTTTACTGAATTCATATATCAGTTTTTTGGTGGAGTCTTTCAGGTTTTCTACAGATAGTATCATGTCATTTTCAAATAATGAAAATTTACTTCTTCCTTGCTGATTTGGATGCCTTCCATTTCTTTTTGTCGTCTGACTGTTGTGGCTAGAACTTCCAGTACTATGTTGAATAAAAGTGGTAAGAGTGGCATCCTCATCTTTTTCCTGATCTTAGGGGAAAAGCTCTCAGTTTTTCCCCATTGAAGATGATGTTTGCTGTGGGTTTTTCATATATGGTATTTGTCATATTGAGGTATGTTCCCTCCAGACCTACTTTATTGAGGGCTTTTATCATGAATGGGTATTGTACTTTGTCAAATGCTTTTTCTGCAACTATTGAGAGGATCATATGGTTTTATCCTTTCTTTTATTAATGTGATGTATCACATTGATTGATTTGTAAATACTGAACCAAGCTTGCAACCTTACAATTTCCTTTAGTACTAAATAGGTGAACAAGGATTTTTTGTGGGGACCCATGATATTTTCTTAATCAAGCACCCAAATATCCTCTGGCAACTCTTTTTTTTTTTTTTTTTTTTTTTTTTTTTTGACAGAGAGAGACACAGCGAGAAAGGGAACACAAGCAGGGGGAGTGGGAGAGGGAAAAGCAAGTTTCCCGCTGAGCAGGGAGCCCGATGCGGGGCTTGATCCCAGGACCCTGGGATCATGACCTGAGCTGAAGGCAGACGCTTAACAACTGAGCCACCCAGGCGCCCGAGCTGACAACTCTTTTGATTTCTCCTTAAGACCAGATCCTAAATACAGAAACAGTAAAAACAAAACTTTCAGCTATCTTCAGCTAAAACATTCTTTGAAACTTCCCAGAAAGCCCCTGGAAACTCACAAAGATTTGTTCCTTCACCTTATAAAACAAGGACGAGAGATGCTAAGTCATTATGTTTGTTAAATGGGTTCCATCTTCCTTCATCAGAGCTGTATTGGAAGCGCTGTCACATCAGAAGAGACCCTCAGCCTTCCCTAGGTTAAGGTTGTCTCTGTAAATGTCATCGGTGTGACTATTACAGACGCCGTAGGTTTTAAGGGAAGGCCCTGAAGGTTTGTCAGTGCCCTCAGGGTGAAGTAGAGTATTTTATACTCTTCCGTCTTTGTATTACTGGCTACTGTAAAAAATTAGCCACAGTTTCGTCACAGGTTGTTCTTAGTTAACTCTGTCTGTCTGGAAGCTCTGCTAATCAGCTGCAGGCCAGGCACAGTGTCCGGCACAGAAGGGCAGCCTCAGGTCCTCATGAGAATGTACCAGCGGCTCCAACACCAACACCTGAGTGAGTCACCTCTGGGGGCAGACTGCTGAGCTGGCCCTCGCCTGGACAAACTTCAGACCACACCAACAGATGGATCAGGATTTCTAGGACACAGTTCAGAGCAGAAGCTTTCTGAAAGCCAACAAGGAACGAGAATTAATTCAGATTGAACGAGGTCATTTTACTGTGATTATTTTTTGGAACGTTGTTGATGTTGCTCTAGTTATCTTTCATTTACAGATCTGTGAGGGAGCCCTTCCTCTTCCCTCTTAACCTGCAATTTAATAGACTTTGCTTTTGTATATTGAAAAGAAACATTTTTTTTCCCAGAAATGACTAAAAGTCCTTGGATGCCTTTTCTCCCATGTACCTCCCTCCACAGAGGTGGCTATTCATTTGAATTTAATATATATTATCCCCATGCATTTTTGAACACTTTGTTATGGATAGATACCCATTAGTAATAGATGGCATAGTTTTCAAGCTTTTAATCTTCATAAAATTGGAAGCATGTTGTAACTGTCCCTCTGCAGTTTTCTCTTCTGGGAAGAAGGTGGTGAACATTGTTTTTGAGATTTGTCCATATTGATATATGTAGTTCTCACTCATTCATTTTTCCCATCATGTGACTATATTCTATCCATTTCTTGTTGGTGGATATTTAGGTTTTTGCCATTGTTTGTCTATACAAGTGGTGCTGCCCTAAACATTTTGTACAGATCTGATGACCTATTTACTGAGTAGAAGAATGTCCAGTGGAAAACTGGCACTGGTTTTAGCTGTTAAACAACTCATAGCTGTGCATGAAAAGAAACATTTTCATCTGATTCCCACCGACCAGCCAGAATTCAGAAACTCTTACTTAGTTCTTTCAACTTTTCGTGGAAGTGTAGTTATTGTCATAGGTTCAATGAGAAACTGTCCTCCTTTTTACTGAAATATAATTGGACTGTGCATTTGGGATGCCATACCTGGGGATAATTGTCATTTAACCAGGTATGATGAGCCACTTTATGTACAAAATCAATGCCACCAAGCCCTCCCCAGAGAGCGTATCGGGTGCCGGCCTCACAGGTGGAAAATAAGGTGGCTTCCTGCCAGCAGCATTCCCCCATCTCAGGAAGCTTGAAAAGAGAGGAAATCATCCAGTCACCTGGTGTTGACAGCTTCTTGGGCTCCGTTTCCTAGCAAATAATAGAAATTTTTAAAAATCCAGGCTGAGGGCCCTTATAAAAACTTGCAGACCGACACTAATTCCAGGGCCTTTGCTGTCGCTCGATGCTGAATGGTTCCCTAGATTTGAAAGCAAACTCAAGGAGGCCTGTAAATAAATGAACATTAATTTACTCACTGCACCTATGTAAATAATCAGGCCAAGCCTGATCAGACCCATTGGTTGGGGATCAAGAATAATTTTTGGAGATTATTATGACCCTGGGCTGGGGGTGGGGGTGGGGAGGTGGAGACTGTTCTTTAAAAAATGTGAAAGACTTTAAATAGGCAAAAGAATTACTGTGTGTCTCTTCGCTGAAAATCTGGACATGACTTAGTGGACCTTGGGGTTGTCTGATTCTATGGGGTGCATGCCTTTGACTCTCTAGGGCTGGGCTGTTTTGTAGCTCTGTAGAGACGGAGTGAGCTAATGTGGGCTAACAGAGATGTACATAAGTATTGTCCAGGAGAAACTATAAATCTCTGTAAACCCAGTTCTCGTGTAGACTGCCTGTAGCAGCTCACTGGCTCCTCACTAATTAGTTAAATAAAATGTGTTGCATTTCTATTTGCATGAGACATATGTGGATATGTATGCATGGTTTTACTTTTTCTAAATATTCTGTAATACTTTGGGGGGCCTGGGGGGCTCAGTCAGTTAAGCATCTGACTTTGGCTCAAGTCATGATCTCAGGGTCCTGGGATTGAACCTCCAGTCCTGCTCCATGCTCAGTGGAGGGTCTGCTTCCCTCACCCTCAGCCCCTCCCCCTGCTCATACTTGCTTTCTCAAATTTTTTTTAAATAAATAAATAAATAAAATATTCTGTAATACTTCTTAATTCCCACAACTACTCTGTGAATTAAGTGTTGTCACCACAAACTGAAACCCAAGGCTGGGAAACAAACTGAGACCAAGGCACCATTAAGGCTAGATGCCTCCAGTGCCAGAGCCCAGTTCTCAAGCACCCCCACACCTGTTTGCAGGTGCCTGGATACAATTCAGACATCCATCTTGTCAGTGCCCTGCACCTTGTTCCCTCTGGAATCACCCTTTCCTCTGCTCCTGAGTGAAACAGCTCACTGTCCCTTCCCTACATATTTTGAAAATTGCAGCTCCTGCCCCACTATCTCCTAGGGCTTCCTCTGGGCAGAGGGCTGGGGGGAGAGTGGTTTTTTTTCCATGCATGTCTGTCCTCTGCTCCCAGCAAGTGGCTGGCTCACTGCCACCTCCTCAGGCCCCTGTCTTCTTCCAGATTCCTCCATCTCTCCCCACCCTGCCCCTGGTGGGTCCCCACACCCACCTCCCTCACCCCCCCACAGGCAGAGGCAAAATTACTTTATCATGAAGAACAACTCACCTCTTTGGCTTCTGCTATCCAGGCCATATGGGAGAGAGAGGGAGAATCATGTTTCAGAAGGAAACATGATCTTACGGTTGTTTTTTTTATCCCAACAAATGACCTTTTGACTCTGTTAGAGGAATTTTTTTGTTTCCTGCTGGCCCGATCCTTTCCAACTTCAAACTATGGCAACTTTTCTAATAGAAATTGTTTTCTTCCTATTATACAAAAATCGAATTCCCTGACAGAAGGTGATAATCTATCAGCATGGAATGCACCCAAACAACGTTGCCACTGGCCTGAAGATGCTTCCCACAGAGGAAATTCTAGAATGTGCTGAGCAACTGCAGTTTTTTGTTCAAATAAGGACACATACACACAGCACACTATTTTGAAAGATTTTAAATGTAAATCTTGCCTATGGTCTCTCAAAAAAATTCTTGTGAACAAAATAAAGATTTTCAGCTCACAGGACAGTGGGCAGGGGGCGGGTGTCAAACTGGGGAAACCAACATTTCAAAAGAGAATATCTGAGCAAGCATGAGTCTATGGTGGTGTGCCTCAGGGCTCTGCAGGAGGTGGCTCTGTAGAGTTCAGTGATTTTATTACAACTGATCATATCATTGGTCTCCTGTCCACCATTGGTGCACCACCCTGGGTGCCCGGCTTCACCAGAGTTAGGACACAGGCTGAGACGGAAGACAGCTGTGACAGATTCAGAGTCCACAGATCGCTGACAAGGCTCAGTCATTGGGTCAAATTAACCAGGCAAAATGCAACCAGGAGAAGTGCCAGTCTGCCTTTGAGTATTTAAAAACCACAATCCCAAACAGGCAAAAATGAAACAGGTTGCTGGGTTGGGTGATGGGATTGGCGCTCCTTTGCTCCAGTTTCTAGCAAACAATGCCCCCTGGCTTCTGCAATTAGCTGTGGTGGCCACAGGGCAGGGTCCAAGCAGAGCATGGTGGAGCACCGCACTCTGAGCACCCTGAGGCAAGACCCTGACCTGGATGGAGCCAGGGGACACAGAGGGCTCCTGCTGCAGGGGGGTCAGAGGAGGGAGCAGCTAAGCTCAGCCCACTACCTGCAGCACGACAAACACCAGGACAGAGAGATGGACCGATGGGGGTGAGCTCAGAGGAGGTGGCTGACTCCCGGGGCTGGGCACTCAGGTCTAGAGGGGAGTGGGTGTCAATAGGAGAAGAGAGGGCCAGTCTCTGAGGGCACTTGGCCACAGCATGACAGAGAAAAGTGGGACAGCGGGAAGAGGCCAGGCGGTTCAGCTATGCCACTGAGACAGTAGATTCAAGACAGGAAGTGGAGGAAGATGGGGTAGAGAGATGGTCAGGAGCCAGCTCCTAAAGGTTCTGGATGAGGGAACAGCCTTGTGAGGGAAAACACAGGAGCTATGTGGTCAGGAATGAGTCTCTGAAAAATTCCTTTGGCAGCCATGGTTCACTCCAGGGATGGACTGGAGGGAGACGCCAGAGTGGCAGCAAGACCCACAAGAACACTGTGGCATGACTGCCGGAGGAGGTGACAGGACCTGAACCAGGAGGAAGGGGAGATGGGCAGGAAGACACCGATTCAGAACTCTTTAAGAGGCCAATCAGAGAACTCAGTGGCAGACACGGGAACATGGAGCAATCTAGAACACTTCAAGTAACAAACCGCCCCACCAGATGTGCCGGGCTTATTTGTTTCACATGCCAAGTCAGGAGATGGCAGGCAGGTTGGAATGAACACAGCTCTGGGATGCTATCGCTTCACCTTTCCATTCTGTCATCCTCAGTGAGTGGTTCTTTGTCCTTATGCATGTGGCCTCGGGCTCACAAGATAGCTGCTGTGCCTCCAGCCTTCCTTCTAGGCAGGGAAGGAGGCAAGGACCTTTCTGTTGAAAAGGCTTTGACTTTTTTTTTTTATGTTATGTTAATCGCCATACATTACATCGTTAGTTTTAGATGTAGTGTTCCATGATTCATTGTTTGTGCGTAACACCCAGTGCTCCATGCAGAGCGTGCCCTCTTTAATACCCATCACCAGGCTAACCCACCCCCCCACCCCCCTCCCCTCTAGAACCCTCAGTTTGTTTCTCAGAGTCCATAGTCTCTCATGGTTTGTCTCCCCCTTCGATTCCCCCCCCCCTTCATTTTTCCCTTCCTGCTATCTTCTTCTTTTTTTTTAACATATAATGTATTATTTGTTTCAGAGGTACAGGTCTGTGATTCAACAGTCTTGCACAATTCACAGCACTCACCATAGCACATACCCTCCCCAGTGTCTATCACCCAGCCACCCCATCCCTCCCACCCCCCACCACTCCAGCAACCTTCAGTTTGTTTCCTGAGATTAAGAATTCCTCATATCAGTGAGGTCATATGATACATGTCTTTCTCCGATTGACTTATTTCACTCAGAATAATAACCTCCAGTTCACGTCATTGCAAATGGCAAGATCTCATTCCTTTTGATGGCTGCATAATATTCCATTGCATATATATACCACTTCTTCTTTATCCATTCATCTGTCGATGGACATCTTGGCTCTTTCCATAGTTTGGCTATTGTGGACATTGCTGCTATAAACATCGGGGTGCACATACCCCTGCGGATCCCTACATTTGTATCTTTGGGGTAAATACCCAGGAGTGCAATTACTGGGTCATATGGTAGCTCTATTTTCAACTTTTTGAGGAACCTCCATGCTGTTTTCCAGAGGGGCTGCACCAGCTTGGATTCCCACCAACAGTGTAGGAGGGCTCCCCTTTCTCCACATCCCCACCAACATCTGTTGTTTCCTGACTTGTTAATTTTAGCCATTCTGACTGGTGTGAGGTGGTATCTCATTGAGGTTTTGATTTGGATTTCCCTGATGCCGAGCGATGTTGAGCACTTTTTCATGTGTCTGTTGGCCATTTGGATATCTTCTTTGGAAAAATGTCTGTTCATGTCTTCTGCCCATTTCTTGATTGGATCATTTGTTCTTTGGGTGTTGAGTTTGATAAGTTCTTTATAGATTTTGGAAACCAGCCCTTTATCTGATGTGTCATTTGCAAATATCTTCTCCCATTCTGTCGGTTGTCTTTTGGTTTTGTTGACTGTTTCTTTTGCTGTGCAGAAGCTTTTTATCTTGATGAAGTCCCAATAGTTCATTTTTGCCCTTGCTTCCCTTGGAAAAGGCTTTGACTTTTTATTTGGGAAGGGATGCCCTTGATCTCATTGGCCAGGACTGTGTCATAAAGCCACCTGTAACTGCAAGGAAGGCTGAGGGACTTTTGTGGAGTTCATTGGTACCCTGAAAACAATCAGCGTTTGGTTAGAGAGGAGAAACACAGGAGTATTGGCTGGGTACCTAGCAGTGTCTGGGGCGTCACCCTGGGGGAGATGGCAGGTGGGGGGCGTCTAGGGGACACGGCAGGTTTGACAAGCCCAGCTTAGAGGCATAAACAGTTTGAGATGCCCGCTGGCCTCCAGAGAAGATGGGCAATTGGATACACCCACCTGAAGCTTCAGTGAGGACACTCTCCTGAAGCAATAGATTTGGAGTCACCAGCTTATGATGAAGGAGGACCTTCCCAGCCCATTCCATGACTCTGCTCTAGAGAAACCATGCATCCTCCAGAACGACCAAAGTAAGAATGGTAGTGTTGTATCAGGCTTCCAGAGGAAGGAATCTCATCACCTTGGTTCTAGGGTGGTTTCTGTGTATGAACCTTGACCCACCATGAGCTTATCATCTCCTTGGGGAAGAGCTCGCCTCCTTCCTGGTTGCCTCCAGTGGTTCACACAGAGCAGGGCACACCAAGGACATGAGATAAACACTGGAGGCCGACAGGCTGGGGGCCAGGACCTCTGCCACCCCGGGACTCAAACAAAGTGTTTCCTTGAGCAAGACTTAATGTCCGTCTTTGTCACTGTGTGTTGACCTTGGCTGGCTGGGACAGGGGATCTTCCCCCCCTCCCGCCGCAGCCGGGGTCCTCATCTGTAATCAGGGTTGTCAGGAAGGCCACTTCTTTGCTTGGTAATTATCCTCTCTAATCATGCTGAGAAGGCCCCTTCCTCAGTGATTTGCTCTTCTGCAGCCTGAGCTGGGCCAGGGATGCCGCTGGGAGAAGCCTGCCCCGTCTGCCAACAGGCCTGCAGGGGCCCCTCCCAGGAGTCCGGCCTGAGAGCAGGCCAGGCAGGCTGTCTTGACTGCCTTGCCCCTCTCCGGCCTCATGGACCACAAACGGCTTCTGAAGGAGCTTTTCTTAAAGGAAGGTGTTTCTCTGCTCCTCAGCAGTCCTGCCTCGAAACCTCTTCCTCCCTCCTGATGTTGGTGGTCAGGCTGCCCCGAGGCCCTCCCCCTGCCTCCTCTACAAACTCCCCCAGGTGCCCTCATCCGTTCCCTGGCCCCAGTCTCCACCTCAGTGCCCCTCAGCCTCGACCTCTCTCCTGAGCTCCGGGCTCCCCAGCGAGAGCCTGAACCCCCACAGGCCTCTTCAACTGGCCCCCTCCTCTTGCCCAGGCTTGCCTCCTCTTCCACTTGTGTGGGATGGAGGCTCCCTGCATCAACTCCTGGAGATGCCTGTCACCTCGACAGGCTCAGCAGAGACTCCTTCTCCCATGTGAAGCCAGGGTGCTAGCTCCTTTTTGTCTGCAGAGCCTTGACCACACAACCACGATAGCCCCTATTGTGGTCCTTTTTTGTCCACTTTCCCCCAAACTGTGAGTGCATCAGGGATAGGAACCACACCTGAATCTTCTCTGTAATCTCAGGGACTGTGTGGGAGATGGCTGGTTAGTGAATGAATGAATGAGCAAGTGAATGAATGCTCAGGAGACTGGATCTGTACAGACTCAGATGTATCCTCAACCACACAGGCTGAGGAAGACAGCACACTGTCTATACCATCTCCCGTGGTGGGGCAAGTTCTGGGGTGAGGGGGTCAGATGACTATTCCTTCTGGAACACGAGAAACAGCCCCACGTGCGTTATGTTCCCTGGTCACACACTGACCCTCTTGAGGTGAGTGAAGTAAGGGTTTCCCAAGACTCACACACACACTCACACTCACACACACAAACACCCACTTGTAGCCTCTATCCAGTCACATTCCCTGGTCTCATGGTCCCTTCTGGAAGACACCATAATGCAGTGCACACTCACTGGTTTGAGCTCCTAGAACCCATTCCCCATCTCCTTGGAAGCCATGCCCAAATTTGCGTTCAGGAGTCCACCCTCCTCCATTTGACCCAGCCCCACCTCCGGCTCAAGGCCTTGTAACTTTGGGGCCAATCCGAAGCCCCACCCCCAGCCACAGAAACTGACTCAGCCCTGGGGACTCAGGCCAATGAGACAAAGATTTGCTGAGGGGCTTCTGGGAAGGAAGACTCGTGTCACTCTGCGGAGGTCTCTGTACAGTGCAGTGCACAGACATCACACCTGAAACTGTCGGGAGCCCTGTCCAAAGATGAAGCCAATACCCAGGGAAGAGGGTGCCCAAGAGCATCATGGGAGGCCTGAGCTATAGCCCGAGTGCCCACCTACTTTAGATGCCAAGAATGCCCAGCCAAGGCTTGCTGAGCAAATGAGCCCAAGGTTTGGTCACAATGTCCCAGTTCAGACCTGGTGTTTAGGAGTGGGTGACACTAGAGGTGTGAATACTTAAATTCCCAGAGGCAGAACCACGGGTGTCAGGGCCAGGGGGACCAAGAGAAGCAATGCCAGTGTGGTCTCCAAATCCAACCAAGGATGAGGAACAAGAGGCCGGCCAGAGCTGGCCAGTGTCTGAGTCGCTGTGGAAGGGCTTGGGAGCTGGCAGGAGGGAGGGGAGACCAGGGGGAGTTCCCAGAGATGGGCTGGGGCCTTCTGAAATAGTCTGGTCACTGTTTGTGCAGAGTCTGTGGCCTTGGGCAAGGAGAGGGAGGGACCATTAGCACTGACAAGGTATGTGCTGCTCGCCTCTCTCAGACAGACACAAACCTGGTAGTGTCCCAGCTCCCAGACACTCGGCCCAGCTCAGGCTTCAGGCCAACTGCCTACCCACTTGGGCAGGGGGTACTGCACCCAGCTCCAGCAGCTATGAGCTGTTAGTGTGGGAAGAGTGGACGAACGAATGAAAAGCTAAAGCTTCCGAAACAGGGGTAACTGGAAATGAGCTCCGTGTGCCTCCCCGGGCTCACGGAAACCACGGCGGGCAGGGCCAACAGTATCGGCCACAGACAAGGCAGGGCCACGGCAGTGACTACCCTGCCACCTGAAGCAAAGCTCAGGGGTTTTACCCAAAAATAAAGCTAAGATTCTGACGTTCGTCTCCTTCACCGGCTTTTCACCACTATCCAGAGTTATGTAGAGAGAAGTCCCTTCCACCTGGAAGTCCAGCTGGTCCCTGGGCCCACGAGCACAGCTCCGGACCCGGGCCAGCCCTGTGTGTGTCACAGGCTTGCTCACAGCAGCCCAAGCTCACTGAGGAGCTGAAGAACTGGGCTGCGTGCAGTGGGGACCTTCTTGCTGGAAAGCGAGGCAGGCGGCATGAGGAGGGAGAAGCTGGGCCATCTGGGCTTGTCCTTCCTGGCGCCAGGCTCAGGCCTTCCCCCATGCACCCGAGGCCAACTGTGCAGGTTCAGAACCCTGTACCACTACTTACCAGCAAGCCACCAACCCTCCTTGGGCCTCAGTTTCTTCATCTGGGAAATGGAGTCCTGGCACCTGACTCCGGAATTCTCACACATATCAAATAATGTCACTTAGGGCGGCACCTAGCTGGCTCTTCAAGCACCTTCCCTGCCTGCCTCTCAGCCCCCATCACCTGCACCCCACCAACCACCAGTCAAAAGGCCAGGGGGCAGGGGCTGAAGCTGTCAGTGGGGCCGGAGGAACTCAAATGGAGGTGGCATGCACGCCACAGCTGGTGGGGGAACTGCGAGAATGGAGCCTCTTGACCAGCAAAACTTGCCCTGGCAGAGGGTTGGGGGAGCGGACTGTCTCGGGAGAAAATCATTGATAATCACAGTGTCATCACACTGCAGACAGAAACGGAGCGAGGACAAATAAATGGACATAGGTTTTCTGAGTGTCTTTGTCAGTTTGTTTCATTTTGTTTGGAACACTAAGATTTATTTTCAAACAGCACACAGACGGTCTGCGGGGCAGGGTCAGGCCGGGCTGATGTCTGGGCCCTGAGGTCTCTGGAGAGACCCAACCCCACCCACAGCAGCTGCCAGGAAAAAGAGGACCCTTGCCCAGGCTGCTCGGCCGAAGCTTCAGGCAAGCGTGGTGGCTCGGCAGCCCCCAGGCCCCGCCCTGCGGCCAGGCACACATGCGGGCGCAGTTGGGGGGGCAGCCGGGAACTAACTAGGGGACACAGCAGCTTCAGGAACACTGGTGATTCCACTGGACTTGCCGAAAACAGGCTCTTTGGAAAACAACCTAATCTTTGGGAGAATACCTCTTGGCTTAGGTCTCTCCTCTCAATTTCCCTTTGCTTTTCAAAAGTTTAAAAACAAAATCAAAAAAAAAAAAAAAAACCACACATTTTTCGGGAAAAGGTGTTCTTCACACGCCCAGAGAGCCACACCAGCCGCTCACTGAACCCGCTCGGTGAAGTTCTCGGGGAAGACGCCCCGGCATTTCTCCAGCTCCTTGTGCTGGTTCCAGTCACTCTCCTTCACGCCCATGAGCCAGCCTTCATCCTGAGAGTGAAACGGAGCACCCAGGTCACACGGGGTTGGGGACAGAGGGCACTCAAACCCTGCAGGGCATGGATCTCACTGGAGATCTGCTGGGAGGATGTCCCCTCCTTCTTCCTGATCATTTCTTCCAGCCTATCATACCCACCTGAAAGAATGCCTCCTCCAGGCAGCATTCCCTGCTACCCTAGACCCAATCCTACCCAAGCTAGGAGCCATCTGCCCTTTAGCAGGTGGCTTTAACTCTGGCATTTGGGCGAGTCCTCTTCTCTCTAGAAAGGCAGCCTGATCACTGCACTGGTCTGAATGTGTCTAAACGCCCTCAATCCCAGGCCAAGGAGTTTCCCACTGTCTGGTACCCACAGAGCACACATTTGCTTTCATATTGACCCCTCACAGGACCACCTACCCAAGCCCTGACAAGTTCCCTAGCCCCAGACCCTGATCCCTGGGCCTGTAGGGGCCATCCATCCCTGCCCAGGGTGGAGGCCATCACTGACCATGCTAAGCCTGGGATCTCCCTAGGTCTTCATTATGTCATTGCCTGTCACAGAGCCTATGCATGTCCTCTCTGACCCATGTCACCCACCTACATGACCCCCACTGTGGGCCGGGAGCCAGGATTCTGCTTCTTAAAATCCCACCCAGTCCAGGGCTGGCCCAGGGAGGACATGAGTGGAGACCCCGGGGGTTGAGGGGAATTGGCAGATTTAGCACTGGGCCCAGGAAATCCTTGTTACTCAAACCTCCCAGCCCTTGTGGCCTCAGTCAGTACCTGCTGCCCTCAAGTCCCAGCTCACTGAGCACCCACAGTGAGGCTCCTGCTGAGAAGCCACAGCGACCCGAAGCAAGCAGCCTGTCCGAATTTAGGAGGGAGTCCCTGCTCTGTGCCAGCCCCAGTCTCCACCAGGAGCTCACTCTGAGATTGACTAACAAGGAGAAGCCACAGCAGAGGGAGGGTCTGGGAGGTATCTGGCCTGGGAAACAGTTGGGGACACAGCTGGGGCTGTTCAGGAGTCCTGCAGGAAACCACACACTGCCCCTGTGGGCAGGGGGCAAGGCCAGCCTGGAGGAGGCAGCCCAACGTGGGGATGCCGAGCGGGCACCTCACCAGCTCACTGCCGGGCAAGAGGGCTCAGTGAGAGGTGGCTCAGGGATCCTGTCCTAGGAAGGGAAGGAGGCCTTGAGGGGTAGGGGAGGAGGAGGGGAGAAAGACACCTAGATGCAAAAAACTGAGAGAAAGGCAGAGCCAAGGAAGGAGGAAGCAAGAAGAAGGAAAGCTGACAGTCCGAAGAGACGGACAGAGGGTCCACGGAGACGAGCGGGGGAAGGCAGAGAGACCCAGGGAAATGTGACAGCATGGGAGAAGGGGCCAAAGGGAAGGGAGAGAGATGGGGGAGAGGCGAAGGGAGGGGAAAATGAGTAAGGGGAGAAGAGAAAAGGAAAGAGGAGGAGGAGGGGTGAGCCGCCACTTGCTGGGCCTGTGGGTCTGCAGCTGGTCGGTCTCTGCTGCCCCCTGCTGGCCACTCCCGCCCCAGCCGGCCGGGGCCCTCACCTGCTCCTCCGGGTTCTGGAAGGGGATCACCAGCACCACGTCACCAGCCTTCAGCTGCAGCTCATCCGTGTCAGTGGCCACGTAGTCGTGCTGGGCCTGTACCTGCAGAGGTTGGGCGAGAGCTCAACACCCCTTTCCTCCGAGGCCTTTGGTCCCACCTGCAACCTAGCGCGGTGCACCAGGCCTCGTGGTGGCTTCAGTGTGCCCTGGAAACATGGTGACCGGGAGCATGCAAAAGCCGCAGGACCAGGGCTCAAGATACCACCTCGACGACTGGGTAGCAGGGGTAGTGGGGGCAGGGGGACTTTGGGCACACCCACATAGCCTCCCAGCTCAGTGTCCTCATCTGTAAAAGGGCACTGTCGGGTCAGATGGAGGCTGTGGGGTCAGCTGGCCTGGGCTTACCTTGAACATGAACCCCGGGGGCAGGTCCAAGCGTCCCCCCCCGCTGCCACCCTCCACGGTGCCGTTCACAGTTGCTGAGAAGGTCTCTACCACCACCGCAGGGAGAGAGCTCTGGGGGGGGGAGGGGAGGAAGCACAGTCAACATGTGGGGAGCTGGTCGCGGGAGGGCAGGGGCCACAGGGGCAAGGGAAGGGGAGGGTCTCTGTGACTGATGCCAGACCGGTCTGCCTCCGGGTTCCTCGACAGGAACTGTGACCTGGACCAGCACAGAGCAAGGAGCACAGGCAAGACACGGGGCTGGGGAGCCACGAGCGGGAGGGTAGGTGGACAGCAGGAAATAAAAGACAGGGCCTTGGTCCCTGTCATCTTACGGAGGCCGCTTCACTTGCTGCTGTCTCCCCGGGCTCTTGGGCTCCAGCCGCAGGGTGGGTCCCACCCGCCACCTCCGAGGCCTCCGCTGGCTGCAACATAAATGCCAGCATGGGGTCAGACACAGGACAGACGCTGTAACCAGGACAAGGAAAGGGGCCATGGAGGGCAGCACCCCAAGTGGTGTCTAGAGCTCGTCAGTGCCTCTGTGCGGTACAGGGAGCCCCTGGAGGAAAGGCCAGGTCCCTGCCATGGGAAGCAGCTGGAGAAGGTGCTGGCAGCACAGAGATGCCAAGTGATGGGCCGCACAGGCCCCTGGATGCCACCAAGACCCCCCCTCACAGGCCCTGCCCTCTATGCCCAAGACCTGGCCAAGCCTCAGCTTCTTCCCACCTGACTGGCCTGGTGGCTGAGCCAGCAGCAAGCACCTGTCCCAGCCCAAACAACGCAGGGCAGGCCAAGCAGCCCTTGCCTGGCCCCGGACACCGGCTCCCCGAGGAGGGGCAGCACCGTGCTGGGCACCATGGTGGGGGCCCGGCCAAGGCAGAGTGGACACTGCCCAGCCTCCGTCAGGCTGACCTGGGCCAACACTCACACTCAGCCACTTCCGAGCTCTGGGATCAATCACTCAAGCTTCCTAGCCCCCACTTCCTCATCTGTAAAAGGAGGAAATGTCTAGGTTAGGGTGCAAATTAAATGAGAGAATCCTGGGAAGTGCCTGCTATAAATCAGTGGATGCTCTGACCACTCCTCCCTCTCTCTGCGGAAGGCCTGAGCTGGGAGGCTGGGGCTGGCGAGGAGGAGAAGGGCCCATGTGGCCTGAATCACTGCAAGCAGGAGTGACAGGCCCCATCCTGGGGCCTCTTGGCTCATGGCCCTGGCCTCACCCTCAGGCCCACAGTGGCCTTGTCCATCCTGTGCCCCTCCTCCAGGCTCTTCCTCACAGCTACACCCCCAGAGACTGGGGACAGGTGGGGGCTGGCAGGTGGACACTTACTTGGGCAGGCCCCGGCTCGGCCGTCTGGCTGGGCCAGGCCACAGCAAAGGTGCCCTCGGCAGCGCTGGGCTCCCTGGAAGGCAGGCTGCCAGCTGGACTCTCTGTGGGCTAGTGACGGGCCACCAGGGAGAACAGGGTGGGAGGGGTGGGAGACCAGGGAGGAGAGGGTGTTGGGCAAGGGCACGAGACAAGAGAAGAGAGTCGTGAGCAGCCCAGTGTTGGCAGAAGGGAGACTGGGTACCTGCGGCAGGCAGCCTGGCCCAACAGGGGGCAGACATGGAACCCCTAAAGGGAAAACCACTCCCACCTCCTTGCTCCTAGCACTGCCAAGGGGATGAGCAGGTGCAAATGAGCTGCACACAGCTCAGCACCCACCCAAATCCACTCATCAGGATGGCTGCCCGCACCAGGCTCACTCTGGCCTCCTCCAGAGCAAGGCTATCCGGAGCCTTCAAGCTCCTGGGAGAATATGCTACCAGCACTCCCACACCAGCTGCTCCTGCTCCTGCAGAAGCTGCATCGTGGCTGCTGATGAAGTCCCATGCCCCCCTGAGCCTCATGCCCGAGCCACCCAGTGAGGATGACACCGGCCCAGCAGGACGGCTCACATAAGGACACCTGGCCTCACCCTGCTTCTCCTGCGTCTCAAGCCACCCTCCCTCTCTCCCCTGTCCCAACAGCTCCCTGACGCTGCTGCCCTGTAGGGCCCCCACAGACAGACAACTCCTCAAGGACAAAGACCTGCCACCCCAAGGCCCCCCTCACGGGCCTCAGCCCAGCATGAGGGCACCACATCTATCCCAGGCGACCACTCACAGACCCTGACTACTGAGCCGAACCACAGAGGACCCTCTTCTCTGGCTAAACTGAGGAGCCCCTTCCCCATGGGGTCTGGCTGAGGGGCAGTTTCTCCGCAGACAGGAAGCAGTGGGGCCGCTGGAGACAAGCAGTGATGGCCGGCTCCCTGTGCACACGAGCACCGGCCCCTGCGTGCCCGTGCATGCACCTGTCAACGGGCTAGGTGCAGGACCGGGCAGGGTGGGCCGGGCGCACACAGAGGAGCAGCTCCCCCCAGGGGTGGGCACAGAGCAAACACGGCTTACCTCCCAGAGGTCCCACGGAATTGACTAAGCGCAGCAGAGAGGGAGAAGGACAGAGTTAGTACAGAGATTAGTGATGGGGGGTGGGCAAGCAGTCCCCAGTGACCCCCCACCCCAGGTCCTTAGAGTCCAGCAGGCACAGGGCAGCACGGAGCCAGGCTCCAAGGTCTCCAGAGAGCCAAGTCCTGGACGCCTGCCAGGGGGCTGAGACCCCAGGCCAGGCAGTGCCCAGACACGGAGCTGCTGCCAGGAGACGGGCAGGATGCTGACAGGGGCCATAAGTTACCAAGTGAGTGTTCAGCTGACCCTCCTTCTGAGGGTCTTCCCCCTGACCTGTGTCTGCCCTTCCCGTCCTCATGTTCAGGGCTGGAGGAGGTGACAAGACCTGGGGGCCAGGGGAAGGGCAGTGAGTGGGAGGAGAGCCTGTTGACCCTAGACCCCAAAGGCCTGCCTCAGATGGGCACACGTGGCCAGACATGAGCCCATGACCCGGTGCCCCAGAGACCCATGGGCCCGCAGGTGCCGGTGGACTCAGACCAACCTGACCAGAGGGCGTGGGCGCCTTCACAGGGCTCGCCACAGGCGGGAGGGGGTCAAAGTCCAGGTCCAGCAGACTGGCCTGCTCCGAGAAAGGCCCCGGGGCCTCAAACTTGGCAGCGTGGCAGAGGAGGACGGCAGTTAGTGACAGGCCAGGAGCATT
The DNA here is from genome assembly GCF_004348235.1 of Phoca vitulina. Taxonomy (NCBI): domain Eukaryota; kingdom Metazoa; phylum Chordata; class Mammalia; order Carnivora; family Phocidae; genus Phoca; species Phoca vitulina. The sequence continues at coordinate 107,707,794 of NW_022589704.1, forward strand.
CCGCAGGGTGCCCACGGCAGGCGCACACGCTCACAGACACGTCCGCCTCACACACAAAGGGGCACTGCCCGGGCACAAGCCTGGCATAAGCTCCTCACACACAAAGACGGCACCCGCCACCCACCTCAGACACCAGCAACAGACCCAGCGGGCAACAGCCACCAGCCCAGCACCACCCCCGGCTCTGCCGTCAGTCTCCGTCCCCAGGCCGAGACCGTCTCCCGGGGCCTGCTCCTCCTCCCTGCCCCGCCACCCCGCGCCCACGGGCTCTCCCAGCGTCCCCACCCGCCCTCCCCAGAAGCAGTACAGTCCACCACCCCGGGCTGGACAAGACCACACACGCTCCCTCTAACTGAGAGGGCCCCTAGGACAGGCATTGGCCTCCCCTCGCTGCCCCAGACAGACAGGTCACCTGTGGTGACACCCATCCAGCAGCCCGCCCCACAGAGTGAGGACAGGGCTGAGCCCTGAGCACACTGCCTAGGAGCCCGATCTTAAGTGCGGGTTCCCCAACACTGGGGGCACCTGTGCTCAACCTGCAGGTGCTACCCCCAGCCACGCCCAGAGATTCCCATTCAGCGGGCCTGAGCGCAGCCCAGGAAAATGCTTGTAACAGCCATGGCCCCAGGAGACTGTGTTCACACTGTGAGAAGCCAGACCCACGGTAAGCTGGGCAGGATGATCGAGGGAGAGCTGCTCTTGAGGAGGATGGGCTGGGTCAGCACCAGCTCAGAGGACACACTGTCCTCTGGGGAGGCGGGGCCTGCTCAGTGGCACCTCCAGCTCATACACAGGGTTTCCCTTTGAGGGCCAGGGAGCACTTTGCCCGAGAGAAAAGGGCCCTGGCTTGGCCCTGGGTCCTCCTGCCCTACTTCATGTGGTGCTAGGAGGGCCATAGCCCCAACAGCCCAGGCCAGCCCAGCTTCCCACGTCTACTCGCTCTTGATGGTGCCCAGTGCTGACAGGAGCACCCTCCCCACCTGTGTCCACCTGAGGTCTTCTAGCAAGAAGGACCCAAGGTTTGGGTCCTGGAGAGACAGTCTCCCCAGGAAGGCCTTTACAGCTGAGCTGTGGCCCAGCAGGAGAGACCCAAGACTCTCAGTTCTGAGAACACAAGGCACCAGCTGTCCCACAGCTCGGAGGACCAGGCATCCAGTCTGGGCCAAGCTACAGACCTCAGAGGGCGCAGGCCGAGTGGTCTCACTTCCTGGACATGGGTCCCCACCCCCAAGCCCCTGCCCTAGGCTCACCCCCAGCCACTAACTTTCCTTAGGTTGGTCCCTGTCTAATGAGCCAGGCACGGGGCTGCGGCGGGGAGGGGGGCGGTCACTGCTCTGTCCCCATAACCCTGCCCTCTCTGAGCGAGGGAGTGCTCAAGACTCCATGAGTGCATGGCTTTTAGGTGCCCTCCCACCGGCTGGCAGCAGCAGTTCCCTCCGCCAGTAGCCCCACCACCAGCCCCTTGTCAGAAGTCCATCAAGCCCTGACAGCTGCCCTCTCATGCTCCAAGGGGACAGCGCCACCCGGCCAAAGGGCAGACCACGTCCTCCCGCCCTGCCGCCCAGCCGGCCAGCCTCCCCACCACGCAGGATCAGAACTGTCCTTCGGGGCAGGGATGCAGGCTACTCACCTGAGCCCTGAAGAGCAGCCCTGTTAGCACGGCATCACGGACAGCCCACCCCAGCCCCGGGCAGCAGCACCCACAGTGGACACGTCCCACCCTCAGGGCAGAGACCTGGCCCCCCGGAGTGGGCAGACGGGGTGGCAAGGCAGGCATGCAGCAAGCACGAGCACGGAGAGGCCGACACGCTCGGTGCAGGCAGTCTGGCTGCAGGGCAGACCCGTGGGTTCCTCACCTGTTAAATGGGGCAACAACCCCTCCCGGAGCATAGTTGAAACCCAACAAGGTCGCGTAGGCCAGTGGCTGGCGCCATTCCCTACTTAGTGTTTACCAGCGCTCTGCGTCCCCGTCTCCCTCGTGTGCACGGCCAGGGTGGAGACATACTCCAGCTGGAGAGCGTTCCAGCAGCACGCCACCCCAGACGCCGTGCCACCGGGTTTCCTCACCGCTCAGGAGCACCCCTGGACCAGCCTTGGCCACCTTCTACAGAGAGGAGCTCCCCTGCCTCCCAGGGCCCTGAGCCAGGGGGTCACCCACCTGCCCACCAGCCACCCTGTGGTGAAAGCTCCTACTTCTAACTTGGAGTCCTCCTGCTGGGGCTTGAGGCCTACTCGCCCCAGGCCCCTCCTAGCAGAGACCACTGTCCTCAGGTCCCAGCTGCCTCTCCCTCCGACTTGGACCCTCTGGCCCTGCCCCTCCCCTCCAGGCCTCTGAGCTCGGGCAAAGGAGCCTTAAGGGGGCAGAGCCCAGAGGCCCTGGGCAGAGCAACTCTACGGCAGTGCTCCAGAGCAGGGGGCGGCCACAGCCTGGGACGAGCCAGCCTGCACCACAAGTGAGGCCCCTAGTGGGAAGGGCCCTGGCTGCAAGGCTTGGAGACGTGGCTTGGAGGGGTGAGCACAGTGTGGCCTCTGTGAGCTGATCTGACAGTGTGCAGCCTGCTCCCGTGCCACCACGGGGACCTTCCTGCTCAGCCCTCCTTCTGTCCATCTGTGGGCAGGCATGACAGAGCTTCTCCGGGCACTAACAAGCAGCAGCCCTGCTCTGTGACCCAAGCACGGTCCCAGCACCAAAGCCAGTCAGCAGCTCTGGGAGCTCAAGTCTAGATGCCTTGGCCGGACATTCCAGAGTCTTCCCAACTATGTTCCCACTGCCTCCTCTTACCGCCCCACTGCAGCACTCTGCAGACACACCGAACTCCCAGAAGTCACCCCTCCTGGCCTATACACATGCTGCCATCTCTGGCTAAAGCAATGCGTCTGCTTGCAGCCACCTGGCAAATGTCACCTACTCCAGGAAGCCTTCCCTGACTGGCGCGAGTCCTCCCCCACTTCCCGCTCTCCCCTTCGGCCATCGCATCAGTGGAGGTACGAGGCCGCTACTGAGCTGACCGGCTCCACGACAACCACCCACCCGTGTCCCTGCGTCTGGCCACAGTACATGCTCAGAGATGGATGAGGGAGGATGGATGGAGGGATGGATGAATGAGCAAGGGGGAGGCTCTGGGCCAACCTCTAGGGCCAGATTCTGGCTCTTGAGGCAGAGGCGCAGGGCGTGGGATGAAGGAAGAAGGCCATGCACACCCCGAGAGAGCAAGAGAGAGCTGGGCCGCGGTGGCCGCGGCTGACCTGGGAGGGGGTGGTCACGCTGATCTCAGGGACAAACGTGTCATCAAACAGGCTGAGGATCTGCTCTGGCTTGACCTCCTTGGACGGGGTGTGTTTGGGAGGCGGAGGGACTGGTGGCCCTTTCCGGAGCTGTGGGTCGGCGGGTGAGGGGCCGCACAGGGAGGCCCAGCGGAGCGTGGGGGTGGGGCAGACAGACAGACAGAGACAAAGCCACGGTTAGTCACACCCTAGGCCGTGGCTGCACCCAGGCAACTGAAGAAGATGAAGCAAGAAGAATCACTGCTGCCCAAGGCACAGACACCAGGACTACAGGACCACCCCCAGAGGGAGACTGAGGCAGGAGGCCCAGAAATGCTGTGCGGAGAGACAGAGGATGAGGGGAGGGGACAGAAGGGGGAGAATTGAAAAGAGAAAGACAGAGAGAGGACAGAAAAGAAGAGGAGAAAAAAGGAAGAGCATGCCGGCCGCCCAGGGGCCGCTGGAGGAGGTCTGGTCTGACCCCCAGCTGGGTGAGACACTGCAGAGAGAAGCCGTAGCTGAGAAACAGCTTCCCTCCCAGCCTGGGCTCTGCCCTCCCGGGACCCTCCCTGCACCTCCAGCTGGAGGAACTCTGGCTCGCCTGTCACCTGGGGGGGCCAGCACAGAGCCGGAGCCAGTGCCCGGCGTGGGCCCGGGCAGGACGGCCACACGCCTGCCCACTGGGGGGGCCTCAGGCAGGTCAGGAAACCCCCCAAGCCTGGGTTTCCTCAGATGTCGAGCTGGGGTGGGCATCCGCCTCCCAGAGTGGTTGTGAGGATTTAATGTATGACAGTGTAGAAAGTGCTAGCACAGTGTCGGCCCGGAGAAAGTGCTATTCAAGTGTGGACTCTCGTCACACTCTTCACATCGTTATCCGAATCAGCTGCGGGACGGGCGACAGCCCGCCACCAAGAGGGCTGCTGCCGGGAGCGGAAGGCTGGGGGGAAGGCGGACAGCTCAGACAGAGCCGCAGGCCAGCTCCCGGGGACGTGGCAGAAACCTGGAGAAGCCGGCGGGGGTGCGGGCCGGGCTTCGGGGGGCTTCCAGAAGCTCAGGGCCTGTCCCCTTGGCTACTTCATACTCCCCTCACTGCGCCCTTTCCCTTGCTGACCCTGGAAAGGTCCTGCATGGCCCACGCCAAGGGAGACGGTGAGGAGGAGGGAAAGCAGCCACCTCTGCAGGTCTGGATGCCCCCGGGGCTAAAGGCCCCGGAGCCTGAACCGAAAGGAAAGGAAGATGGAGGAAGTCAACAGCCCCAAGGGCCAGGGAGAAAGGGAAGGAGAGGGTGCTGCAGGGGGTAGAGGGAGAGACATAGTCACAGGTCTCAAGGCAGAGTCACTGAGGGGAACCCAGGCCGGAGTTGGGGACGGAAGACTGGGAAGCAGGGGCACACGGGTAATGCAGGAGGAAGAGGAGGGCGGGGAGCGGACATGGTGCCTACCTGAGATGGGGACTTGGGGAGGGAGGCCCCGGCTGTGGCCGAGCTAGGCGGCTCAGGCTCATGGTTGACTCTGATCTCTGGGGTGGCGGCAGGGGAGCCATCTGGCGGAGGCGAAGGGCTCTTGTTCCCTTTTGCAGGGGCGTTGTCACTGTGGAGGTAAGACCAGAGAGGAAGCCCGATGGAGGGAGGTCACCGCTTACAAGAGGGAATGTACGAACCCACAGGTGTGCATGGGATGGGATGTGTGCCCCAGAATCCCTGTGTGAAAATGCGTGTCCATGTGTGTATGAGCGTGTGTCCATCAACGTGTGGAAAGGAGGGGGTGTGTGTGTCCACATAGGTTTGCTGCGAAAATGTGATGTCCATGTGTGCATGAGTGGATGTCCCCGTGCTTACATGTGAGAAATGCACGTGCACGTGTATCAGAATGGGGGGGAATGAAGGGGCGTGGGCACAGGGCCTGCCTTGGAGACAGTGACAGCCCCAGGCGGAACTCCAAGCTGGAGGTCTTCGATCCCCAGGGAAGCCACCCCACAGGCCGTTGCCAGGCTCCACCAGGGAGCCCAGCTCCACAGCACAAGAAAGCCAAACATCCTAGAGGCAAATGAGTCTCATCCCACACGTCACGTCACGCAGCAGCCCCTGTGCCCAGGCTGGGCCCCACTCCTCAGCCAGCCCCCAAATGCCTCGTCCGGCCCCCCTGCCTGTCCACCCACTCACACCAAGACACCAACCACTGCCCCGCTCCTAGGGTCCCCACTCCCCACCCACACCGCAGTCACCAGCTCCACACCTTTGCTCCCACAGACCCTTTGGGGGAAAACAAAAGAAGCCAACCAGAGACCACAGGGAGAATGGCTGCTGGGGATGAGGAGGGGAGGTCTCCCAGCCATATGGTTCAGTATAGAATAGAGAACAAGGGCAAACAGTGTGCATAACCAGCCACTTGGGTGCGAGGGGGCAGGAAATAAAAACGTGTATTTGTTCTTGCATCAGGAAACTCTAGAACGGCGCTGACGAAGACTAGCCACTGGCCACAGGCAGCTGTTTGAATTTATATTTAAATTAAGTGAAATTAAAAGTTCAGCTGCTCAGTCACACTGGCCACATTTCAGATGCTCACCAGCCTCCTGAGGCGAATGTCAGACAGGGCAGCTCTGGAAGGCTACAAAGAAGCTAGCGACCACATCACCCGGGGGGCGTTTAGATGATGGGACAGGCGACAGGCGTGTGAGGGACATCGTGGTCCCTCCTCATCTCTAGTGAATTTGTGTTTCACGGGAATGTATTTGCCTCCTTAAAGCACATATAGAAACATAGTATACACACACACACACACAATTTTTAAAAACCAGCACTGTGCTACCAGAGCCCTTCCCCTGAGCCTCGCCAGGCCTCCTTTCTGGCCACATTCCCCGTTAGCCTCCTGGTCTGGGCCACAGCCAGGAGGACACGCTGTGGTACAGAGAAGAATACACTCAGCTGAGCTCAGGCCATCTGCCCCCTCATTCCCACCTGACAGCCCCTGAGCCCTCTGCCCCCCACAACACACACAGGACACAGCGCAGCCCCGCCGCCCTGCCGGCCCCTCCCGCCAGCATCCCTGCCCACAGCACCACACACAGGAAGACAGGTTAGGGGTTAGTGGCACCTCCCAGAGCAGGGCGCTAGGCGCATGCACGGGGGCCGGCCGGCCAGGGTGCTGGCCTCAGACACCCCCACAAGGCAGCACTCGGTGCTGGTACCTGTTCTTCTTTCTGAGCAGCCGGGAGAGCAGTTTAGTTTTCTTTCTGTGGGAACGGACGGGACGCGGAGGCCTTCATTTTGGGCACGAATCAGGTCTGATTTGAGGCTGGCCTGTTCCCTTCCCTCATCAGCAACCCCTCTGCTCTGAGGAGTGCCACAGGGCGAAGCCTCCCCTAATACTCAAAGGCCATGCAGAGGGCCTGACCTTGCTCTCAGAGCCCCATTGCCCAGTCCTGAGGACCCCACTGGCCTCGGCCCTGGGATGGAGCTGAAAAAAGGAGCAAAAGGAGCAGGCCCGAAAACGGGCCTGATGAGCTGGGGAGACTGCCGGCCACCCACCCTGCCTGTGGCTCGGCACACAGGGGCTCTGGGGGCCCGCAGTGCCAGGAGGGAGCAGTGTGGGGCAGCTGGCTGGCGTGGGGCCTGGGAAAGGGGGCAACCAGGCCGCAAAATGGGCCACAGTGGTGTAAAGGAGGTTCACAAAGTTCCACTTCCCTCCCTGTCGGCTCAGACCAGCCTTCTCCCCCAGGAAGTGTGCATCCGGCAGCTGCACCGCCCAGGTGGGGGGGCTCACCGCCCCCCTCACCCGTCCTGACCCTCCCACCATTTCCCAGAGGCCTTTCCTCCCTGCAGGGACCTGGGAATGGCCTTCTGGCCTTTATTCCCCACCCCCGCCTGCCCCCTGTGCACTCCTTGCCTCAGGGCCCCCTGCGGGCCCCTTTCTCTCAGCCGCACATATTCGGTCTTATTTTTGGGGAGAAGAGGAGCAGCAACATTCACTGAATACCTTCTCAGTCCTAGATGACACCCCAGTTACCCCGGGCACAGATACACTCAGCAGTTTTACAGCGAGGAAAGCGAGGGCCGTCCATGCTCTCCACACTGTGCTGCCACAGGTTCAAGCCAGGAAGGAAGGGAGATCCCAGACTCGCTATTGTTTCCCCTGAGCCACAGCCAGAGGGCAAGGCACGTCGTGTCCCCCCC
>NW_022589704.1:107715328-107728903 GCF_004348235.1 Phoca vitulina
TGCAGCTGGAGGGGCCCTGCGAGGCCAGGCCAGGCCAAAGACAGGAACCAGGATGCTTTTGTGGGCGTGCAGAATGCCAACTTCCAGGGACTGGGGCTTTCCCAGGAGCAGGAGAGGGGAAAGGAGGAAGGCTCACCTCCCAGGGGCCTCTGCCACCAGCACTGAACCATTTAGTTCCTGGGTCCCTGCTGCTCCGGCCCCCTGCTGGGGGAGCCGGGCCCAGGCTCAGGTGATACGCAGACGGCCCAGGAGTGCTCCTTCCCTGATGGACACACCAGAGGAAACCGGGGTGCCCTACCCTGCTCCCCCGAGCACAGAGAGGCCAAACCCCAGCGGCGGCGGGGCATGCGAGCCTCGCCCTGGCCTGGCAGGAATGAGGGACCCCGGGACACCTCCCCCCAGCCACCTACAGCCAGAGGGCAGTGGGTGTCACACACCTGGGCTGGGCCTTGACTGTGAAGGTGTTGCTTCCGTGCTGCTTCTCCAGGCTGACCAGCACATCGTTGAGGTTCTGGTTGAGCTGCAGGATGATCGGCAAGTAGGCGGGGAGCGCCTCTGGGGCCACCAAACAGCCCCACTCTCCCCAGTAACATCCCTGCTTCTCTCCGTCCCCTAGCCCCTTCCTTGCACCCTTGTCCCCTGCCAGGAATAAGCTTTCCTTACCGCCTGAGTGGGAACTGGGAACTGCACACCAAACCCAGAAAAACAAAGCGGAAAGATGGAGGAAATGGGCTACACTGCTAATCGTTATTGTTTTGGAGGACTATCTTTTCCTTTCTTTCTACTTGTAGAAATTTCCTAAAATGCCTCACACCGCTTATACTCTTTTTAAATTTTTTTAATTGTTTCTGCAAACTAACTGTTGATTCTAATTGTTAAGCGCGTTTTGCCAAGATGTTTTCAGGCCACATTACTACTGCCAGAGATTTCACCAAAAGCACCAAGGCAAGACAAGAGGTTTACCTCATGTACATAGGACATTCTCACTACTGAGAAAATTTCCCTCTTTTGCTTTGGCCACCAGAAGCTCAGAACTGAATTTTCTTCCTACTTTACATAAATGTTTCCTTCCCCGCAAACACCTCTTTCTGTTTGTTTGGATTTTTTTTTTTTTTTTAATTTTTCATTAAGTTGTCTCAAATCTTTAAAGGGAGGAAGGAAAAGAAAGGGAAGACCAAAAAGGCAGGAAACCATAGTCAGGGTGGTGACTCAGGGCAGGCCCCAAGCTGCTTTTCCTCCTCCCGCCCTGGGCCTGGAATCCACTACCATCACTTTGTTCCTCTGGGGCCAAGAGACAGAGGAGTTTCTCCAACTCTGCTTTGCAAGTTTAACTGCCAGTTAAGTTAAAATTAAAATAACACAACATAGGAATTTGAGCTAATCAGACCCCTTCTTACACCAGATTCTGGCAGATAAAGCAGACATGTTTCAATGTCTTAAGAAACATGAGAGAAAAATTGAGAAAATTCCAGTATTTTATTGATTATTTGCCTACGAACTGGGAAAGGGTGCCACCATTCTCTGACCTGGAGCTCCCTGGGCCAACACTGACAGCTCCAGAGGGGCCGGCTCTGTCCAGGCAGGAGGACTGAACTGGGGGCAGAAAGGGGGCAGGGGCCGGGCCTATGGGTCCTGCTCACAGCCTCCCCAGCACTCCCACTGGGGCTAGACACTCTAGAATGGAGAGCTCCTGGAGGGCAGGGCAAGGTGGCACCTCCCCAGGGCCCAGAGGCGGCACTGTGGTCACTCGCGTGTACCAAACCCCAAGTGGAAAGAGGGAGCTTGGCCGGCCCGTTGCATGCCTCTGCCCTGGCCCTTGGCAGCAGAGCACGGTCCAAGGCCTCAGGCCCCCAGGGGTCACCAGGACCTACCTTACTCATCTCCTTGTGGAAGTTCTCCTCCAGGCCCGCAATGCTCTGAAACGTGTTCACATAAAAACCTACACGGCTGAGGGAGGGAGGGAGGGAGGGAAGGGAAAGGGCAAAGTGAACACACGGGTCAGTGCAGATGGCCCAGGAGAGCCACACACGCACTGATACCCCTCCAACCCTCCCCAGAGACACAAACCGTGGGAGGGCCTGGGGCCCAGCGGACAGACACAGGAAGACACCTGGGGCAGCCCCGGGAGGGAAGCCAAGGCTCAGCCCCATGACCTCCCGGCACTCACCTGTTCCACAGGGACGGCAGCTCTTCCTGCAGATCCACGTTCATCTCCTCAAACACTTTCTGGGCTTTGATGAGCTCCTCCTCTGCCTGAGGGGCGGGACTGGTTATTCCCCTCTGCTGGGCCTCTGTCCCAGCCAGCCCAGGCCAGGCCAAGCCCACCCCCCAAGACCTGCTCCCCCTAACCTCCCACCCAGTGCACTGGGACCAGGGCTCTGGGCAAGATGGGGGTGAACCAGATAAGGACACTCAGGGGGCCTTCCCCATGCAGCTCCTTGGGACCTGCAGCTAGGTCTGTAGGGTCTGCTCCAGGAAGGGGAAAGCAGGGCAGCTGTGGCTGGAGGGAAAAGCCCCCTATCAGGCCCAGGTGGGCCAGGAGGGAGATGATGGGTGAGCAGGGCACAACAAGAAGGCTTGAGACAAGGGGCCCAGGAGCTGGGGCCCAGGAAGGAGGCAGGGGCAGACCCCAGACCCAGCAGGGACTCTGCCCACTTACATGTGAACCCCTCTCAGGCTAAGCATCAGCCTGCTGCCCAGCCCCCTCAGCCTTGCCCTGCTGTCCCTGCTTGAGTATCCCTTTCTCAAAGCGGGTCCTACTCAGCCTCAGCCACCTCCCTGTAGGATGTGGCAGCAGTATTTCCCATGCCTAGCCCTCTCTCCTCGGTGACCTGTCCCCACCAGCCGGAGGCCAGAGGCAGCAGCTCAGGCACATCCAGGAAAGACAGGGGAAAGATGGGGGAGAGGGCAGGGCCAAGGGAGGGGGGCGCTAGGCTACTGGGCAGGATGCCTGTGCTCACCCACGAAGCCCTCACCCTACCCAGGCAGGCCCAGTGCCTTCCGGGCCTGCTCACACCCACCAGCAGGTGGCGCTAAGGCCCCATCCCACAACAGAAGACCGTAGGGAACAGGGCAGCAGGCTGCGGCCGAGGCAAGGGTAGGGGTGAGTCACAGACCCTGGGCAGAGAAGGGGCTCTACTAGCTCATTTGGAGGGCGCTGCTGGAAACAGTGACTCAGTTGGGTGACTTGGATTCAGGGTCTGAATCACAACCCAGGAACGTGGCAGGCCCCTCCCCGGAGAACACTTCCCACCAGCATCCTTACATTCTCAGGCCTTCTGGCAAAGGCTGCCAACTGGCCAGAATGCCAAACTGCCACAAAGCACACGATTTCCCCAGCCCACCCAGCTGTCCCATCCAGCTTCAGGCACCAGGTCAGCCCCAGTCAGCCCGTACCTCGGCCAGCCCAGCCTCGGTGGTGGGGGTGGGGCTGGAGGAGAGAGAGGGGCCACCTTGCTCCTGACTACAATTACCTTCACGCTGTCAGAACTTGCTAGAATGAACATAACCTCCATGCCTAACTTTTTAAAATCTAATTTAAAAATTAAAGGTAGAGTAGGAAAAAAAAAGAAAGAAAGAAAGAAAAGAAATGTCTGTTTGAACATGCATGCCTTGGGCAGCTCCTGCAGAGGATCAGATCCAGCAGGCCCTCCCTGCCTTACCCCACTGGGCATCCCAGCACCCGAGTGGAGGCCACTAACGTGAGTCTACAACCCACAGAATGAGAGACTTTCACCACAGGTCTAACCATGAGTGCTGACACTGTCACACACCCAACTGCCGAGGGTCTGGCTCAAGGCCCATATTCCCCAGCTCCCATGCCCCCCAGACACCAGCTCAACATCAGCCACTACCCCACGATGCTGGTCCTAACTCCTCAATGAACATCCGTGACAATGACACGCAGCTCATTGCCGTAGGCCTAGCCCTAGTCACACGCCCAGCAGTGCTGCAAAGAACAGGGTGGCTCTGTTTTAATGTTCCTGGAACTCAGGGCCTGTGTCTGTTATTCCCTTTGGGTCCCATTCCTCATATTCTGGCTGTTTCAGAAACACTTGGGGTGGCAGGAAGTGGGGGGAAAGCTGTCCATTGTTGGGCAGGCTTTGCAGCCCCGGTGGCTCGGCTAGATGCTGACGGACACACAGAGCAGGCCAAAACAGTCCCGCTTACCAGGCTGCAGGCACCAGGGTCCTGCAGGCAGGTTTGAGGGGACTGTGGCCGGTGCAGACAGCAGCTCAGAACGAGCCCACAGGATATGCGGTGCTGGTCAGCTTGAGAGAGCACAGCTTTACCAGGTCACATTCCCTCCCCAAAGTCAAGTCAGCCAGCAGGGCAGTCCCAAGACCCCAGTGCCCCAGCTCACAGCCAGCCAGCTACCCATGGGAACTCAGAAGGCTCCCCAGCTTCCAGCCAGGCATGAGGCAGGGTGGGGGCAGAAAGAGGATATGCTCAAATAAAAATTGCATCCAAATGGGAAAGCCAATTTGGCCAAAAGGCCAAACATCTGCAGTCCAACAACCAGAAATGAGATCATGTGCCTTAGCCTCCCTAGTGGCTCCCCTGAGGTAGGGGTGTGGGGCCCTCCCAGCAGGATCCCCCACCCACACCCATCTCAGGAGCCCAAAAACAGCCATGGGCACTACCCCCAAACCCCCCAGTCTCTCAGGGGCAACAAAAATTTTCACCTGGTCTCCTGCCAAACCCACTTCAGGGAAAATTATGCAGAAACCCTGGCTCTGGGTCAGTGGCCCCATCCCCCTCCAGCCAGAAGTCCTGAACTCTATAGGCAGGGCTGGTGCTCCAGCCTCTAGCTCCTCCCCACCTCCCACGGACCATCTCCCCCAGACTTCGGAGATCCAGGGTCACCCCAGCCTCACGGTGGGGCTGTCACCAACTCCAAAGTCAGCCCATAACTTTGGCCTACAATAAATCAGGCAGCAAGTCAGGTAAGAAATTGGGCCACGAGCCCATGCCGAGCCCTGAGCTCTCCACATCACAGGCATTCAACACATGTGGGTTGAAGATGATGAAATGAGGAGTTGGCCCAGAAAAAATAGGGCAGCTGCCCAAAGAGAAACCCAACCTTGTGGGTCAGGGCTCCGTCGCCCGCCCCCACCTCAGGACCATGAGGGGTGCTAGAGTCCTGTCAGTTTCACTGGAGAGAAAACCATGAGGCCACCTCTCGCAGAGTATATCTAGCGGTCCCCGGCCACACTGTGCTCACCCAGAACCCAGCCTGTCCCGAGGGCAGAGGGCTGAGAAGAGTGAAGTATTGCCAGGGAAATAGGATCAGTCAGGAGTTTTGTACAAAGAGCCTCCTCCGAGAAGCCCTCCAGAACCACTGTGGTGCCTAGTTTGCCCTTCATGAAACTCCCAAAGAGCAGACCCTTTAGGCCCCAGGTCTCAGCATCCCAGCCACACTTGAAGAGCCTTGCCAGGGCTCCCCCTCCAGGAGCACCATGAAGGCCCACAGGTCCCAGGGGTCCCTATGAGCTGGGGTTTTGCCTCTCTGGGCAGGTTTGTCTCTTCAATAAATTTTGGGTAGCCTCACAGTTTTTATGAGGCTTGAAGGACAACACATGTTAGGACAGGAGCCCTCAGAGAGGACAAATGGCTCAGAGGCTTTCCTGCGTTCCCAGAGGCTAGGATTTCATAGAGTCTCAGGACTACCAGAGACTCGGGCACAAACCAACAGACCGGGGCCCTCCCCAGGTTAACCAGAGCCCCAAACCTCTCTCAGCCCCCGACATTTGACCTCACGTCTCATCTGAAGCAGGAGCTCTCTCAGCAGAGACATTTGTAAACGGCCCTGCCCCCCAACCCAGGAAAGGGACTAAGTCCTCCCCCGCCCTGGGCAGTGCAAGACAGGCGCCCAGCGCCAAGGACAGGACAACAGACCAGAAGGCGCCAGCACGTGCAAGGTTAGAAGCCAGTGTCACCTGATTTCGGAGCAGGTTAGTTTGAGCTACGAGATGAGCCTGCAGTTTGCCTTGGCACCACTGGGGGGCAGCTTTCTCAAGCAGCGAGACAGGCTGGGGGTGGGGAGGGGAGGTCAAGGCAAAGGAGAGTGGAGAAACAGGAGGGAGATGGGGAGAGAGAAACAAAGACACAGATATTAAACACGAAGTCCAAACGTCCCAAATGCAATGACAGACAAGCTGGCCACCCCTCCAGGGGGCCAGCCCCCCAGCAGGTAAAGGCCCCTGGAGGCTAAAATAATTAAGGGGAGCCCTGGGCAAGGGGCAGAGAAAGGGGTGAACTCCAACTGCAAAGCAAAATGTGAGAGTCGTTAGCAGGGGCAGAGGGGCTCAGCAAGCTTGGTCCTGCCCCAGGGTGGGCTGGGAAGAGGGGAGCCACCCTCAGCCCCTCACTTGTGGACAGCGTGACCAGCTCAAGCCCTGTGCCCTCAGGCTTGTTCCAGCGGAGACAGGGTCACATCGGATCCCATGACAGAATTCCACTCAGAGCACGCCAGGTCGGGTGGGGCTGTTCCAGTGAAACCCAAGCCAGGCCTGTTCTCATCCTGGAAAGTGGCCTCAGAGCAGGGTGGAGGGCCCAGGGCCCAGGGCAAGCACGACAGGATAGGCAGGAAGTGGACCCTCACCCAGGTGCCCACAAAGGCCTTTCCCTCAACCTGCCGTGAGCCCAGCAGCATCCCTCACCCCCCTTACTACCTGGGACTAGTCACCAGCTGTAAACCCATCTGCAAGTGGGGTTGATGATTCCTGCCCCAGGGGAGCAGTGATAACCAACAGTGCAAAAGGGTGCAGTGAGTACAGCACAAGAAGGCCCCTCCAGGGGACTTGGGTACCCCCCTTTAGGCTCTCCCCCAACCCTGCCCTCCAGCCCTTACCTTGGCAATTTTGGCTTCATCCTTCTTTTTGGCGGTTTGAAGGGACTCGTAATGGTGCCGGGCACTGTCATAGTCCACCAGCTTCCGCCCTCGCTTGGCAATGCGTGACTGAGGACAGACGGAGGTGAGGGGGTTGCTGGGATGCTGACCCAGGCTGGGCTCAGAGAAACTGGGCTATGGGCACTGGGAGTTGGATGAAGCCAAAGGGCCCAGGGCAGTTGACCCCAGGCTCAAGAAGTGCATCTAATGCATGCTTGAAACACTTCCTCCAGCATTTCTGGGGGCAAAGAGCTCACCCCTTCAAGGCGACCCATGCCCTCGGGGGGTCCTTTCTTATGCAGAGGTCAAACCACTGTCTTCAATATTCAGCCACTTTTGCCAGGACAAACCAGCCAGTACTGTGTGCGATACGCCTCCCCCTCCTGGACCCCAGGCTGCTCTACTGGTAGGCTACCACCATTGGCCTCCCTTGCACACTCCCCATAAGGCATCTTGAGGGGCCCGGGGCATCTGCATTGGGTGGCCACGGGGGCCAGCATGGAGCCCAACCCCCAGGGGCTCAGGTCCAGCGCAACAGTCACCACCTAGCCTCAACACCTCTGCTTCCATGTCTGAAGCGCCTGGGGCCCACTGGCTGCAGTGGAGGGCACCTATCAGGCCCCCATGCTCAGGCCTTACATCCCCTTAATATACCTTATACAACCCTATAGTCACTCCACAGTGACACGGCCACACAGACGTACATGCACCATGAGGTCTCTTCCCCAAGTCCAGAGACCCAAAGCCCTCAGCTCAGAAAGGCCCAGGTCTGGGGGCTGGTGGGCTGGCCTCAGAGGGAGCAGCGCTGGAGGGATGAATTGCCAGGTGAGGGAGATGTCAGCCTTCAGGGCAGTCACCTCAGTGCCTGAGCCGGCCCTAGGCTGACCCCTTCCCCCCATCCTTCTATCCCCGCTGCAACTCCCCTGCACAGGCTACCAGGCCAGAGCACGACAGATCTACAAAAAGTGCCTCTCACCTTGATGTCAGGGAACTGGCCCAGGTATGTGTCCATGGTCAGCAGCGCCTGGTCCACCAGCTTCTGATGGTAATCCAGCCAGAGGAGGTCATTGTTCTGAAGGAGGTGAGAGCTCATGAGTATACGGCCCGGGAAGCTGGGCCACACCAAGTCCCCAGCTCTCTCCTCCCAGAGACCTGGGGTTCACAGCCCAGAGGCTTCTCAGAACCTCGGGTCCCTTGGCTGTAAAATGAGGGTAGTAACTCCTGCCCTCTAGTCTCTCACAGGGCAAGTATAAGGAACAGATAAGCCCAGGGCTGGTAGGTCAGGGAGGGGAGGTGACTTGCCCAAGGGCACACAGCATGTGAATGCCCGAAAACCAGAATGGCTTGTCCCAGAGGGCAAGGCAGGGCGGAATAGGCCTGGGGCTGAAACCAGAGGGCCCTCTGGGAAGGACCGAGGTCACCTGCCTCACGCTCACCTCAGCTATCTTGTTTGCTTCATCCCTGCCAGGCCAGTCGGGCTCGTACACCTCCTGCAGACATTCGTTCAGTTTCTTGGAGGCCTCGTGCATGGCTGTGGGGCAGAAGGGCCATGCTGCAGCCAGGGCCACGGGGCAGGGGGCGGGGACGAAGGTGGGGGCAGGGGAGGGACAGGGACAGTCACCCTTGCCCCCACCTCCTAAGGCCCCACTGTCAGCGCTTACCGCTCCGTAACAAACCCTGGTCCCCATCCCAGCTCTGCCCCCATCACCTTCATGGGGCAAAGGCCCCTCAGTGTCCCATGAAGCCCACTACCCAGACCAGGTCTGCCCTGCCTGCCCCTCACCCTTGACTGAGGCCAGGTAGGTCCGGAGATCCTTCTGCAGTCGAGTGCCCTCAGTCTGCAAAGAGAAAGCCAAGGCCAGGGTGAGGGCCCAGGGCACACGCTGTACCCGACCCTGTCCTCCCTGCACTCCCATGTGGACAAACACAGGCTGCTCCTGACGGCCGCCCCAGATCCGCTGTCCTCATCAGGGCAGGACTGGAGAAGACAAGACATGAGCGACAGCTCCTGGGCACGGCCTGGCCCGGAGCGCCCCTCGGAGCCGGCAGCTACTGTCTCTAGCTGCAAACGCCTACTGAGCATCCAGTGCTTCTCAGCACCACCCCTGCCTCAGGAGCCCTGTGCGCCATGGGGTATTCCTCCTGGTTTGTCAGCACCTGTCTCTTCCGGGCAGTCTTCTCAGCCCTGTAAGGAAGGCAGGAAAGTAGAGACCCCTCCACCCTAAACAAGGCACCAGGGACACAGGCTCAATGACAGGTATGATGCAGCACACATGTACAATGGGACTGGCGTACATACGAGGCGTGCCCCGGACAACCACGGACCAGAGGACCAATGAGCACAGAACACGGGAGTGGAACACCCAGCACCTTGCCCCAAAACCTTAGGCCAGCACGCTCCCACTGCATGGTGCCAGGGACAGAGGATGGCTCTGGAAGGGCCAGGGGAGGTAGGCTGTGGAAGGTGGAAGGGAATGGCTTAGCCAGGCTCACAGAAGCGGTGGGTCATGCCCACGACTCTCAGACACTGGCCCAGCCAAGAGAGAGGATGTAGGATCTAAGAGGAAAAGATTGGCCAGGGGACTGGGCCAGACAGTGAAGGCCCTGAGCTGGGGAGACAGCCCCAGGGACTTGCTGAGACAGCAGGACCAGCAGAGAGGATGGACCCATAGGCAAAACCTCCAGTTCCTCTGGATTATCAATGCCACACAAGGCAGGAGCAAGAAAACTGAGCCCCAGGTGAGAGGGGGTAAACAGGCTGAGGCAACAGGTGAGGTATGAGAGCACCAACAGTGAGATGCTGGAGTTTCCAGAAGCCATGTGCAAAGGGGTCTCAGAGAGCACACTGGCTTTGGGGTTATGAAGACCCGCCCAACTCTGGCCCTCACTAGACATATAGCCCTAAGCAAGTGACCAAACCTCTCTGAGCCTTGGTCTCTTCATCTGTCAGCTGGGATGAATGACCCCTGCCTGGCAGACCGCCAGCTAGTGTGCGCTCAGGAAGAACAGCCTAAGTGGCCAGACGCCTAGCCTTGAAGGCCAGCTCCAAGAGATGGGCTTTATGCTGAGGATGGTGATGTGGGGCAGTGGGGGAACCTGAGGAGAGAGGGCTTCTGGAGGGCCAAGGATGGCAGTGCCAGAAGCTGGTTTCTTCGGGGGACGAGCACCCTCCTGGCGTCTCCCTGCCTGATGCTGCTCACATCTTGTTTTGGATTCCCTTGCCCTGGTGAAGGGTTAGACAGACCCAGACCCACAAGCAGCCACAGTCCCACTCAGGCGCCTCTGCAGGAGATGAGAAGTGGTCTCCACTCCAGCTGAGGGCAAGCAGGGACACAACCAGCCTTCTAGGTGCACCCCAGGCACCCTCAAACCTCTCCAACCCCCCCCAAACAGGCTCTCCCTCCTCATAGCCAGGGCCTGCTCTTCCTCTCCCAGTGCGCTCAGAGCATCACATACCACCTGCCCAGTGGGGCTGGCTCTTTCCTGCATCCATCTCCATATCATCACTGTCCCTACCTGAAATATGAGGGAGCTGAGAGGTTCAGTGACTTGCCCGGTGCGACACAGACTGGTAGAACTAGTGAGAACCCCCACAGCCTGGGCACTCAGGCCCCCCAGGCAGCTGCCTGTTTATCATGATGGGTGCTTCCAGAAGACAACAGAGGTGTCATGCAGGGAGGGTTCCAGGGCAGTGCATAAGATGTACAATTAGAAAAAAACAAAAAAACAAGGGGTGGTGGGAAAAAAAAAAAACCTCTCCAAAATTGCTTGAATCCCCACAGACCACAGAGTAGCCTAGAGAAGCCTGGCCACACGGAATTCTGAGGAACTTCAAAGATCGAGGCCTGATGATTAAAGATTAAAGGCCAATCCACAGCATCCTAACCTCTCTGGAATTCCATCAGGGATCAGATGTGGGCCCTGTGGGACTGGGAATGGGAAAGGGCCCATCCCACACTTGATGCTTTGGTGATGGAGATGAGGATTCAAACGTGTTCATGACTCAAGGCTATTGCATTCATCTGATGCCACAGAATCTTCCAGACTCAGTTTCTCTTCCTGCCAAGCCTCCGTCATCTCACTCCCCTCCCCACCATCCTGCGAGCGCCTGTCTACTCTGCACCCCGAGGAAGGGGTCTCCCGAGGGGCGGGTTGCTGTGCTTGCCCAGGTCTCAGGCAGTACCAGGGCCCCTTGTGCTTCCCGAACAAGGCCACGCTGTGAGCAGGCACCCTGGGCACAGATGTGCAAGGGGCCGCCCAGAGCTCTGCCTCGCACGTGCCAACTGCAGCTGGGTCCCTAAGCCACACTCCCCAGTCAGTCCCCAGGATCAGGCACAGCCCTCCCCCCTGCAGCTGCCTCCTGCAGGGCAGCGCCCAGGCAGGCCAGCACAGAACCTGTGTGTTTGCTCCCAGACTGGCTCCCTTGGCCCTCCACATAGGGCACCTGAGAAACAACTCTCTGGAGGTTCCTAGGGCTTTAACACACTCCTTGAAGAGCAGCTGAGGGAAGAATAAAGTTCTGGAGCACAGTCCCTTCAGCCTGCTCTCCTGGCTCTGGACTCAGGAGTCTGGAAGGACACCACAACCCAGTACCAACACCTAGTATAACTCCACGGGGGTGGCTTGGCCAGCACCCCACATCCCTGCTGTACCTTCCTTCAAAGGGTGCTCCCTGCCTCCCCTGACATCAGCCCCCACCAGTGGTCTGAAGACCCAAGCCCTCATCTTCCCAGTGGGTCTAGGGGGCAGGGACATCCCTCCTGCAGGACTCCCTCTGGCCCCAGCTGACTTGCGCTCCTCTGCAGTCCATTCCAGAGGGTCTTCATGCAATAGCCAGGGATGCCCTCTTTGAGCAGAGCAGGCCCTAAGAACAAGAAGGAATCCGACCTGCCCCACCTCAGCAACAGACAAGCAATAATGAGCCCTGGGGTGCAAACTACAGGTGGTCCCGGGGGAAGAGCTTGACCCATTCACCTCCCCCTTCCACTGCCCCCCAGCTCAGGTTCAACTCAGGCCTTCCTGGGAGCCATCCTGGGTCCTCTGAGTGGGCCAAGCTGTTTCTCAGTACAGGGACAGAGGGCAGGAGTGCCAAGACAGGTGCTGAGTGGGCCCAGGAAGGGCTATGAAACCTGTCCCTTGTGAGAGCCGGTGACAGCAAGGTGACCTACGCCCTCACCTAGGGCACCTGTAGGAAGGGGTAGGAGATTTACTTCCTTGAAGCCCATATCCCCTGCCAGCCTAGTCCCCGACTAGCACGGGGCCCACTGCGCTTGGTGTTCACAGATGAAGAGCAGGAGAACACTCAGCTTCCAGACTTCCCACACTCAACCTCCACCCCACCTTTCCCAGGGTCGCCCAAGCCCAGGGCTCCAGCCACCCACACACACCCATCAAATCCAGAACCACATGGCTGCCTTAACCCCCAAGAGAGGGTTACCCAAGTCTCAAATGAGACCTCAAATCTACCCCCTCTTACTTGGCCCCTGAAAAACCAGCCACCCCTAACCTGAAGGCAGACAGAGCCCCAGCTCAAGTGCCCACTCCACGTCCACCTCCAGGGAGCCACCAGCACTGACTATCTTCAGCACTGGCCTCACTGCCTGGCCCCTCTGCCCAAGGACCACTGAGTGACTCCTTGTCCAGAGCTGGGACCCAGAGGGGGTGACTCTGAGGGACAAAAGTGGACAGTAACGCTCTGGCCCCAGCACTGGGGCCAGGCCACAGGGAACCTCAGCTCCCAGACATGTACTTTGCTCACCTTCTGCCAAAGAGCCCAGCTGATGGGGCAGCCCCATCACCCCCACCCAGCTCAGGAGCTGCCCTAATCTTTCTCCCCAGTCCAGCCAGTCATCCTCAGGATTGGGGCTCAGCTCCAGAGAGCCGACCTGAGAGTGGACAGATCTGGACACCACACACTGTGTGTCTTTGGAAAAGTCGCTTAACCCCACTGGGCTTCAAGTACCTCCTCTATAAAATGAAGAGACTATCAGCATCCGCCTCAGGAATGCAAGGTTCAGGTCTGTAAAACACAAGCAGTACCTAGTCTAGAGTAGGGACTCTAGAAACAGTGATTCCCTAAAAGACTTTCAGAGCATCCCATAACCTGAGGAAGCCGGCTGAGTCAGAAGCAAAGTCTTCAGGCTTCTTGTCCAAGCCTCCATTTTGCAAAACTGATGCCCAGGGAGCAGGGGCTCACCCAGGGCCACAGGGGCAGTAGATGGCTCTGACATGGCACATACCTGGGCCTTGAAACACCTCCCATTCATGGCCTGGGGGACAAGCAGCCATGAGGGCTCCCATTCCTGCCCTAAGGAGCCTCTCCATTGAGCTCCTCTGGCAGGCGAGAGTGGACTTGGCCCTGGAGACTTTCCCAGCTGCTCTCCGCACCCCTCTCTTCAATCATGCGTCCGCCCAACCCCAGGCGCTCTCCCATCATGTCCCCAAGCCCTCTCCCATCATGCCCCCTACCCCATGGCCCTCTCCCAGAATGCTCCCTGGGCCTCTCCCAGCTTGCCCCCTGGCCCTTTCCCAGCATGCTCTCCAGCCCTC
The DNA here is from genome assembly GCF_004348235.1 of Phoca vitulina. Taxonomy (NCBI): domain Eukaryota; kingdom Metazoa; phylum Chordata; class Mammalia; order Carnivora; family Phocidae; genus Phoca; species Phoca vitulina. The sequence continues at coordinate 107,728,770 of NW_022589704.1, forward strand.
TGCCAGCATGCCCCCCCCCCACCACTCTCACCCAGCATGCCCCCTATTCTCTCCCAGCATGCCCCTCAGGCCTCTCCTAGCATACCCCCCACTCTCTCCCAGCATGCCCCCTACTCTCTCCCAGCATGGCCCAC
>NW_022589704.1:107728913-107745952 GCF_004348235.1 Phoca vitulina
CCCCCCCAACTCTCTCCCAGCATGCCCCCTACTCTCCCCCAACATGGCCCATGGGCCTCTCCTAGCATGCCCCTGTCCCTCTCCCAGCATGCTCCCCAGCTCCCAGCTCCTGGCCAGTGGACTGTCAAAGTTCTCCAAAGAAAGCCCCCTCCCCTGGGTTTAATTCCAGCTGCAGAGGTATTGGTGGGCACCTTCAGTGCTTTCAGAGGGCTCAGGCATAAACGAGGAGTAGGGAGAGGCCTGGTCCTTCCCAGCCCCAAGTCTGGGCCTATTTGGCCCCTTTCCTAGCACAGCTTAGACCATGACCCCACCCCCCCATGCCCATTCCCATTCCTTGTGGCCCCTGCTGGCCTCCATCCCCACCTGTTCTCACTGGGGGCTGGCCTGCAGAAGCCACAGGGCCATGGCCCAGCTCTCCCTCACTTCCTGCCACCGGGCCCTTCCCAGAGAGGGGAGAACCACCAGGGTTATCTCATTCCCCCCCTTCTATATCTTCAGATACACCCACAGAAATGGCTAATTCTAGGGGCACCTGGGTGGCCCAGTAGGTTAAGCGTCTGACTCTTGATCTCAGCTCAGGTCTTGATCTCAGGGTCATGGAAAAAAAAAAAGTGGCTAATTTTAGACTTAGCAGATTTATGTGAGGGAAAAGGTTTCAGGGACATCCCAGTTAAAGTATTCAGGGTCCTTCAGTCAGGAAGTCCTCCCTTGTATCTAACCACTGCCCCCAGGCTGCCAACCTGATTAAGCCCCTTCTGTCACTGGTCTCTGAACTATCTAAAGGAATTTGGTAAGGGTGCCATTGCAATCTTTGGAACCAAACAAGTATGGATCTAAATCCACTCCCAAAGCAGGATGGCCTTGGACAAATTACCCAACTTCTCTGAGCCTCAACTTCTTCATCTATAAAAGGGGAACGATGATACTGGATACCTTACAGGGCTATTGGGAGGCATCCATAGGCCATGCTCAGCAGGTGCTCAAATCAGATCCTGTCTGCTCTGCTCCCACAGTAAACTCTGCAAACGCCACTCTCCTCACAAGAAGCTTCTTTAGCTCTCACTTGCTTTGACATTCAAGGTTTTCCAGAGTCTGGCCAAAATCTATTGCCTGCTCCCCCCCAACCCCTACCACCCCCCCAACCTGCCCCAGGCCTTCATATGCCTTATCAAAGACCTAAAGTATACCCCCCAGCCCTCCCTCCATGGCTCTTTGGTCCATGCCCCTTGGTCCATGCCCAGAGCCAGTGCTCCCTCTTCCAGGAAGTCTTCCGTGACTTTGCCAGCCCACACTGGCCCCTTCTCCCAGCTCTCTAACTCCACAAACTCAGCTCTTGACATTTTTTACCTGGCAGCCTCCCTTCCACTTTGCACAAGCTCCCTAAGGCCAAAGGCCACCCACACTCACCAGCTGCTTGTTGAAATTCTGGACACACTGTTCAAACTGCTCATCTTTTGTCTCATCTGCCTTTCCCAGTTTCTGGAGGACCTGCCAAGGCGGCGAGAGAAGGGAAGCGTTACCATGAGAAAGAGGGTGGCCAAACCAAGAGTGCCCAATCACCAGTACCACAGATGGCTTCCCACCCCAGCCAGCGTCCTGGGGGCCCACAGCCAGCATCATGCAGCCCAGGGCACTGGGACCATCAGAAGATTTCATGGCTGCTGTGATCCCCAAAAGCAACCCTGAGTCCACCAAGCCTTGAGACCTCCTCATCCTCTATCGGCCAAGCGGAGGAGCTTAGGTCAGGCTTGCTGGAGTGACTGAAACCAGGAGGAGGGGGATACCCTCAAAGAAAGCTTGAGGGGTCAGGCACCCCTCCTTGCTGATCTCACACTGCACCCCTGGGGGCTCCACCCCAACCCTGGTGGCTAAAAAGTGAGTTGAGCACAAGAGGGCCCAGGTAAGGGCAGCCCCACCACCCCACATGACTCCATTTCCTGGGCCCAAGACTCAGGAATACCAGAGGGAGGAGCAGAGCAGCCCTGAGCAGGAGGTAACTACCCCAGGACACAGAGGGCAGCGAGGGGCGGCCAGGGGTCAGGCTCTTCGTGTCAGTGGGAGCCAGCTCGCAATCTGACTAGATTTTCAGATATGACCTGCTCCCTTCTCTACAGCCCAGAGGGCCAAGCTGGGCCCACTCCTGGCCACACTCACACTCACACTCACACACACACTCACACACACACACTCACACACATGGGTTTACAGCTACCCACTCTACCCCCAACTAGACATCTCAGAGGCGGACTCTCCCCCTGATGAGTCACAACTGTGCTTTCTCAGCTGTGTGGGGAGAGTGGGAGGGGAGGGCAGAGGTGGGAAGAGGGCTGGGTAGCAGCAGAGAGACCCAGGGCCAGAAGAGGGGGAAAGACTTAGAAAAAGGAGCTGGATCAGGAGCCTGAGAGGAAGTATGATGGGAGGGTGGAGGCGAGGAAGGGCAAGGGCAACAGGGGAGGGGAGGACAGGCAAAGAGAAAGAGGAGAGATAGGGTGCAGAAAGGGGAAGCTGGGGCGCCTGGGTGGTTCAGTCGTTAAGCGTCTGCCTTCGGCTCAGGTCATGATCCCGGGGTCCTGGGATTGAGCCCCGCACTGGGCTCCCTGTTCACTGGGGAGTCTGCTTCTCTCTCTCCCTCTGCCCCTCCCCCATGCTCGTGCTCTCTCTCTCTCTCTCTCTCTCAAATAAATAAATAAAATTTAAAAAAAAACAAACAAACAAAAACGAATGAGAAGAAAGGTGGCAGTGGGTGGGGGTGACAGGCGGAGGGAAAATCGGCAGCCTGAACCGAGGGACGCCCTGTCCCAGAACAGAGAGCCCGGACCCTTCCCAGCTCTGACTGGCCCTAGGATGGCCTAGGCCGCCGGCTGCACCATCTCCAGCAGGCTCGGGGGCCACGGCCAGACCTTCTCTCGGCGTGTTCATTTAGCCACCTCACCAAGTGCCGGCTCTGTGCACAGCCATGGGCCCCTCTGCTGGGGTAGCAGACATCAATCTGACATGGATCCAGACAGAGGGAAGCACACAGCACTGCAGGAGCCTGGGGTGGAGAGCCCATGCAGCCTGGGCAATCAGGGAAGACTTCCTAGGGGAAGTGGCAGCTCAACAGCAGGGAGAGCATGCAGCAAAGGCGCGGAGACCAGAGAGATGTGAGGTACATTACCAGGGAATTTCAAACAGCCCAAGGTGACCACAAGTCACAGAGGATGGTGAGGGAGGATACACGCAGCAGGAGGAGCAGGGGGTAGGCCTGGGAGAGGAGCCCACCAACAACTTTGCGCTGTAATGGTCACAGCACAGTTTATTGGGCAAGTGCAGCTGTAGGCCAAGGGCTGACACTGAGGTGAGAGGCACAAAGCAAAACAAAGCCACCAAGAGCAAGAAAATCAGCACTTCCTGCCAGCCACGGGCTCCCCCCCACCTCCCCCTTGGCAACCATACACAGCTGGTCCCGTGGAAATGGGGTGGAGCTGTGGAGGCGCCTGGCCCACTCTGCATGGAGCTTGAGTGGGTGACTCACCCCACTATCAGACGCCAGCCCCTTGGCCCCACCACCTCCAAAGACAGAAATGGAACACCAGGTGGAAAAGAACTTCCAGAAGTCAACAGAGGCCGCTGGAGTGGGCAAGAGGCTCCCAGGAAGCAGGATCAAGGCCTGGTCGGCCCTCAAGACAGGAGGACTGGGAAGTGGCCCCGTCCAACCCCTTCCTCTCTTCTCCCTGAGGAGATGTACGCAGTCAGCAAAAGGTCCCTAATCCCAGTCCTGCCACCAGAGTGCCCGAGGGCTCCAAGCCCCCAGATCTGCACCCAGACACGCACACCTGGGCCCAGTTCCCCAACCGTGCTCCACCAGGGAGATCGTCAGGCCGGCCACAGCGAGCCAGGCCCGGCAGTGAGAAGACACTGAGAAAGGGGACTTTCTCTCTGAGCCTCAAGGGCATTGTCTGGAAAATACAGGGAACACTGGCACCCACCTGAAGGGCAGCTTCACGGGGGAGTCATCTGAACCAAGGTTTGAAGGATGGATAGTTTATAAGGCACATCCTATCCATCCTTCAAAACCTGGCTCAGATGACACCCCCGTGAAGCTGCCCTGCCCTCTCTCCCCCACACACCCCAGAGCAGTTAGGGCCGGGGACCTACTCCCCTCACTACTCCGTAACGTGCCCATGCATCTGCCTCTGGCTCTGCACCAGCCACATGAAAAGTGTGAGGTCACAGACGGCGTCCAGCCTTTTCCATATCCCCGGCTCCTGAAGAGGGCTGGGGACAGGCCCGACACACCGCTTGCTCTTGGTGGCTGCTGGCTAATCTAAGCCGTGAGCTGTGAGGACAGAGTCAAGACCTTGAACAAAGCATCCCATCTCTCAGACGAAGTATCCTCTTCTGCAAAATGGAAAGGTTGTGTACAGAAGGCACCCAGCCTGACTCATGGCCAGAAAGCTCACCGTGAAAGGTCACCCTTGAAACTAGGGCTAGAGCTAGCACTCACATTAACCTGAGGTCTGGTCTTGGGTGACGTGGGCCTGACAAGGCAGTGTGCAGGGGGGTGGCCAGCACAGGAAGGTGGGCCAGGCTCCCGGCTCCGCATGACCTCAGGCTAACTGCTTAACCTCTCCACACCTCAAACGGTGACCACCGTGGGGCCAAGGCTTGAGAAAATGCGCGGTGAGTGCGTGCTGGCCTTGGCCTTGTTAATCCTCACTGTACCCACCCCCATTTTAGAGATGACAGAAGGAGGGCACACAGCCTGGGTCCCCAACCTCAAGGCGCTGCTGGAATGGCTACTGGGGGAAACACAAGCTGGGCGTGCCTGCCTCGAAGAGGCACCAGGACAAAATTCGGTCCAGTAAAATCCCACAACCTCCCGCTACCAGCTTCCTTTTGTCCACCCTCTGTAACTGGAACCCCTGCCTGATCAGCTGCTGGCTGACCATGACCAATCCCCTCCCCACCACCTGAAAGCTATTCAGCCATGCTGCCATCTGCCCCATCCCCAGGAGAGGCCCCAAGGTTGCGCTCTTCAGCCCCCACCAGTGCCTTCACCTCGGACACACACGCATGCACTCAGCCCTCTACTCAGCAAGAGGGAAGCTGTGGCCATGGACATGGCCCTCAGCGGCACAGTGCTCCACCCATTCAATACACGGTTAGTGGGGTCTCCTTGTGCCAAGCTCACACACAGACCACTGAGAGCAGCAGGGGGACTCTGGGTGTCCAGAGGGGCTGGCTTCCCGGGGGGGCTCAGAGAATGCGGGACAGCCAAGGTGGGTTCAAAGGATGAGCAGGAGTCAGGTGGGCAGGAGGGCCTGGTGGCCGAGAGGCAGGATTCCCACTGTCTATCCAGGGTTATGTAGGGGGAGGGCCCCAGACACTCTGGTGTCACACACACTTACACACTTGTCACACATGTCTCCCTTTGTAATAAACACAGGGAGCCTCTCTGACGATGGGACAGAGGACAGGTGCACAGGCCCTGCCACACCTTGGTGTTAGCCCAGGGGCAGGGAGTGGGGACGGTTCAGCAGCCCAGCGGCCAGCAGTCCAGAAAGCCTCATCGGGGCCATGGCTTCTCAACACGTCCTCAGCCCAGCCAGATAGCAGTGGCGCCAACCTGCCTCAGAAGGGACAGTCTGGGGCAGGGCAGAGCCGGGCAGCTGGTGGCAGAAACAAAGCCGCCTCTGACAGCATCCACACTTCAGCCTCACTGAACCTGGGCCGTGACCCGGGGCCAGCAGCCCCTCCCAGAGCAGGGTAGGAGGCTCCCCAGGGCTCGGGCGGAGCTTCGGAGGAGGGAGGTGCCCCTTCCCCAGCCTCTCTGCTGTGACCTTACTCACAGCCCAGAGCATCCCACTCCCACAGCCCGTATGGGGAGTCCTGCCAAACCCTCACCTCTCCTCCTCCCAGCCAGCAAATGACCCCTGGGACAAGGCGCCTGTGTCTCTGCACAGTCACACTTGCATGACCACCGACCCTAGAGGAACAGGAAGGTCCCTGGGGGCCAGGCTTGTTTGAACTAGGAGCAGTTGATCACTTACTATTCAAGGAGCACTGAACAAAGCACTTTACAGTCACCAAGCGCTCCCTCTTACAGGTGAGCGTCTTCACCTCCATGTGACAGATGGCAGGTGAGCACAGATAAATCAGGACACATAGCCTAAGGTCTTACACTCAGGAGTAAGCTCTGAGCTTCTCTGCCGCTCCCAGCCCCCAAAACTGGAGGAGGGGCACCCAGTAGGCCTCATCGGGCACAAGGCACTCCAGCCCAGCTGATACAGTGTGGATAAGCATGTCTGCGGGCACTCACCCACTGGGCTGACAGCGGGTGGCCCTGCCTGGAGCCCTGAACTCAGGGCAATCCCCTCCCGGGGGCTCTAACCCCTCCTTCCTCCAGGGAGGGACCGGGTTCTCCGGCATTGAGGGGACACACACTCACATCTGAATGGCATGGCACAGGGCAGGAGTAAGTGCTTTCTAGAACCCAAGGCTGGGGAAAAGAGCCAAGTCCAGAGGCCCAGGAGGGAAGCCCAAGGGAGGCAGGGCCCATGTTCCCAGTCAGCCCTGGTCCCCAGGCTCTGGGCCAGACAGGAAAGCTGGGGGCTCCCCCAGCAGCTACAGCACCCTTGTCACGGCTGCAGCACAGGCATCTCACACAGCCAGCCAAGATGGGGACCCACTCACACCTCACCCCGAGCGTCCCCAGAACCCCAACCCCTCCACACACACACACATACACACACTCACACACACACAAGCGGTGGGGAGGGGCCTCGTCCAGCTCCCCTCCAAAGACCCACCGCCCAGCTGCTGAGACCCCAACAGACCTTTACCTTTCTCATCATCTCCTCCCGGCACCTGCCCGGTCGCTGCCTCCGACAGGGTTGGTGGCGAAGTGAGCTGTACCCGGGGGGCTGGGTGTTGCCACCTCACTGCTTCCTCCCAGGAGAGCTTGCGGTCCGGGGGACCACAGCAACAGGATGCACGTCCTCGCACCTCACACACACCTCCCAGACAGGCAGGACAGGCAGACCGACAGACAGATGGGCAGGCAGGTGTAAGGCCAGGTTTTCCCACAGATTGCTCAGCACACACAGCTGGGCTCTCTTCTGAGGGAGACTCCCCAAGAGGCGAAAGGCCAGAGCTGCCCCCTCCCCCAGGCAGACATGCCAGTCTGGCATATTCTGCCCCCTCTGCCCACGGGCCTCTGGGTTTCTGGCTCCCTCCCTGTCACCCTGGGGCTTTCTCTCTGTGTTCAGCTCTGGCTGCCTCCTTCTCCTCCATCTCTGCCACACAGAGCAGGGGTGGGCCATGTTAGGGAGCTCTGTGGGCACTGCAGAGCCAGGCCCCTGTTCCCCCTGTTCCTATGCTGCAGGGCCCCTCGACCCACGGGATGGGCCCTGACACTAGTGGCCTGAGCCTGTTCCCACGCTCCTCTCAGACCCTCTGGCAACCCAGGAGCTGGGAAGGACCCCCCAGCAGCACCCACAAGAGAGCACAGGAGAGAAGGGAGGTAGGCCCCCAAGCCCACCACTCTCTGACACATTGCATCTGCCCCTAAAATCAGCCATTTCTCCAAGGGGCCCTGCTTGTCTTCAGGGGGAGGTGTGTTCACTGCTACTGGGTAGCCTTGCTCCTGAGTATCTCATTTAATCTTGAGGCCATGTCCTGAGCTACATATTCTTAGCCCCACTTTAGAGATAAGAAAGGTAAGGCTGAGACATTAAGTAATTCAGCCACATGGCTAAGAAGGAGCAAAGCCAGGACACTGTGGCTTTGCGGTGGCCGTGAACATGTGGCTCAGATCTCATCTGCTGTGGCAAATGAGCTAGACCATCACTGTGTCCCAGCTGAGGCCACACCGCCCGTGGGCTGCTCTGGCCAGTGACTGAGTGGGGGTGGGGGGGGTGGCAGAGGCAATGGGCTCCAACAGGTAAGTCTGGCCTGAGGATACCCCACCAGCCTTGCTGAACCCTGCTGTGCTGCAGGCTGAGGCTCTTCCCCAGGACCCTCCTCCCCTGGCCCCTTCTTCTACAGTGGGCCCCTGGCACTCTCACTTAACGAGAAAGAAGAGGGAGGCAAGAGTGCAGAGGTAGCCTGTTGCCTGGCCAAGGCTAGACCCAGGGCTCCTGACTCCTGGGTCCTTTCTACCGGGTGCCCCTCCAGGGCTGTGGCTCTTGCCCCTGGGCACAAGGAAGTGGCTGCATCTTCTCATCTAGCATGCAGCCCCAGCAAAGTCTGCCCCTCCTCCCAGAGAGCCCAGTGAACGAACTCACAGAGCAGTCAGGCAGCTCTGCTTTCAGAGCAGGCAGCCGTGCTTCCCCCAAAGGCTGGGGGTCTCCCAGGCACCGGTCTGTCACGGTGAGCGGCCCCAGAGCTGCTGCTGTGCTTTTGGGTTGTGCCAAGGGGAGAGGGGGAGAATGAGGGGCCTGACCTCTCCGGGAAAGAGTGTGGCCCCACTCCAGCCCCGCTGCAGCCGGCAGTAGGGAGAAACCACTGAGGCTCCTGCCTAGGAGCAGAGCCCAGGGTCCCAGAAAGCGAGTCCAGAAGACACAGCAGAGTGGCCCTGGCCAATAAAACTCCTTAGCCCTCCTGCAGTGCCAGGCTGGCCACACATCAGGCTTTCCCTTACAACTTACAAGACTTTTGAAGAAAGATAAATGTTGAAACATGAGCCTTGGGCAAGAGCCAGGAACAGCATTCCATCCCCAGGAGGCAAGAATGCTCCCCAGCACCGAGGCCCCCCACGCGGCAACCGTCTGCAGACTCCCAGGCTCCCATGAGCAGGCCACAGGAGCACCCAATACCCTCGTGTTCACGTGCTGATGCTCGCCCACGTGTCTATGCACACACACTCACACACACTTCCTCGTGGGCCTCCTGCCCACGGCCCTTCAGTCGCCCCCAGGCATGGTAGGAAGGCGGCAGGAACCACAAGGAGGCTGCAGAGCCAGGCGAGAAGCAGAGCAGAGACCAGGAGATGCTGTGCAAGGAGAAGCCAGAATGAGGAAGGGGAAATGGAGAGAAAACCAGAGAAAGGGAAACCAACAGTAGCTCAGAGCTCAAGCAAGCTGGGCTCCAGGCCAGGCAAGGACCTAGCAGACCCAGGCAGGTGGGTCTCAGGGAGGAGAGAGAGCCTCCAGACTCCAGCTCCCTCTCCCCACCCTAAACACACACACACACTCATGCACACACGCACGCACACACACACACACACATGCACGCACGCACACACACACACTTCTGCCCCCAAAAAACAAGCCTTGCCAAGGGGCCCTGGTCCCTTCTCTTGGTCTTGCTGTATCCCCATCCTAAGACCTCCATTTCCCCAGGCTGGCTGCAAGGTGGTGGCAAGAGAGGCTGGCTCTGAGGACTGGCATCTGACATCCTGCCTTCCTCCCAGGGGAAAAGTGTTGCTAGCTCACCTCCCACTCTGGAGCGGTCCCCTCACCGTCAGATCGCAGCCCAGCTGGGCTCCCCCTCCTCCTGAGCTCCATGAAGATCACACTGCAAGGCATGACCCCGAGGAGCCGGGTCCGAGGACGTACCTTGAGGGGGCCCACCACCTCTGACACCCCCTTCCGGCTGGGCTCACATCAGCAGGACTTCCTGAGGTGAGCACTGTTGTCTCATTTTACAGATGAAGGAACTGAGGGTCAGGGAGGTCACTCGGCTGATGAGTGGCAGAGCCAGGCCCCCAAACCTGATGGACTCCAAAGCCCAAATTCAACTTGTAATTCTCAAGTGGGGAGTACACAGACACCCAGCCATCACAGGCGGTATGTTTAGAGTTTACTACAAAAGATTCATTTTGCTGCGACTCCATCTTGCTGCATTCCAAAGATTTAGCTGCTAAAGAAAGCACTTTTGAAGGGGTGCCTGGGTGGCTCAGTCGGTTAAGCATCTGACCCTTGATTTCGGTTAGATCCTGATCTCAGGGTTGTGGGATTGAGCTCTGCGCTGGGCGTGGAGCCTGCTTAGGATTCTCCCTCTCCCTTTCCCTCTGTCCCCAACTCTCTCTCTCCCTCTCTAAAAACAAAAAAGCACTTTCGCGACATAGCCAACACAGATAGATTGTGTAGCAGAATGCAAAGTTTGCAAAGATTTTTGCCATGAAATACAAAACTAGAAAAACATTTCCACATTCCTACTGGCCAACTGAGGTGGGGCTGGGCACACACCCCGCCCCTCCCCCAACCCAGGAAGCTCCTCACCTCACCCCCACTTGGTGATCTGTTTTTTTAACAAGTCCTCGTGTTCTGGAAGTCACTGTTCCCTGACACCAGTCCACAAAGACTCATCATCTTTTTCTGTGGGCCCCCAGTAAGAACGGCTGACTGGCTGAGGAAGCCAACTGGCCTTGCTTGGGAGACGGTCACTCTAAAATTACCTCCTTCCTCTTTTAGCGATTTTCCCTTTCCTTTACGAAACACTGGTGAGAGTGAAGAGCAATGTTTGATTTTCTTTTTTACATCCTTAACTGGATTTATAAAAACTTGGCCACCACAGATATCAGCCCCACCACAATGCCTTGAAATGTGACTCATTGGTCAAAAGCCAGAGTGCAGACAGCTCTATGGCCCTCGTCAGTTGTCAGTCCGTCAGTCCCAGGGCTGGAAGCCTAACCTCCGAGACAGGTGGGGGGGCCGGGGGCTGCTCTTCCTCCATACCCACCTCTCCAGGTGGAAGGGAAGGCTCCCTCCCCAGGGGACTGTGGATGAAAGCCCCCCCTTCCCCTCTCCCCTCCCCTCCCAGGGGGCCTGAAATTCCAGCCTGTTCAGCAGATAAGCCTGTGGCCAGTGGCCAGGCTAGGGCCACCCAGAGCCCAGGGGAAGCTAGGGTGGGCTGGGGTGGGGAGGCCGGAACAGCCCCGAACAGAGCACAGGGGAGCAGAGGCAGCAGGGCCAACGTCAGGATGGGGAAGGGGTTAGGGAGAGCCAGAAGGGCCCAGCTGAGCTGGGGTGGGTGAGCTGGAAGCCACAAAACAGCAGCAGTCACTCATCCAAAGGCATCCTAAAGGCTTACAGGTGTTCTCCAAATCCGTGAGAAGAGATGAGGAGACTGAGGCCCAAAGCCCGTGATCTCAGGGCCAAGTCAGCAGAAAGGAGGTTTAGGCTAAAAGAAGCACTGGAGGCCCGAGGGAGTGCTGGAGGGGCCCAGGCTGGGGAAAGGCGCCCCTCCCCTCAGGGACCACCCACCAAGCTGAGCCCCTCCCTAGTCGACAGCAGAACCAGTCTTCCACGTGAGTAGGAGGTCTTCTGGAAGGGCCAGAACCACCCAGACGGAGGCAGGCCTCCCCCTTCCACAATCAGAAACCACCCAACTGTCCAGACCTCCCCAAAGAGCCCTCCACTCCTCCCATCCACACTCCAGGGGGAGAAAGGAACTTTTTACCAACTTTCCAGGAGGGCCAAAGCTGCTCCCTCCTCAGGAGCTCCCACTTGATTTTGCCCCTCACATGCTGTCCATGGTAAGGAGTCCCTACCCCTGGACTCCGGGATGTGGCCCCCTGGGCTGGGAGAGCTCTCATGGGGGCTCATCTTGGACACCCTCCCCCAGCCTGCCTGGCTCTGTTCTTCAGGGAGCGAAGCAAGATCCCTGAGCCAACAGTCTGAAGAAGAGGCATGACTGGTGGTAATACAAGTCTCTAAACAAAAATATGGCAGTGCACAGAAAGAGTGAGGCAAGGGAGGTGCTGTTCTTAGGAAGTAGCTCAGGGAAGTGACAGCTGAGACCTGATGAAGGAGAGAGAGCTTACCAAACAGAAGACAAGCAAGTGCAAAGACCCTGAGGTCGGAAGAGCAAGGTCAGCACAAAGGGAAAGTAAGAGGGTGGGTGAAGGAGGAAGAAGTCCTAAAACACCAGGTGCTGAGCACTTCACCTGATTCATCTATCTATCTCCCCAAATCCTCAAAAAGGAGTACTAGTATTATCCCCACTTTGCAGATGAAGAAACTGAGGCACTGCTTTAAAATCTCCCCAGGGTTACACAGCCAGCCAGCTGGGTGGCTGGCATCCAAACCCCACGCCTGGTTCCAAAGGCCATGTGCTCTCACCACTGCACAAACTGCCCTAACAGCAAGGGCCAGACCACAGGGCCTTCGCTGGACGCCCCTGGAAAACTCTGGCTCTGAATCTCTGCAGGGAATAGGAAGCCCTGGGGAGCTCTGACCTGACCCTCAGTGTTAGAACACCCAGGCTACCCTGTGGGGACAGACTCAAGAGCAGGGTGAAGCAGGGAGCCCATTTAAAAGGTGTCTGCAATGGCCCAGGTAGAGCTAAAGGTGGTTTGGCAAAGGCAGGAAATGGTGAGAAGTGGCTGAATTTGGGGTGACAGAGAGAAGCAAAGGAGACTCCAGGATTTGAGCAACAAGAGGGAAGGAGCAGTCATCACCCAAGACAGGGACAGCTGAGGGTTGTGGTGAGTCTGAGGTGCCCAGAGATGTCGGGGAGGGAGGTGGGGACACAACAGCCAGGACCCCAGGGCGGCCAGGGCAGACCCCACTATCAGGCTCCTGAACCCCCCATTCCCTGCCCACTTCCCCCCTCAGCCACTCCTGCTCTGGGACGTCCAGCTCAGGGTGTCTGGTCGCAAAAGCTGCTAAGGGAAGAGGAGAGAGGGCGGAGCATCTCCCTCTCAGGACCTCTTCTGCTATGAGAGGCCCCACAACAGAAGATTCAGGGAGCAGGCCCAGGCTGGGCAACCTGGGCAGGGAGTACCCCTTTCTGAGCCCTGAGCTTCATCAGTAAAATGGAGCCAAGACCTCTCCCTCAAGGGGAGGATTAAGGATGAAGAATGGTTGAGTAGGTAAGAGGGCCCAGCACAAAGTGGTGGCTGATTTCCTTTCTATTCCTTTACTCTTATCTTGACCTGGGATGCCTTATACCGAAGCCAGAAAGTTCAGGCAGCCTCTCCCACCTAGTCCCCACCCTGCCCCACCCTCCCACCCCCAGCCCACACACGCCTTCCCTGGTGCCTGCCACCAAGCGCACCTGCTCCCTGTGACTCACTCAGGCTTACGCACTCCTGGTGGACGGCAAACACCAATCCACCTCCCCTCAGCAGCCTCCTCTACCCCAAGGCTCTGCAGGGACCCTACACGCCACCCCCTTACCCTGGCCCCCTTTGGTAGTAAGAGGGTAAAATGGTAGATCCCGTGGAAACCAAACAGCAGCTATGACCAGCAGCAGCCACCATTAGTAGCCCTGATGCACCTGGACATTCCTGGCATGGACCTGGGATACAGCCCACTCTACGAACAGGCCCAGAGAAGGCTCGCAGCCAGGGCATCTGAGTGACACAGGGCCTCCTGTCATGCTGCGTGGGGCCTGCAGAGGGCAGGAACGACCCCACCCTTGGCCCAACACCCCACACCACCTGTTCAGAGATGTCAGCACAACCACCCCCAGGGCCACCACCCACCCCATCTGTCCCCTCCATGCATGTGTGGGTGCTATTCTCAGCCCCAGGCTCCAGGACTTAGGCCATCGACAGAGGGGTGGACTCTGCCCCTCCAGTGCACCGCCTCCCACAGAACCCTCATCGGCTGCTTCCTTAGCTCAGTGGGGGAACAGCCTGTGTGGAAGAGCAACAAAGCATGGGCCCAGCCCACAGCTCAGCAGGGTACAAAGCCAGGGCCAGGGGAAGAGAGGGTCAAGTACCCACCTGCATTGGGACCAAGAAAGTTCAGCCCTGGGTGCCCACAAGCTCCACAAGGAGACCCTTCTTCCTTAATGATGCCAGCCCATGCTGGCCTTTCAAATGACCTCTTCCAGGCAGGCTTCCCTGACTCCACCCCATCCACAGGGGCTCACTTGCCCCTCCAGATGCCCTAAGCCCTTTGCATATGTCTGTTTCTATCAGAGAAGTTCGACCTAAATATGCAAACAGGTCATTCATTTATTTCACCAGTTGGAATCCTCCATGTCCACATCTGTGAAATTGGAACTATTAAACAGTACTTAAAGGAGATAAGATATGTGGTATTTTTTTCCAAACACATTATTGCTACTATTTCGGTTATTGTTACTTTTGTTATTCAAAGGAGCAACGCCCACAATCACCTTTAAATAGCTCCCACCCAGTCCAGCCCACCAAAGTGCAGACAACCCACACATGGCCCAGCAGCCAGTGGGGAGGGGGGCCTCACCCCGGTCCCTGTGCTCACTCCCAGGCCGTCATCTGCCCCAAAGCCGTGCTCAAGACGTCCCTGCCTCAGCCCTGGACTGTCCACAAGTCCCCAGTACCTGTGAGGGCACCACAGGGACCCCCAACTTCACAGATGGGGAATCAACAGGTGAGGACTGGATAGTTCAGTGCTCCCCAGCAGACGAAGACTAGTTCCACTGCATTTCACTAGTGGAGGCAGGGAGAGATTTGAGAAGGGACCGGAGGGGAAGGGGTGTTTGACCACCTGGTAATCCAGTAATCCGGTGGAGAGTGAAGGCTGGGGTCAGGAAAGCAAGTGGGACCATCCACAGACTGGGGGACGTCACATGGCTGCCCCTGCCCCTGGGAGATGGAATGAATATTCAGGGGCCAGGACAGGCTTTTGCAGGCTTCCTTCTGCTGATCCTGCATCCTGTTTTTCTGCGCTTCTGGGGGGAGGTTAAAGCAATGGGTGGGCAAGGGGCAGACTGAGGGGGAAGGCACCACCCCCCCCCAAGCCCCGGCAGACACAGGAGGTCGGTGCACAGGAACAGAGGGCTGGAGGCCTCGCTGGCGCCGGGGACAGCTCAGGGGGATGACGTGGGGCCCACAGAGACCTGGGCATGTCATCACTTCTCAGGTCTCAGAGTCTTACCTCTATAACCAAAGGAGGGAAGTGAGGACCAGGTGACCGTGAAAGACCTGTCCAACTTGGCTTCCCGGGGCTCATGCAGACCATCAGCCTTGGAACCCCTGTCTCACCAACTAAGGAGGGACCCCAGGGATCTCGCCTGCATCCCTCCACTCAACACATCCAAGCTCCCACGAAGGTTCCAGAAGGGCTGAGGCAGTGAGGACAGGGAGGGATGGCAAAGACCCCCCAAAATCATAGCAAACACCAGAATACCCTCTATGCCTGCTGGAGAGGGTTTCATGCCCACCTGTCCCTTCCTCCCCTGGGGCCCTCCTTACCAGGAGAAACACAATTCAACACAAAGGGAAAGTTGAACAGCCAGACAGAGTTACCAATCCTTTTTAAAAAAAAACAAATTTAAAAATCATGGGAAGGGGCCAGAAGAGGCACACAGGAAAGACCACAGTGGGGCAAGGCCTGGGGATGGACACCCAATCCCAGATTCTGAAGGTTGGCCCCTGGCCACCCTGTGCTACAGCTCTGGACACTTCTGGATCGTCTATAAGCTGGGAGGGATTCTGTTGCCTACAGGGAGAGGAAATCAGAGTGGGAGAGCTGAAAGGGTGGGAAGGAAAGAGGGGGGGCATGTTGTCACCCAGCGCCCCACCCCCGCCCCCGTGAGGTCCTCTCCAAGCAATGCCTCCTTCCTTCCTCCTTGAAGGCCTCAGGCCCACCATCTAGATTTCATGCTGGGCCTGGACTCCTGCACCACCAGTGGGCCAAGGTTGGCCTAGACTTGGCCAAGATGGCCCAACAAGACACACACAAAGTGCCAAGGCACAGTCGAACACCCCACACCCTCCTAAGGCACCCCAGCCACCCCCACCCCAGAGTAGAGCTGGCTCCGTGAGCTGGCACCCCAACTTTCTGTCCTTGGTGTGAAATCGAGACACCATTCTCCCATTTAATCCTCACAAAGAGGAAACTGAAGCTCAGAGGGGATAAGTAACTTGCCCAAGGTCAAGGGCTTGAGAGGAACAGAGCTGGGATTTGAACCCGAGCCTTCGACCTTGCCACACCGCATAAGGTGCTTTGTAAAACCTTTACCACTGCTTCTGCGCTGGAGCCTCACTCCAACTCGCTTAGCATTAAGTGTCTACTGTGTGCAGGTGCCAGGGTCACAGACTCACCGTGGGACCAGCCTCCACCCTCAAAGACTCTGGGTCTAGCGGGGAGGATGGTTACCCCATTCTACGGAGGAGCAAACCAAAGCAGGAAGGGTTAAGTAGCTGGCCCAAGTCCCAGATAAAAGAGGAGAACAGGAGCTGGAATCCCGGGTCTCAGGATGTGCTGAGAGCGCCTGACTCCTAGAGGCTTCTCTCTCTACCGCATTGCTCAGGAGCAGCACCGCGCTGGCTGCAGAATGTGGTGGCGGCCTCCCCAGCTCTCCTGGAGTGCACAACGGGCAGGGTGACCTGTGAGTGCAGTGGCACAAAGCAGGAATGCAGGCACCAGGTTCTGCCCTGCTGCTGACCATGGGTTTCCCACGGTGCTGACTCAGCTCTCCCTCAAGGTAGTTTCTGCAGCGCCCTGGGCCAGCAGTGCCAGGATCAGACATGAGGATGCGGCCCCCACCGGTCCACCAGATCCAAGGCAGGGCCTCCCCCAATGTCCTCAGGAAGGGCCCGGGGCCGCCTTGGTCGTGGCCTCCTCCAGACTCACAGACAGTCAGCTTGGGGAAGGTGGTGACATTCTAGCTCAGCCAAGCCCACTGCCAGGACAGACTGCTAGACTGTCCTTGTGGGGGTGGGGAGGGGATGCAAATTAATAACCCCCGGGCTTAGTTTATATTTCAGAAAAACAACAGTATTTGGATCCTGTCCTAGGTTCAGCAAATGCATCCAATTAATTGTGGATTTTGTTTCTCGTTTCAGATCAGGACTCAGCTCACACCCCCAGCCATTAGCTCATCCTTAAGTGTCCCCTGCCCCAGGATCCCCCAACTCTTCCTTCGTGGGAGGTGGGAGCTATGGCGCCTGTGCTCAGCTCCTCCTCTACCTTTGGGCTTCCCGAGGAGTGCAGATCAGGCCAGCTCTGTCCAAATCTGACCCTCTAGGGTCCCTTGATTCCTGGGGGCAGCCAGGTTCCCACCTCCCTCATGGAGCTGGTTGGTGGATGCCAAGCTATGAGGAAACCCCTGACTCAGGGAAGGGCCAGCTCTGCAGCTTCACCTTCTCCTCTGATGTGCCAGCCTCCTGGGGCAAC
>NW_022589704.1:107745962-107853021 GCF_004348235.1 Phoca vitulina
CATTTGCACTTCAATAGTCTCCCCCTAGGGGAGCCTGGCTGACCTGGCTGGCTCTGTAGGTAGAGCTCTTGACCTCAAGCCCCTTAGGTGTGGAGATTACTTTAAAAAAAAAAAAAAAGTCTCTCCCTAGCCCTGGATTCAGGGATGGGAAGGGCAGCACCTAGGAAAGGCCAACCTAGGGCCAAGTCTGATGGCTGGAAGTGAGGAAATCCCAGGGTTTCCCTGAGCCTCAGTGCTCTCATCTGCCAAATGGAACCATAATCCCGTCCTGCCTACCTCACAGTCAGCAAGACAATGAATCAAATGAAAAAAGGTGGGTGTGAGGGTTCTTCATAGAATTACACAATGCCACAGAGATAAGAAGACTGTATTCCCCCCCCCCCAACCCTCTAAAGCCAGCTGGACCCAGCAGAGACACAGCTCTGCCACGAGCAGAGTTCACCTTATCTCCCTTGATAAGAGGATCTCATGTTTCTCAGTTCCCAGATGGGCACGCTGGGGTTCGGAGGCCCAGCCAGGGTTCAAGCCAGGTCTCTCAAGCCTGTGCTCTTCTGCTGCACATCAGGCTCCCAGAGTAAATGAATGATGGGAGACCCCTCACCTCTGTCCCCCGCTCCATGCCCCGCATCTGGTCCCTGAAAGCACAGCCCACCTGGAACCATGTGTCCTTCCCCAACCTCATTCAACGGGGCTCTGGCTCAGGGGGCTCTGACTTCCCTCCTGGAGGAGATGATACCACCCCCTCCCAATTAAGCTTTTTCAGCCAGTACAGGAAAAAAGAGGGAAAAAAGGTACACCGCAGCTCAATTTCAAGAATCCTATCATATACAAAACAAACAGCTCAAAACACAAAAGCCAGAATGGTCCATACCTGTGGGTTCTCAGGGGCTTCCCCAAGATGCTCCCTGGGAAAAAACCTGTGTGTCAGCACCCACCAGGGACCAGGCATTGATCACATCACTTCCTCCTGGGCCCTATCCACAAGCCGGTGGGAGTAGGAACTCTTGTTCCCATGTACAGAGGAGGAAAGAGGGGCGCAGCTTGCCCTGGACCACAGAGGAGGCAAGTGGTCACTGGGGCCACACTCCATCCTCCCACACACACCTCTTAACCCCGGTTCGATCTGTCCTCTGTCCTTGCCCAGCTACCAATGTTCCGGGGCCCCGGGTTAGCACCTGCATCCACACACCACCTAGATCTGGCCCCAAGATAGTTAACATGTCCTGGCAGAGTGGATGCCATCCCAGAGCAGAGACTAGCGGCGCCATGGCAGATGGGGGTGGGGAGCGGGGGTCCCCTTGAGGGGCCTCTCCCAGCCCAGGTCTCCTGTGCCAGGTCTGTCCCCGGTGCCCAATAGCGGGCCCAGGCTCGTCCAGGGCTCAGGCATGTTGGCGACAGTCCTGGGGAGAGGCTGAGCTGACCAAAGGGTCCAAAGAAAGTAGCAGCAGCTGTTGGAAAAGGGGCCAGTCTGACAAAGGCTCTACCGTCACCCGATCCCCCTTCCGGCCCCACAGCCTCTGATGGCTCCTCCAGCCTCAGGCCTGAGTGGAAACCCCAACGTGCCTCACCAGCCAGCGCTGCCCCCTGAGCCTCCATCCGTACAACATTACCGACATTACTGTTCCTGTTGTCCACGCCTCTCCCAGCAGTCTGCACTTACAGCCAGAGGCCCCCACCCGCTGGCATGACCCCTCCTCCCCTGAGGACCCTCCTCTTCTGAGGACCCTCCCCTGCTCTGACCCAGGAGCTAGGGGACGGCCCCCCATGGGCATCTGACCAGTGGCCTGGCCACGAAGGACAGAGCACACAGGAGTGCCGGAAGAGGGGTGAACTGATGCACTGATGGCCCCTCCCAGCTGTTAGGCTCTCCAAGCCTAGTGGTGTCACCCCCCCTCAGTGTCACCTTGGGGCCCCAAAACAAAGAAGCAGTACACATGTGGGGTGGGGACTATAGGATGTTGTGCCTTTCTAGCAAGCCTGGGAAACAGACATCACTCAGCCGCTGTGATCCCAGCCCTGACAGGGTAGACTCCAGGATGGCAGCCCGACCCCAGACCCCCTTGTGCCTTCCTGGGCACACCTGGATCCTAACCTGGCCAAGCCTGAGGTCATTCCCTCAGGGGACTCAGGACTCACCCCCTCACCCCGGGTGGGTCTCCTTTTCCTCAGAAAGCCAGGGGCTCCCTCGGCCCTAGACAGTGACGCACCAGGTTCTCAGCTAAGCCCAGATTGGAAGACAGACAAACAGACAAATGGCTCAGGCAACATGTGAGGAAGAAAGGGGAGCAGGCTGAGGCACACAGGGGTCTGGGGTCCCTCCCAGC
Organism: Phoca vitulina; assembly: GCF_004348235.1. NCBI lineage: Eukaryota > Metazoa > Chordata > Mammalia > Carnivora > Phocidae > Phoca > Phoca vitulina. The sequence continues at coordinate 107,748,287 of NW_022589704.1, forward strand.
CCTCCAGGGCCTGCTCTCCCCCACCTATCCTTTCGGTCTTGGGCCTCATCCCGACCACCCTCACTCACACACATTCCAGCCACCCTGGATAGTCCGCCAAAAACGTCCCTGCCCTCCCCACAACCCACCTCCTCTGCCTTTCAAACCCAGCTCAGGTGCCTCCTCCGAGGAGACTTCCTTGACTGCCCAGGCTGGATGTGAAGCTCTTTAGCACCAGCACCCTTGCCTCGATCTCTCCCCAGTGCTGTGACGGGCTCTGGGAGCTCCTTGAGGACAGGGGCAGATTCTCTCTCAGTACCCTCAGCACCTCAGCATCCTGGCCCACAATGGGCAAGCCACAAACAAGGGAATGACAGCCAGAATAAATAAGGTCATCCCAACCTGAGAGAATTAATTCAATGTAAGTTGAGGCATCTGAAACAAGGAGCCAGCAGGGACATCCCTAAGAAGACACCCTGGCATCTCCAGGACAGGGAGGCCTGCAGGGGCCCAGAAGGCCTCGGAGCCCTGGCCCCACACCAGCTGGTACACGTCCCTCCCTGTGGTGGCTGTTGCTGCCCGCTCACTGCCCAGCCCAGGGGGCTCAGCCCAGAGCCGCTGCGGCCCTCACCCTGCAGAGGCGGGCATGTCTGCCGCTCACCACCCTTCGGTGGAGGCAGCGGGGGGGGGGGGGGGGGGGCTGGCCCGTGGCCCCAGGCTTGGGCACAGCATGGGAGGCACAAATGCCCACCCCCAGGGCACCATGGCTCTCTGCACCCTGAGGCCACTGTCTGTAGCCAGGCTCCAACTCCCACTCTTGGCCCACGCTGGGGCCCCAATCCCACCCCATCTGCTGAGCAGCAGGGTTGAAGGTAAGGTCCAGGAAGCGGAGGGAAGAAGGCCTGCAGAGAGTACGGTGGAAATGGGTCTGAGGGCAGCCTCTCACTGGCCCTAACAGTGAAGTCATGGTCCAGCAAACCACGCAGGCCCCCAGGTCAGCAATCCCTGGCATTTCTGTCACCCAAAGCTGTCTCAGGTTGGAAGAAGACTCTGGCAGAGGGCTCAGGCCAAGGCCTCTCTGGCATCTGGCCTAAAGCCAGGCAGGGCTCCCCAGCAAGGCCCCTGCCACTCCTGAGAACCTCAGTTTCTGGGCCCAAGCACTGCAGCCCCTGGCTCAGGTAAGCTCCACCACAGTCCTGGGCCCTTTTACTGTGGAAGATGGTATTTGCAGTGATGCCTGAGTCCCTCCGAATGGCCTGTGGAGGGGGGCAGGGGCCCCCCTCCATCCGACTCCAAGCCCTCAGCTCTTACTATGGCCTCCTCTGCTCTCTGAAGGCCTGAAATCCTACAGCCCCAGCTGCCCTACCCCACCCACCCTGTACCCCAAAAACCCAGGGGATCTCCCGGGCCTCTGCCAGGCCTGCCTGAAGAATCCATGCATCCGTGTGAGCACACACAGCGCGCTGAGCTGGGAGAAGCCACAGCCACCGCAGGAAGCAGCACCCACCCTCAGGGAGCAGATATTCTAGGAGGCTGGCCCCAGGCTACCATGGGCCAGACTCAAGCCTGGACCCAGGAGAGCTGCCTTCCCACTCCACACAGCCAGTCCACAGGGATGGGCAGTAAGCTCCCCCAGGGCAGTGGGTCCCAGACTTTTAGATTCCACTCCAGGAAAAGACGGTGTGTGTGTGTGTGTGGTCAGTTGCATGACTATTTCTTCCCCCAAGAACATTAAAAAATAACTAGTATTAACATCATTTCATAAAAGAAACACTGTTGCAACAACATAAACAAAAGTAGACAGACTCTCAGAATAAAGATGGTTTCTTTATACTGAATGAACTGGATGCAGCTTTTATATTTGGGAAAACACATACACTCACATACACGCCACATTGCCTCCTTTGTCCTCATTTTCTTGCAGAAACTCTTGTGTTTCTGCATCAGGAAAGCTCAGGCCATCCCCTCACCCCAGAGCCCACCACACATCTCAAAAGGGTAAAGGTCATACTCAGGTGAGGATCCAGTGGGGGACAAGGGCCCTCAAATCTCCTTTAATGGGGGAGGAAGAAGGTCTTGGGGACCCAAACCTGTCAAATGATTCCCCTAATGGACAAGGCCTTCTTGATCAGGAGAGGTCAGGAAGGGTCACTAGAGATTCATATCTCATTTGCATGGCTCCACCAGAGACGTGGTAAGCCAGACAGTTGACTGGGAGAGCCCATGGGCAAGTCACACCACTGCTCAGGCTCAGTTTCTTCATCTGCTCAATGGGAATCATCATGACCTCACCTGGTTGCAGTGGGATGAGAATTTTTACCAAGTACCTGGCACTCAGCAGGTACACAATAAACCACGGCTGTTATCACTAAGTTAATATTTGACAAAGGCTTCCCTTGGAGCAAGAAGAGCCTGCCTTTCCCTTTTCAACTGCCCAGCACTGACCCCTGTCAGCCCTCAGCATGGAGCCAGCTTTGCTGCCCAGTCCACAAGTGGGTGGCCTCTTTGGGAAGTGGCAGTCTCTTTGGAGAGGCCCCAAGAGTCCCAGGTACCAGCCAGTTCCCATGAGAGGGCCCCTTCCACCGCACAAGACCAGCTCCTCTGGGAAATGATGAGCCCTGCCCTTCACATCTGTCCACTTAATCTGCACAGCATGCTACGTGGCATATGTCATCTATATCAGGTAAGGAAACAGGCTCAGAGAGGTGAACAAGACTTACCCAAAGGCAGCAAGGCCTGGGGAGAGCATTGTAAACTCAGCTTTCTAAAAAGTCTTCCAAGAGCCTGCCCCCAAGTCTGGGCTATCTTCGGTGCCTCCCTCTTCCTCTTTCAGGGTCCCCCTGCGTTTGTCTTCCCATCCTACATCCAGAGCCCCTGCCCAGCCTCTGAAGCTGTCCAGGCCTGTCCTCTGTCAGTGCCCTGCTGAGTGGTTTTAGCATTGGCATCCTTTTCTTTGTACCTTTAATCCCAAAAGGAGACTTGCCAAAGAGCCTGTAGAAAAACACAACATACCAGAGTGGCATCCAACAGAAAGCCTTCCTCCCCCAGGTGCCCTCTTACCTGGAGACCAGAAGCTTCCACTCAGCCTCTCCCTGGCCAATCCCATGAACTGTGTGAGCACCCACGTTCACAGCCCCACCTGAGTCCTCAGCAGGGGTACTAGGGATGCTCAGGAAAGGCTGAGCCCATTCATCAGACTCCACTGAGGAAAAGTGAAGGGCCACCTCCTGTTCACTACCCGCCAGCACAGTTGCTTGCTTCTCTACCATCTCCCCCCCACCCCTCCGCCCTCCCTAATGGCTCAGCTCCCTGAGGGTAGGGCATGGTTTTGTTCAGCCCTGTATCCCCTGTCCCTAGAAGAATGCCCAGCACCTAGTAGGTGCTTGATGTTCATTTCATGAATAGAGGAATAAATAAGCAACCCCCCATTACTTTACTGAGGGCCAAAATGAGGAAGCCCAGAGAGAGGGGGGATACTTACCCAGAGCCACCGAGTTTATGCGTAAGGTGAGTTAAGATTCACTCCAGAAGTGTCTGATTCCCTCCCCTGCTGTAGGCTGCCCCTCTACACACACACATACACACACCACCACCACCACCACCACCACCACCACCCAGGCACTGGGGCATCATAAGCCCTGATCAGCTAAGGGCTCAGCAGGGATTAGCTGTCTATAGAGGCTTGAAATGGACACTCGCAGGGAAGCAGGCCTAGGCAGGGACGGCGGGCTCCTGGGTCGCTTCATTGTACTGCCCTGCCCCACAGAGTGGGCATTTAGTGAGCACTTGCCTTGTGCTGGGCCCTGTCCAAGGCTTTACTCTCCAAAATGAATATGTGCAGAGGAACCATTATTGCCCCATTTTATACATGAATGTCCTGCAACTTGCCCAAGGTCCTAGCTAGACAGGGAAACTGAGGACTGCCTCAGAAACTGAGGACTGCCTGCCTGCCAAGCCCATGCATGTTGTCTCTCCCACGCGCCCTTGTAGTCTCTTCTCCTGTGGTAAGAAAGAGGCCTAATGCTGAGGGTAGGACCCAGGGATTCTAGAACCTGATGGAAACAGAACTATGCAAGGCCTGGCCTTGAGTTAAGGCAGGAGGGAGGGACAGAAGCATTCTCTTCATGTTGTCCAAGTCACACAGCTTGTAAGGGACAAGATGGATCAAGATTGCCTAGTCCAGGGGCAGGGACCTGAAATTGGAGGTGGGAAGAGGGCCCCTGACGGGGTCATCTGCGAAGAAGGGAGGAGAAGCATTCAAACCTCGGCTTCTCTGAGAATCCAAGAGATACACAGATTTCCCCACAAGACTTGATCAAATCTGGCCCACATCTACCACCCAGCCACCCCTCACCACTCCCAACACACTGGGCCCCTTCTCTTTAAGTGAACTAGTGGCCTCCTGTCCTCACTCTCACCCAACACCTTGGCCACATAGACCCTCCCAGAACACCTTCTCCAGGCCCCATGTAGCCCAGGAAGCACACCCTTCTCTGCAGGCCCCTGGGTAAAACAGCCTTTGCCTCACCCTGAGCCCTGGCATGAGCCAGCAGACTCACCTGAGTGGAGACTCCTCTCCCCCAAGGGCACACTGGAGCTCGGGGAATTCTGGAGGCCATGTTTCCAACCTCTCCATGCCCACATTCCTTAGCCAAATGTCCCCCAAGTCCCCATAGACACCCTACCAGAAATGATGGCTGGCTCAGAAGCCTTCCCTCCAGCGGGCAAGGTGAACCACAACCACCTGCACCGATAATTCAGGTTCAGGGAGAAGCTGCTCTGAGGGTAGAGAGGGGCAAGAGCCTTGTGCCAGCTCAGAGGAAAGAGACACAGAGCAGGGAGATAGAGAGAGGCTGAGGGAAAGGGGACACTGGGTGGGGTGTGGGCACAGACAAGAGAGGGCCAGGAAGAGTCCTCAGATACCCAGGGACAGAGAGAGGGACACCAAGATGAGGAAAGAGAAATGCAGAATGTGGGGGGAGAGGAGCAACTTTTGGCTGGGGCCTGGGGAAGCAGGGAGGTGAGAGGAGCCTGGTGCCTCACAGGCCCTCCCGCAGACCCAGATGGGCCCCCCTCCCAGGGCACCTGCTCTTCCGTGTGGCGTGGCTCCTCTTAAGGCTGTCGTGAGGGTAAGGATTGGTTGTACAGGCCTGGCTCCAGCTGAGGCCCATACGGCTACTTTGTTAGGAGACCTTGACCACCAGACGAGCATGGTGCCATCATGGCCATGTGTCAGGGTCCTATAAATAACTGCCATTGCACCTTCCCTCTGGGGAGCATCTACTCCAACTTGCCAGCCCTGGGCCCTGCCCCCTCCCAGCTGGGCCTCCCCACTCCCAGCAGGCTCAGGGCCTGCCACGGGGGACAGAAGGAGTGCACACTCCCACCTCCCGCCAGAGCCTTCTTCCTTGTGCTCATCATCAGCCCAGCTCTGGCCTCCCTCCATGAGGACTCCTAAGCAGTGGGCCTCAGGGGCAGGGGCCAGCGGGCCAGATTCCACCCCCACCCCAGCTGTCCCTTCTCCCCCACCTACCCCTCCCCCAAGGGGCCCAGCCGGCCAACCTCTAATCCTCTGTCATCTGACCCAGGCTCCACCCTACATTGGCTCTGCCCAGCCACCCTACTGAGGCCCAAAAATGGATAAAGTCATTCACAGAGGGTCCAACAAGCCAAACGCAATAGGAAGATGACCTCATGACGCCCCCGAGCCCAAGCTCCAGGCACACGCTCCGTACCCCAGCACTCTGGGGGCAGCCAGGGGCTAGGAGACGAGGAGTGCAGTGCCATGCTCAGACCCTGGTGACCCGTCCAATATACTCTTATGCCTCCTCATGGCCAAAGGCCCCGGGACCTTACAGCAGTAAGCTCCACAGCAGTCACAACCACCCACACCCCGCTCCCCACTGCACCCCGGGCTCGGCCCAGGGCCAGGCACACAGCACATGTCCAAGGCAGGGTTTGCTGAACGGGGGAAAGCAGAGAACACAGCACAAATCAGCCCACCCACAGGCCTGCACCAGGGCTGCCAAGCAAGCCCCCAAATGCCCTTGTTTGTCCATAAACAGTCACTCTGCACCTGCTGGGGCCAGGTAAATGCCTGAGTACACACACAGATCTGCCCTCCCCTCAGGGGGAGCACCCAGACCAGTGATGCCTGGGTCAAGGGAGGATGAGATGGGTAATGCCAAGCCAAGACCCATGGAGAGATGCACTAAGCTGGGGGCACAGGAGAGCCGGCTCCACAGACACCAGAGGGTAAGCTTTCCTTGACCACACTGTCACCCTCTGAGTCCTGGTGGATATTTGGGCTGAGAGGGGAAACTGGGAAAGAAGAAAAGGAGAGATGAGGCCCTTCTACCTATGGGGATAGTATCCAGGCCCTGCACCAAAGCTACCACTTGTCCCTGGTCAGGAAATGCCCTCCTATGGCAACACAACTGGAATTGCCCCCATTACTGATTGATTCGGCCGAGGCGAGGCGGGAGCAGGGGTGCCTGTGAGACCACTGGCAATGTGAATTAGACGGGGTCCTGAACACCACCAGAAGGTGCTAGGGAGGCAGCCGTTGACCCATGCTGCACCAGACTCTGAACCACAGAAGGGCAAAGGGGAGAGGCTGGTGTGGGTTGAGGCATCAGGCTTCCCCAGAAGGGGGTACTGCTGCAGGGCCAACAGGGGAGGGGACTGAAGGAAGGCTACTCTCCGACTTCCAATGCAGGAGGGTCTCCTAACCAGCACTCAGTGTCAGAGGGGAAGAGAGCAGCAGTACCACTAAACAACTCCAGTCCCCTGCAGCCCAGGCTTGGGAAGGGCCAGCCCTTGGCCAAGGCCAGCGTCCATGGCCGACCAGCTGTCAGCCAACTGCCCATGCCACGGAACAGGAGCTGAAGAGGGAGGGGAGGCGGCTCAGTGGGGTCAGTGATGACGTACTGCCACTTACAAGGAGGGGACACAGCTCATGCCTACTGCCCCTGAAATTAGTGAAAGATGCTGATGCAGAGACAAGGCAGCCAGGGCAAAGGGGACACCGAAAGAGCAAAGGGGAGCCAGAGAAGAGTAGGACATCAGTGGAGTGGGGGCAGGGAACTCATCTCAGCTAACCTTCTGCTTCCCATTCATCTTCCTCAGCCCCTGAGGAGCAGGAAGTCGGCTTAGCCCAGAGCTGCCGGCTCCAGGCACCTAGATGGATTACCCAGTCCTGGGCAGGAGGGGGGTGGGGGGAGGAAGCAAGGGCAGCAGCATCTGCCCCCGTCCACCACCACCAGCGCTTATTGAAGTCTTCCCAGCCCCCAGCCAGCTATCTGTGGTGCTCTAATCCCTCCTCCCGCGGGGGCAGGAGTGGGTGGGGGCAGTGGGAAGGGTGTACAGCTGCTGGGGCCGGCCAGCTCTGGAGCTTGGCTGAGGGCCCTAACCTCCACGCACACCCACCCATCTCCTTAGCTTGCGGACTACAAGGATGAGCAGCGGGACTCTTGGGGAGGCGCTGAGGAAGCTCTAGCCCCTGCCCCCCCATCACGTGGCTGCATCCTTAGGGAACCCGCAGGTCTCAGCTGCAAAAGTCATTGTTTATAAACAGCCACAGACTGGCTGGAGGAGGCCGGCCTGTCCCCGAGTTCCCACTCTTGGCTGAGCGTCGGGTGGGAGAGAAGGCAGACTCCGCTGGGGGGCACTGGGGGACCACCCTGGCTGGAGCAGATTCTGCAATCCTAGATTTCAGAGTCCGAGTCGGCAGGGGAAGTGGCGTCAGCAGCTGGCGTGATCCAATTCAATGAACCAGAGGTGGCTTGGGATAGAAAGCTGAACGGGTGCGGACCCCCGCCCCCCAATACTGCATTTCCTGCACTGTCAGGGTGCCAGGGGAAGCCCTGGCTCCATCCCCTTCGCCTGCTGCCAGTTGCTCTGGGCACTGAGGGGTCAGGTTTCCTGCGGCGCCCTCCACGCCCCCGGTGTGGCCCCAGCTCCTTCGGGCCAGCTCCCCACCCAGGTGGTGGGCTCCCAAAGCCGGAGCCACCACTCCCTCCCCAGCCGCCGGAAACGCGAAGCCCAGGCTCGGACGAAGGCACCTCCCCGAGGGGCGCGCAGTGCTGTGCTCCCCAGGGGCCGGGCCGGAGCGTCCAGGCCTCGGGCACCTCTCAGGAAAGGAAACCCGATCCTTCCTTCGGCCGGCGGGGACAGAAGGTGGAGAGGCGGCTGGGGAGGAGGGAACGGCGGGCTCAGGAAGTGCCCAGGGGCCTGGAGCTAGCCCGCTGGCACCCGAGGGCTGAGGGGCAGCCTCGGGATTCCCGGAGCAGAGAGGCCCTGGGACACAAGGGGCAGACTCCCTCCCCCCAGCGCCGGCCCCGCCCGCGTGGCCCGAGTGGGGCCGGGGGGCTGGGGGCGCCACCTCGCCTCCCAGCCTCCGGGCCCTCGGCCTCCAGGGCGGGATTTACTGGACCTCGCGCCCCGAGAAGAGCGTGGGCCGCCTCTTCCCTGCAGACAGACGAAGAAGATACAAAGCTGGGGGTGGGGGGAGCGGGGGGAGCCGCGGGAGGGGGGGGGTGAGGGGACAGCTGCGCCCTCTTCTGCCCCCGCTGGGGGTGGGGAGACAGAAGACGCGGACCCGAGAGGCGCCCAGAACGCTGGCGGCCGCAGCCTATGGACCCCCGAAGGCCCTCGGCAGCGGTCGTCCGGAGGTGACAGCGCCGGATCCCGGGTGAGGACCAGCCCCTGGGGGGGGGAGGGGGGGCAGGTGGCCCGGACGGCGCGGAGGCCGGGGATCGGGCTTGCTCACCTTCTCCTGCGCGCGCGTGAGCTTCTTCTGCACGTTGCTAGCGATCTTCCCTGCCGTCACCCCCTTGCTGCCCATCTCGGCCATAGCGGCTCAGGCCCGGCCCGGTGGCGGGAGCCGATCTCCCAGCCCCCAGCCCCTAGCCGCGCGTCCAGCCCCGGCTTCGGCTCCACGCCGCGCGCTAGACAGCCGAGCCGACTGACGGAGGCGGAGCGTGCGCCCGGCGAGCGAGCGAGCGGCCGAGCGACGCGGGGACCTAGGGAGGGACGGACCGAGGGAGGGGCAGGGAGGAGGGGCCGGGCCTCGGGCGGCGGTCAGTGCCCCCCGCCCGCCCCCTCTGGACTAGACTCTGCCTTTTAAAGGGCCATTGCGGGCTCCGGAACGCTTGGCTAAGGAGCGAGCGGTGCGCGCGGGTGCCGGGAGCTGCGGCGAGTGGGACTCCTGGGACGCTCCTATGACACCGCCCCGGGGCGGAGACTAAGATGCCAGTCCTCCCGGGAGAGGAGGCCAGTTTGAGACCGGTGCGTTCAAACACCGGGGTTTAAGTGCTGCGATTGGTGCGTGCCCCTGGAATCGGAGAGCCCCGGCTGCGAGCGCGCGGCAGGAGCCCACTCTTCTGCCTGGGGCTTGGCTCTGGCCTCACGCTGGACGTTCCGCCTCCTCCTGGCCTATAGACTCACCGGGTTCCACCTGGGTTCTCTGGGGGCCCCTGGGACAACTTCACATCTCTGTCCCTGGCACCTAGTTCCATGCCAACCAGGCACTCCATCTTCCCATTTGCTGATTATTATTATTATTATTATTATAACAATTTAACATTACTGAGCTCTTACTGTGTGCCTGGCACTCTGCTAAGTGCCTCCACGACAGCCCTAGGAGGTGGGTGCTATTATCATTCCCATTTTACAAATGGGGCACAGACAGGCCTGAAACCAAATCTCTTGATTCTGCGTTCCAGGGTCTCAACCACTATACTGTGGGCTGTCTTCTCTTCCGTGCTGGGGAAAAAAAAAAATGATTGATGATAATTATTCAAAGAGAAGATAAGGTTATTGCTAACCAGCTTTGCCAACAAATCAATGACACATTCGAAATTTATAAATATGTATTGAATCTACTGATCCCACTCACACCCCTCCCCCAAATCATGTCAGAGACTATGAAGGATGCCACAGTCCTTTGCTGTCCTGGAGGCCAGGGACAGCCCTGGAAGATTTCTCAGGGACTGTTGGTGGAGCTGAGTGGAGAAAGGAGTCCTGAAGGCCCTGCTGAGGAGAATGGACAGAAGCCAGGGCAGGGGTCTCCGGGAGGCTCCTGGGAGGAGCAGAAAAGGCTTTGCAGACCATACACCAAGAGCCCTCCCCATACAAATGGAGAAACTGAGGCCCAGGAGTAAAAGGTTCTGGCTTCCCTCTGCCTGGAAGGCCTCCTGAACTCTGGCTACTCCTCTTGGTTCTTCCCATTACTGCTCAACGCCCATAGGGGATGATCTTAACCAGTCCTCCCTCCTGGCCTATTATTACTCCTATTTTGCAGAAAGATAGACTGCGGGTTGCTGAAGGTCACAAGAGATAAGCAGATATCCAAATCCAGGTCTTCCTGCACTAAAGCCCTCAGCTGAGACACTGAACTGCTTCCCAGAAAAAACACCAAGCACTGCACGAATGGAAAGCATTTTGTCAAAATTATTATAAACTCATGACCAATTCGTGAGTTACAAAAACAAAACCTAAACAACCCGGCCTGAGTTGCTAAAGCAACTTTCTTCTAAAGGCTTAATGTGCTTTTACCTCATGGTCTCTTTTCCTAATTTTATGGTTATCGTTTTCCTAACCATTCCCTAAGAGTGATTTCTCCCAACATTCCTCTGAAGAAAGGAGGAAATGGGCAGAAGTCAAACTGTATTCCAGTTGGCTCCCAGGGAACAGTGGGAGATTCTGCTTCGCTGGACTTTGGTGTTTCAAAATATCACTTGACAAAAAAATTAGAAGCAACTTAGATGGTTATCAGCAGGATAGAATCTTGCACAGCGACCGAAGGGGCCATTGGGGGATCATTCTAAACAACCATTACAGAGATGTAGCAACATAAAAATAATGCTTACGGTATAATTGTGAGTGAAAAGGAGAAGACCAAAAACTGTGCATGCACTATCCTTGCAACCACTAAAAATAAATACAAGTGTTCATGATCCAAGACTCAAAAGGACCATGCACAAAAGAAATAGACGTGTTTAATGTTAAAGCATTATGGCTGATTTTTTTCCTCTTAATTTCCTAAATATTCCGTAATATGCTATATGGCCTTCATAACTAAACACACATACACAGCTCTATCTTTAAACAAGGTAATTCTTAATGTGATCTCTAGATTAGAAAGGCTTTTTTAAATGCAAAAGCATTGGAAGATATTTTGAAATAAACAATGCTCGCTTGAGGATACATAAAAATTTCAATTTTTTAAACTTCAAAAAATACTGTTAACATATAAGGTTAAAAGTTTGGAAGGACATGCTCCAGAAATGTTAGTTACAAGTCCAAGAGGGTAGGAATGTAGGAGATTTTTACTTTCTTCTTTATGATTTGCTATAATGTCTAATTTTTTTTTACCATGATAGTCCATTGTTTTCACTATCACACGCACACACAAAAAATAAAGGTATTTCTATGAAAAGAAATTTGACATAAAAAAAAATCAAAGTGTTAGAAACTGGGGAAATATTTTTGAAAATAAAATAGAACTCTCACAATTCACAACAAAAACACTAAGATCCCAATATAACTGGGCAAATGGCACAAATGGACAATTCACAAAACTGGAGATTCAAATGATCAATAAACAGGTTTTAAAAGTTCAGTCTTGGGGCGCCTGGGTGGCTCAGGTCGTGATACTGGGGTCCTGGGATCGAGACCCTGCATCAGCCTCCCAGCTTCTCTCTCTCCCTCTACCATTCCCCCTGCTCGTGTTCGTGCTCCCTCTCTCTCTTTCTCTCATAAATAAATAAAATCTTTTAAAAAAAATAAAGTTTCAGTCTTGGGGTGCCTGGCTGGCTCAGTGAGAGGAGCATGTGACTCTTGATCTCAGGGTCATGAGTTCGAGCCCCACATTGAGTATAGAGATTACTTAAAAAAAAAAAAACTTTAAAATTCCAGTCTTACCAGAAAACTAAAAAAGCATTCATTAAATCAATGAAATATATCATTCCTGCCTCTACTTTCATCAAATCAGTGAACAGTTTTTTAAATTACATTACTTACAACCAGAGAGATAGACACAAGCACTGCTTCTGAGAGTATAACAGATAATGGAATTTCTGGAAAGCGGTCTTGCAATATGTATAAAGACTCATCAAAATGCCTACATTCTTCAATCTTAGAATTTCAAGTCTAGGAAATAATTTAAAATTTTAGCAAAGCTTTAATCACACAGATTTCTGTCATGTTAACTATAATAATGCAAAACTGAAAACATGAGTGTTAGCTATTTATTGCCATTGTTTGCTGTTATTGTTCACGTTAGTTCAGTCCCTCAGTCTCCAAACATTTCTGAGCACCTATTAAGTACCAGTCCTGAGCTGGGCTCTGCAGAACAGCCGTGGGTTCCGTGGGGCCCCTTTGCCAGGAGTGCACTACATCTGGGACAGGATGGGGTCTGGGAAGGGTCAGGGAGGCTCTTTGAGGGAGGGATGTTGAAGACCTGAAGTGGGCATTGACAGGAGAACAGGAAGGGAACCTGGTGCCTAGTGGAGCCTCAAATATCGAGGCAAGAATAAATGAACAGACAAGCAAATATGCAACGTGTTCTGGGCCTGCCTTTCCTTCTGTCCCTTCAGGGCCCAGGTCTCCCCCGCTGTGTCCCTCCAGCTCTGCACAGAAGGCCCTGAGGGCCTAGCTGTCCAGCCTACTTCCAGACCTCTGCACAAAGGCCTATTACCACGTGCAATTAACTATAGTATAGCAATGCATGAAATATTTGCCAAAACAATGCTTATGAAGTTTTTTGTGATGGGGAAATGTCATTAATGTGTTGTTAACGGAATAATGCAGGATATTAACTTGTCTATGAATATAGTGTCAGCTGCTATCCAAATGTGGTTGGTATCTCTGGGTGGAGCAATTCAGGGTGAGTTTTTTTCCTCACTTTTTTATTTTCCAAATTTTGTGCAAACACTGTTTTTGTGATCAGAAAAAAATGTTATTAAAAATACGAATCGAAATGAGGAAGCTGTCCCCTGGGGTGCTGGTTGGGAAACCACAATATGGCAGCGCAGAAAGAGTAAGCATTAAGGCAGACTATGTGTGCTGTGCCTGCCGACCTGCACGGCTGAACTGTGAAGTCTGTGGAAAGGATTTTCCAAATCACGAAGAACTCACACAAGCAAAGGGCAGTCCTCCTCTCCCTTGGAGAGAAAATAACACTGCCCCCATGTTTTCCTTCTGTTCTTCAAGAATTGAATAAGAAGCTCTCACGATCATCATCATCATTCCAGCTTATGAAGCAAGATTTTTTATTTATATTCTTGTGACTGTCAGAAGAATCCTGTGTTTGATAGCAGTAAGACTTCTTGCCATCATTATATAACGATGAGGACTCACAGAAGACAGGGTGGATTTACCCAAAGCCACAGGGCACAGTGTAGGTCCGAGGCTGAGCTCACTCAGCACCTGGCCACCTCCAGTGACTGGAATGGGCCAGCTTCCTACCTCCCTCCTGGGACAGCAGGCTTCATCTCCTAGAGAGATGGAGAATCCAGGAGAATCTATAGGCAGAACCAGAAGGGGATTTGTCTTTCCAGAAGCATTATTTCAGGGCAACCTATGTGTGATCTACGTCCAAGGAGGGCCCCCTGACAGATTATCCTCACTCCCTCTCACTTGTAAAAGGCCACCAGGATATTGTAGGAGGATCAGACAGATCTGGAGTCAGAAGTCAGTTCCTGCATTGACCACTTTTCCATCCTTGGCTATATTATTTAAACAGTTCAAGCCTCATCTGTAATATGGGGGTGAATCTCTTTACATAATTGTGAAAATGATGAACATTATACATAAAACCCCCGGAGTATCAGAAGTGACCACCATGTAAATGATGGCTGAATACAATGGATAGCAGATGCCATCAATTTGGTCTGCTCAGCTAATTGACCTACTTTCTTTATAGACTCATTCCTCGTTTGGTGTGGTTTGGTGCAGCCCTGTCCCTTGTGCCATTATGTGTAGGTACCGCAGGACAGCCATTCACCCAAGCTGTAACAGCTGGCTCAGAGATGAGCACATGACCCAGGCAGAGCCAATCAGAGCCTTCCCTGGGCATGAAGGAATATACGCCTGTAGGACAGGAAACTTCCTCTTTTCAGGAGAGTTGCTAAGCAGGGAGGAGGTGAGTCTAGAGTCCCCGGGGGGACAGCTTCCCCACCATGTGGAGGATCCTGCCTAGAAGATGAAATCAACAAGAGTTGGAGAGATGTGGACAGAGAGAGAAACAGAGACAGAGAGACAGATGTAACAATATTGCTGAGAACTTGTTTCCAATCAGGCTTGAGTCCTGCCCACCCCTCACCTCCAACAGTCTAGCTATGACAACCAATACATCTTTTTTTCTTGCTGAGGCCAACTGGAAGTCACTTACAATCAAGAGTCAGGGCTAATGTATGTTCTCATAATAATGCCCTTCTGAGAGACAACCCTAATGACTCCCTGATGTATCATCAAGTGAGGGTTTCTCTGCAGTGCCTCTCCCTGAACTGTCTGAATTAATATAAACCAAAAGGGGTTGGGGCAGTGGATTACAACTGATACTAGACATAAACCAGGAGTGTTCTGGGCAAATCAGGACATATGAGTACCTAGTGAAGGGATAGGAGTCAAGACTAAAGGTGGAAAAGGAGGCTGAAGACATGCAGTTCACCATCTCTGTTCAAGCTGGTGTCCAGCACTGACATCTATCCGCTTTCCCAGGCCTGTGCAGCCGTAATCTAGGAGATCCTCGCAGAAACGAGAGGGCGACCATCCAGAGGACCTTCTGACAGGAGACTTGTCCCAGGCTTTGCCTCCTGGTTTTCAAACCTACCACTCCAGATGTTTAGCTCCAACCTTGATCTGATTTACCAGGCGCTGCAGGAAGAGTCAGGGGTAGGCCAGTCGCTGGGCCACCAACTGGCTCCGGGGTATTTCCAAGGCTTCTGGGAAACAAGGTTTCCAGTAGGAACCACTTACTCCCTTTTGCCACCAGCAAATGAAGTCTCCAAGAGCAAAGCAAAATTTTTAAGATAATCAACCTCCATATCTTTAAACTTTTGCTGTCATGTGTGTGGTGTATAGCTAAAATGTAGTAGAGCAAGAAAACAACAACATCATAGGCTTCAGAGCCAGAAGGCCCAGGCTCTGCCACTGTTGGTCACGTGACCTTGGGCCAGTCACTGCCTGTAGCTTCTAAGTGAAGCAATAATACACACCAGGCAAGGCTGCTGTTGAGAATTAGAGGTAACATAGGCCCCGCGGCCCTGGGCTTAGTGGCCTTGATAAAAGGTAGTTACTATCATGACACACTGTCCTAAAGGCCAGGAACTCTGTCTGTCAGTCTGGTCTATGGCCCTCTTTGTGGGGAGACACAGCAGGCTGACCTTTTCCAGCTTTACGAATGGGCAAATAGAGATGCAGAAAAGCAAACAGCCCTTTGCCCAGTGCTCCTTCAATAAATCACTGCTGACTTCCTTAGAAATAAGATTCTAGCCTTTGGAATGCTCACTGGAAATTTACCAGCATTGCCTTTGTATTATCTATGAAAAAAAATGCTTTCCCAAACAGAGCAGGGACAAAATGGCACATATATGTTTTCAGGCATTTCTAGTTTCATTTATCTATAAACAAACTAACAAGCTGTGGGACTTTCAAGAGGACTGGATGGTCCCTTGAAACTGAGCTTCACATACAAGGGGCCAGGAGCTCTCTCTAGGAAAGCCATTTCAGGGTGTGTAACAAAAGCCTTGCAAGCACTGGCATCCTGAGAACACAGAACACAGGTTTAAGTACGGTGACATTCTTCACAACAAGTAAAACAGTAAGAAGTGGGAAGCAGCCTAAATGTCCAAGCATGGGCTCATTAGATAAGTAAATTTCTAAATTTTGGCTTATCTATATTTTGAAGATTAAGCTCCCACTAAAAAGTGATAAATAGGATTTCTTCAACATTTAAAAAGTCTGCTCTTTCAAAGAGACCATTATGAGGTCATCCAGTTGGATAAAAACTACCCAGGATGCATACAAGCAAAGGACTTGCATCGAGAATATATGAACAACTGTTGTAGCTCTGTAACAAGAAGGTGAACAACCTGTTTTAAGAAACAACAACAAAAAGGCAGGCAAATGATTTGAAGAGACCCTTCATCAAAGATGGCAAAATGCACATGAGAAGATGCTGAACTTCATTAGTCTTTAGGGAAATGCAAATTAAAACCATGATGAGCCAACACTACACACACACACACACACACACACACACACACACACACACACGAATGGCTAAAATTTAAGATGGACAACACCAAATGTTGGCGAGGATGTGGAGCAAATACAACTCCATCCAGAACCACTTCTCCCCTTATACCAGATTCTTCCTTCTTTCTTTATGATGAATTTTTCTCTTCTCATCTTCTTCTCCTACCTATTCTACTCTAGTTCATCATATATACCTGAAACATAATTGTGGTCCAGCTGAGTGTTTTGCTCCCTGAGCATCCTTGTGGCTGCAAGCAAACACCTGGGTACAGTGGGGCTGCCTGATTCACGTCACCCTTGTCCACACAGCCCCCAGGTGTGCTGGGGCTTTGAATGTACCCTTCCTAAAGACTCATATGCACCTGCTGCCATGCCCAGCCCCCACCCCCATGTCTTCACCTGGGTACCTCCTCACCCTTCAGACCCAGCTCACATGTCATCTCCTCTTGCGAGCCTTCTTCACCCATCTAACTCAGGCAGGGCTAAGTGACCCTCCTCTGCATTTCTCTGTGCCTGCCTTTCTCCTATACTTGGCATCTCCCAAAAGTCAATCTGTGATTGTAGAGGGAAAACGCTTTAGGACCCAGTTCTTAATTCTGACGGTGAGTGGATATGCATCCATTGTGTTCTTCCTGGCCTGATGGTGACCAGAGTAGAAGGTGAAGGTTATGCTTCTTCATGGGGAAGAATCATTTCTTTCTCAGACAATGAGCTGAGAAATGACAGCCAGGATCCTACACAGAACTGTGGTAGCCTTTGAGTGGAGGTCATGCTCCATTTGAGAACACAACCCCCAACTGACACTCCTAGGGAGCAGGCTCTAGGTCTGGTTAGGTCTGACTCCCAACAATCTCCATGAAGCACAGACCAGACACTCGGCAAATCCATGCTAGAATGCTGCCACTGCACCTGGTTCTGGGCATGGTCCACCCAAGGTCAGCAAAGGCACTCAGCACCAAAGTGGGGGAGACCTACCTGGAGCTGGTGGGCAAGCTGCATTCAATCAAAGTCGCTTGCCTTTATGTCTTCACATATGTCCCACCCTTATCACCTCCTCTCTCTAACTTACACTTGCTGCATTCAGCATGCTGCATTTGCTTATGGTTTTATAAGTCACTGGCTATGCTTCACTCACTTGTTTCCTGCTGACCCGCATTGCTTCTAAAGCCGGTTTCTACCACCCCAGCCTAGTTCCTGGCCCCCGGGAGCTGGTAGAAGCAGCGAGGGTATGGCTGAGCCCTGACTGGTGGGCCTGCGTGTCGGGTGCAGCAGGGCAGACAGTGAGGCACATTCACAGACTGCAGGTGGCCAGCATCACTCTTGCCATGAAATCATGTTTCTCGCATTTTATATTTTACGGAGTGGGACACAGAACATAATAATAGTTTTTGTTCATTCTAAGTAAACATCTGACAATGTCCAATTCAATGGCTTCTGCCTCCAAAACACAATGCTTCCTTAAATAAAAATGTCTGAATATATGCACATTCATAGGTAGTAGGGACAGAGCTCAATCCACAGTCTGAGCTGTGCAAGAACTAACTGACTTCCTTTACTCTTCTCTCTCAGAGCCTTATTTCACCATTCCTGCCCCCATTCTCATTTCTCCAGACTTAGAAAGCTCTGGCCCTCACATTTGTCTTCTGGCCACTTCTACACCAGAGTGTGCCTTTCCCTTCTCTCTCCAGCCTGGGTCACCCACAAGGCTGCATCCCAGGTCTGGT
Source organism: Phoca vitulina (assembly GCF_004348235.1). NCBI lineage: Eukaryota > Metazoa > Chordata > Mammalia > Carnivora > Phocidae > Phoca > Phoca vitulina. The sequence continues at coordinate 107,766,253 of NW_022589704.1, forward strand.
CCAGGGCTCAAGAGAAACATCCTACATCCCTCATGACTGAAGTTTTAAGATACCTCTCAGGCAGGGGGGCAGACATAGGAATCTTTTTGTCTGTCCCTCCATGTTGGGGCCATAGGTAACCTTCTGAGGCTTCCTTAGCCTACTACCCAGACAGCACAGCAGAGTTTCCCCTGCCTTGTACATGACTGCTGGGAGTACTCTGGGAAAAGTGTACACTGCTCTCAGATTCTTCCAGACCTGGCTGGGATTTCTGCCACCCTCCCTGTCCCTGGGGATTGGTCTGGGCAGCAGGGCCAGGGTCTCTCTCAGAACCCAGCACATCTAATTTGTGTTCACTTTCCCTCTGACTCTCCACAATCCCACCCTAAGAGTAGCTTTCTGGTCTGATAGGAGGAAGACTTGCTCGAGGCTAACTCATAAGGCGCTGTCCCCAGTATACTGGCTTATGAACAGGTCCTGGCTTTCAAATGTCAGAAACCAAAAATTTGACCCATCCCTTGAAGCAATGAAAGCAGAGAGCTCATCTGTTTGAGCCAGGAAAGGTTGGGGGCAGCAGAAATGCCGAGTGGCTAAGCAGTGGTTAGCATTCCCAATACTATCTTGTGTATATCATATATAGTTTATGCAAACTATGCATATATATATATATATATATATATATATATATATATATATATATAAAGTTTATGTAAACCCCACCATAAACATGAAGCAGGGAGGTGTTTTTTACAGCCTAATTAGACCCCAACACAGCCTGCCTGTAAGTATGGAAACAAAGGCTGCTGGAAGAGATGTCTGGCCCCAGGCAGTGAAATCTCCAGACCAGCGATCAGCAAGCACTGAGCTGGCTGGCCCCAGACACTGGGGACACACACAGCAGAGAATAAAGCAGGTCTGCCTGCAAGGAGTCCTCAGTCTGGAAGGGTACAGACAATACTCTATGAATTACCCATAGTAGATGATAATCTGTAACATAATAAAGTGTTGCCTGTTGCCCAAAATTCTACAAGTGGGGGGAAAAAAACGTGAACAAGGTAGATATTTTGAATTGATTGACTTTTACAGACACACAAATGTAGACACCTTTGGAGGAAAGCAACTGCCTTGTGTGGGACCTATGCCTGAGGTCTTCACCTACCGCAGTAGCAAGCCCCTGGAGAGGGGGAGGTCCTTGCAGTGAACACCTTGACATCCCCATTCTAAAATTCTGATGCTGGTGCAAGTCATCTACAGAAATTAAGACATTCCGAAGCCATGACCAGGCGCTTAGCTCAGCATCTCTGAGAATGCTATGAGGTAGCCCCGGGGCTGGACCCACCCTGCCCCAGGGTCCAGGCAGGGACAATTTGGCAGCCAGGAGGAAGTTGTGTTCCAGAGACTCTTGGAGGGGGCCTGGCTTGGGCTCTGAAACCATTATAGCCACATTGTGCCTACACAGCCCTGGTTAACTTTGCCCCTCCAGACTGCCTCCCTCTGAATCCTCTTCCCCGTGCCCATAGCCTGTCCTCCTTCAGGCCTCCCACCTCTCACCTGCCTTGCCCTCCTGACTGGACCCTGGCCTTTCCCCTCCCACCCACCCTTTTTCTAAAATGTTATTCTGACAATGCCATTCTCTTGCCCTTCACTGCCTCCTGAGATTCTAGAATAAATCCCAAATACTTTATATTAATGCACAGGCTCTTGGTGGTCCAGCTCCCACCTGCCTCTGCACCTTCCTCTCCCTGAACTCCTAGGCTCAACCCCAAACCCTTACCTGCCAACCTTCCCCTACAGGCCTCGGCACAAGCTGTTCCTGCATCTGACCCACATCCTCCCCCTTGCCTCACTGTTTCCAGCTCAACGTTAGATCCAGTGCAAGAATCCCGCCATCCAGGAAGCCTCCTTGGGTCGACTAGTTGGCCCAGCGCCCTTGCTCTGTGATCCTGCAGCACTTATTCTGCTTTATCGTCTGTCTCTCCAAGGAGAGGTCAGTGCCCGCAGTATCTGATGCAGAATGCACTCAAATGCATGGGAGAAACTGACAAGGAGAATGAGAGAGCAAGAGCTTTTTATTACTCGTACCTTTTTCGACTAGATGGAGCCCTCCTCTGGGACAAGCTTCACCAACCATCAGGGTCTCTTCAGGGCAAGCAGGCAGCATCTGCACACAGGAGCACTCAAACTCAGCCTCTCCACCTCTGTGATTCTCAAACTGGGGTTGTGGGCTCTGGAGGGGAGCAAAGTATACTGAGGTGCGCAAAGCAGTCCATATCCTTTATTATAATATTTTTTTCTGGAAAAGTCTTTATTTTACCCCCATTTTTTCTATACTTTTAACCTTGAAATAATAGCAAGTTCACAGGAAGTTGCAAGATACTAGAGAGACAGCCCATGTACCCTTCACCCAGTTTCCCCCAGAGCTAACATCTCACATAACTGTAATACAATATAAAACCAGACCCTGACATTGGTACAACATATGTGTGTAGCTCTTTGTCATTTTGTCACATGTGTAGATTAATATAAATCACCACCATGGCCACACGTGTGGGTCTACTTCTGGGTTCTCTATTTTGTTCCACTGATCTATGTGTCTATCTCTTCACCAATACCACATAGTCTTAGTAACAGTAGCTATATAGTAAGTCTTAAAAACAGATAAAGTGGGGCACCTGGGTGGCTCAGTTGGTTAAGCGACTGCCTTCGGCTCAGGTCATGATCCCAGAGCCCTGGCCTGCGGGGAGCCTGCTTCTGCCTCTGCCTGCCCCTCTCCCTGCTTGTGCTCTCTCTCTCTCTCTCTCTGTCAGATAAATAAAATCTTAAAAAAAAAAAACAGATAAAGTGGTTCCTCCCCCTTTATTCTTCTTTTTCAAAGTTATTTTAGCTATTATTATATAATATATAAAGAAATTTATACTATAATACATCACATAATATACTATAATATATAGTATAATATTAGCTATTATCATATAATAGCATATATAAAGAAATTTATACTATAATATTATATATTATACTATATATTATATCATTTACTATAATATATAGTATAATATACCAAAGAATTTGACTGGCATCTGTCCTTTGTTCCTAGAAGAGAGAGTAAATCCTTGGAATTTCCAAAGTAATAGGAGTGTCTGTTATTCATGAGCCCCTTGGATCTCATCTGAGTTTATGCTAAGAGATAAAATGACTCTGGATAAAGGCTGGTCACCAAAAAGACTAATCATGTGATCAGAGGCCTGGGATTTTGGGCCAAATGATATCAGCCCAAACTCTGCCCACAGAGGAAGCAGGGGGAACCAGAGATTGAGTCCATTCACGTGGCCAGTGATTCAATATATAATGACACCCCAGGGGCGCCTGGGTGGCTCAGTCGTTAAGCGTCTGCCTTCGGCTCAGGTCATGATCCCAGGGTCCTGGGATCGAGCCTCGCATCTGGCTCCCTGCTCAGCGGGAAGCCTGCTTCTCCCCCTCTCACTCCCCCTGCTTGTGTTCCCTCTCTCGCTGTGTCTCTCTCTGTCAAATAAATAAATAAAATCTTTAAAAAAAAAAAAATAATAATGACACCCCAGTAAAAACCGTGGATACTGAAGCTCAATGGAGCTTCCTGAATGGTGAACACATCGAAGTGCCAAGAGAGTGACATGCCTTGATTCCACAGGCAGACAGCGTAAAGGTTCTGCATTCCCTCCCAGACTGTGTCCTGTGTGTCTTTTCATTTGACTGTCCCTAATTTGTATAATAAAACTATAATCATAAGCATAGTACTTTCCTGAGTTCTGGGAGTCATTCTAGTGCATCAATGAGCCCGAGGAGGTTATGGGAACCCCCCAATTTGTAGCCAGTTGATGAGAAGTGTGAGTGTCTTGGGACCCCACTTGTGGCTGGCATATGAAGAGGGAGCACTCTTGTTGGGGACCATGACCTTTAATTTGTGGGGTCCAACTCTACATAGCTAGTCTCAGAATTGTACTATAGTACCTCCACCGGTGTAGAATAGTTGGAATTGAAATGGAATAGCAATTCTCATTCCTTTGCCTTTTCACATAAATTTTAGGATAATCTTGTTTATATCTACAAAATTTCTTGCTGTGATTTTGATAGGAATTGCACTGTATGTCAACTTGGGGAGAACTGACATCTTTTCAATGTTGAGTCTTCCAACCCATGGCCACTGCAATGTCTCTCCATTTATTTAGATCTTCTTTGACTTCTTTCATCAGGATTTGCTATGTAGAAAATCATGTCAGTTGCAAATAAGGATAGTTTTATTTCTACCTTTCTCATCTGTATGCCTTTAACTTCCTTTTCTTGATTTTATTGCCCTGGCTAGATCTTCCAGTACTGTGTTGGACAGCAGTAGTAAGAGTGGAGATCCTTGCCTTGTTCCCAGTGTTAGGGGAAAATCACTCAGTCTTTACCATTAAGTATGATGTTGGTTGTAGGTTTTCTTAAGATGTTCTTTTTTTTTTAAGATTTTATTTATTTTTTTGAGAGAGAGAGAATGAGAGAGAGAGCATGAGAGGGGGGAGGGTCAGAGGGAGTAACAGACTCCCTGCTGAGCAGGGAGCCGAATGTGGGACTCAATCCTGGACTCCAGGATCATGACCTGAGCTGAAGGCAGTCGTTTAACCAACTGAGCCACCCAGCACCCCAAGATGTTCTTTATCAAATTGAGAAAGCTCCCTCTATTCCTAGTTATCTGAGTTTTTATCATAACAGGTATTGAATTTTGTGAAATGATTTTTCTGCATCAATTGATATTATATAATTTTTCTTCTTTAGACTGTTAATGTGATAGATTACATTGACTGATTTTTTAATATTGAGCCAGACCTGCATCCCTGGAATAAATCTCACTTGGTCACAGTGTATAATTCTTTTTATATATTGCTAAATTCTATTTCCTAATATTTTGTTAAGAATTTTTGCATCCACATTCATGTCACATACAATAATCTAAATATCTAACATTAATATATTCAGAATGAATCATTCAGGGATGTATTTATTTGCAAGTTAAGTCAGTAAACACTGGCTTAAACACATGAGAGTATTTCACCTCTGTAATAAGATGTCTGGAGAAAGGCAGTCTAGGGCAGATGCAACTGTTCAAGGGCATTGTCAAGGGCATAGTTTTCTTTCCGTCTTCTTTTCTTTTTTTTTTTTTTTCTTCCACCTTCTGACTAAGATACTCTAGTTAGTTTATGGGACATTTATGCTCACAGCAGCAAGATGGCTACTGCACTTCCAGTTTTAGTCAGGGAAAATGGAGGAGCAAAGAGTAAAAGACTGAAGCCACATGCCCTCCAACTGTGTCCCTTGTACAGAGGTTATCCAGGAGCCTCACCCCATGAGAGACTTGCTTCATCCCATTGGCCAGAACTGGGTCATCTGCCATGCTTCACAACAAGAGAATTTGGGAACATGAGCATTAAAGCTGGCACTGTGCTAGGGGCACCTGGGTGGCTCAGTCGGTTAAGCATCCAACTTTGGGCTCAGGTCATGATCTCAGGGTCATGAGATCAAGCCCCACCTCAGGCTCTGCACTCAGCACAGAGTCTGCTAGAGATTCTCTCTCTCTCCCTCTCCCTCCGCCCCTACCCCCACTTATGCTTTCTCTAAATAAATAAATAGATAAATAAATAAACAAAATTTTAAAAAAAAGGTGGCACCGTGCTGTAATCAGTGTGCTGATAGAAGGGAGGCAGAACAGGCAAACACCAATGTTGGCACTGGATTATCTGCATGACCATCTTATAACTGAGTGCTGTCCGCCACATCAGGCTAGAATCTCTGGAATCTGTTTCCATTTAGAATCATACTGGCACCAAGTAAATTACTGTGTCTTAACGGCAAATAGAAGGAAAAAACCCAAGCAGATTTCCTATGTCAATGTTGGCATCAAGTTAAGAGAAGACCAAACAATGTCATACTGCCCCATGAAAAGTTTGACAGTAGTTTGAAGGGAGAGAGTGGTTGGAGAATTGAGTTTTCTCATAGTATTACATTCTGTGGGCATGCTGCACGTGAAAATTAAAACAGCCGCCACAGCTGACATCCAGCTGGTCACTCTGGAGAGCAAGACTTATTTTTCATGAGACAAGATCCTTTATTATGTTAAATTTATGTTGTTATTTTGATTTTTTTTTTTTTTTTGATTTTACAGGGTTTTTTCCAACTTTCCCTAATGGAAATTTTCAAACATAAAGAAATATAGAAAGAATAACACAACCATCCCAGATTTCAAGCTATAGTACAAAGCTGTAGTAATCAAAAGAGTATGGTGCTGGCCCAAAAATAGACACATAGATCAACAGAATAAGATAGTGAGCCTAAAAATAAGTCCTCATTTATATGGAGGCAAGAGTACACAATGGGGGAAAGACAGTCTCTTCAACAAATGGTGCTGGGAAAACTGGTCAGCTACATATAAAAGAATGAAACTGGACCATTTTCTTACACCACACACAAAAGTAAACTAAAAATGGATTAAAGACCTAAATGTGAGGTCTGAAACCATAGAACTCCTGAAAGAAAACATAGACAATAATCTCTTAGACAACCGCCTTAGCAACTTTTTTCTTGACCTGTCTCCTCAGGCAAGGGAAACAAAAGCAAAAAAAGCTTTTGCACACTGGGACTCCTGGTGGCTCAGTTGGTTAAGCATCTGCCTTCAACTCAGGTCATGATCCTGGGGTCCTGGGATTGAGTCCCGCATTGGGCTCCTTGCTCAGCGGGGAGCCTGCTTCTCCCTCTGTCTGCTGCTCCCCTCGCTTGTGCGTGCTCTCTCTCACTCTGACAAATAAGTAAAATCTTAAAAAAAAAAAAAAAAAGCTTTTTCACAGAAAAGGAAACCATTAACAGAATGAAAAGGCAGCCTACTCAAAGGGAAAAGATATTGCAAATGACATAGCCAATAAGGGGTTAATATCCAAAATGCATAAAGAAATCCTACAACTCAACACACACAAAAAAAAAACCAAAAAACCACACAAATAATTCTATCTAAAATGGGAGAGGACCTGAAAAGACATTTTTCCAAAGAAGAAATCCAGATGGCCAATAGACACATGAAAAGATATGCAACATCACTCACCATCAGAGAAATGCAAATCATAACCACATTGAGATATAACCTCACACCTGTCACAATGCTAGTATCAGAAAGACAAGAAATAACAAGTGTTGGTAAGAATGTAGAGAAAGAACCCTGGTATAGTGTTGGTGGAATGTAAATTGGTGCAGCCACTGTGGAAAACAGTATAAGGTTTCCTCAAAAAACTAAAAATAGTTAATTCCACTGCTGGGTACTTACCCAAAGAAAATGAAGACACTAATTTGCACAGATTGAAAAGATGCACCCCTATGTTTATTGCAGCAGTATTTATAAAAGCCAAGATATGGAAGGAACCTAAGTGCCCAAGATAGATGAACGGATAAAGATGTGGTATACATACACAATGGAATATTACTCAGGCATAACAAATAATGGAATCTTGTCATTCAACACAACATGGATGGACCCTGAGGTTATTATGCTAAGTGAAATAAGTCAGACAGAGAAAGACAGACACCATATGATTTCACTTACAGGTGGAGTCTAAAGTCTAAAAAATAAATCAAACACACACACACAGTGTCATAAATACAGAAAACAAACTGGTGGTTGACAGAGGGAGGGAATAGAGGAATGGGAAAAATAGGTAAAGGGGATTAAGGGGTACAAACTTCCAGCTGTAAAATAAATAAGTCCCAGGGATAAAAAATACAGCCTAGGGAATACAGTCAATGATATCGTAATAACCTTGTATGGTGCCAGATGGTGACTACCCTTACTGCCGTGAGCACTGCGTAATGTATACAGTTGCCAAATCACTACGTTGTACACCTGAAACTAATATAATGTATCTTAACTATACTTTGACTTTAAAAAATATGTTTCATTAGCATTAATCTTACATTTATCCATACATAGTAGAATTTCTTTTGAAAAAAATAACACAACACTCATATACCCATCACCTCAATGCAACAGTTGTGAACATTTGGCCACATATTACATATGTAGTAAAATACTACATATACATGATATACATATAACATATATATAATATATATAACTTACATATATGTATAATATACATAATTTCTGTATTATATATAATGTATACACAATTTATATATTATGTATAATTTAAATAAATATATAATATATATATGACCTGTTTGAAGTGTAGCTGCAGGCATCATGACACTTCACTTGTAGAAGCTTCAGTACACATCTCATAAATTATACAACCATTATCATACCTAAGAAATTTAACAATAATACGTCTATAGCATCTTATATCCAATCCATATTAAATTTAATTTAATTCTACCAGTTTTACCAGTTTAATTTTACCCTTATTGGGTTTGTTTTTTTCTTTTCTTCATTTTTTTTGAAACAGGAGTCAATTAAGTTTCACATGTTGCATTTATTCCTGGGACATTTTAGTCCATCTCAAACAGTCTTCCCTTTGGGGACTGGGAGTATGATATTACCTGTTTGAAGAAACCAGGTCAGCTGTCCTATAGATTGTCCCATATTCTGAACTGTGTTTCCTCGAGGTTTGTTTGACTTGTTTCCCTGGACTTACTATCAACTAGTCTAACCACTCTTCAGCAGGCTCACTTGACCCCTGAGGCTATGTACCTCACACCATATCACAACAGGAAGTGCCTGATGTCGGCTCATGCCATTATTAGTGATACTTCATTTACTCACTTGGCTAAGGTGGTGACAGCCTACTCTTTCCATTGTGGAGCTATGCTTTTGCTTTGCAATCAGCAGATGAGCTGAGAAATGTCAGTGTGGCACCATACAAGTATCCTAATCCTAACACACTTTCAACTAAATGGTTTTAGCATCTATTGATGAGCCATTCCAAAGTCAGTTATTTCACTGGGGATTGCAAAATAATTGTTCATTCTAACATTCCTTCTACACTTTCTGCTAAAAAGATAGTCTGAATGCTTAATTCTTTCTCTTTATTTCCAGGATAAGGAATTGGTATAATAGCCATCTAGGGTAATAAGTAAGGTGGGGTTTTCCTCTTCCTCTTTCTCTTTCTTTTTAAACATTACTATGGACTCATGGGTTTTTACTTATTGAGGGCTTTCAATCACTTCAGTCCTTTTTTTTGATACTCAAATTGTCCCAAATTTGGCCAATGGGAGGCCCATCTAGCTGGCCCCTTGTTCTTTTGCTACGTCCTTATTAGTCTTTTTTTTTTTAAGATTTTATTTATTTATTTGAGAGAGAGAAAGTGAGAGAGAAAGCACAAGCAGAGGGGGAGGGGCAGAGGGAGAGGGATAAGCAGGCTCCCTGCTGAGTAGGGGGCTCAATGCGATGTGGGGCTAGATCCCAAGACCCTGGGATCATGACCTGAGTGAAAGCAGATGCTTAACTAACTGAACCACCCAGGCACCCCTCTCCCTATTAGTCTTTAAAGGGATGTCAGTCAGGGTTCTCCAGAGAAACAGAACCAATAATTTATAATATTATTATAATTATTATAGTTATTTATATATTTATATATTATAATGTGTTAATATATTATTATGTATTAATTTAATAGGTAATTATATATTTGTATATAAATGTATAAATATATTTAAGTATTATATATTTGTTATATAATTATAATTATAATATAATTCACACAATTGGACAAACAAGTTTGAAATCTGTAGGGTAGGCCAGCAGGCTGGAAACTCAGGCAGGATTTTTATGTTATAGTCAGGCAGAATGTCTTCTGCTCCAGGAAACCTCTATTTTTGCTCATAAGGCTTTCAACTGAAGGGATGAGGCTAACATCAAGGGTGAACTCCTCTACTTAAAATCAGTTGATTGTAGATGTTAACCACATCCATAAAACACCTTCACAACAACCTCTAGATTAGTGTTTGACCAAACAACTGGGCACCATAACCTGCCTAAGCTGACACATAAAATTTACCATCCTGATATATGTGTCGAAAGCTTACCTTGTATTTTCTCTCTCTGTTCCTAGAATCAGCCATTTCTCCAAAAGTTCTAATTTCTTTCAGTGGAAAATGGTAGGAAAAAACAAAATCTGGGTTCTATGTTTGCCCATTGCTCCTGAGATATGATTGCTCATTGGACCTTTTCATGGATGGAGCTAGAAAATTCACATTTTAAAAAATCATACATTCTTATAGATATTTCAAATTCAAATTTAATACTGCAAATATTACATATCTCCCCCAACTTCTTTGATTTTATATTTATATCTCTTTTCCCTTAAGCTGAAAATCTTAGTTTTAATTAGTACATTTACTTATTCACTTTCCCCTACACCATGCATCAAATAAGTCCAAAATTACATTACTAATATTACCTGGAGGACTAAAACTCTTAAATAAAGTTTAAGAGTTTTTTCAATTCTTTTAAAGTATAGGCATGCTGAACAAAAAACGAAAACAACAGTAAAGGGTTACGCTTCCCAGTCGTATTGTGAGTTATTCATTTTCAGTAAAACATGAACATCCTTCATGTTAAATCAATGTTATTTTGAATCTTACTGGTTTTGTCATTTTGTTTATGTATGGTTTCTTTTTTTTTAAGATTTTATTTATTTATTTATGTGGGAGAGAGAGAACAAGCACAAGGGGGAAGCAGTGGCAGAGGGAGAGAGAGTAACAGGCTCCCCACGGGGCAGGGAGCCCTGAGAGACTCAATCCCAGGACCCTGAAATCATGACCTGAGCCTAAGGCCGACGCTTAACTAACTGAGCCACCCAGACGCCCTGTTTATATATGGTTTCTAACTTTGCTTTGGTTTTATAGTAGTATAAGAGCCATAAGCATAAGGAGTTTATGCTTAATTTTATATTTGTACATATGTAAGAAACATTATAATCAAAACAATTTAGGTCATAGTTTCAAGTAAAGATCTCACAACAAACCCAATTATAGGCTCTTGTTTCCTGAGCAGCAAGAAAACATACCAAGTTAGTAAAAAAGAAAACACAACAAAAATTTACATATTCAGTTTTTTTATTTTTCTACAGTGAGTGACCTCTTTATAATTAGCCTAGATCGTTCTCACAAACTAAAAAATAATAATTAAACAAAGCTACTTTAAAAATGTAATTTAAGCCCACACTTGGGGTAAGGGAGAATTTCTTCCTTTAAGAGATGGCAGACACTGCTGTAAGCCCAGACTTGGCTGTTAGAAAAAGTGGAAAACACAGACAAGCTCAAGAAAAAGATTGCATTTGGAGCTAATAATAAATAGGTGCCTCCCTAGAAGGAAGAGGCAGGCAAAAGGAGTCCAAGACACCCTGACTCATTCTTTCATAAGGGCCCGTGCTGCCCTCTCTTCCTCAGCAGGCTAGATCAGCGTGGCTGGAGCCCTCTCTGAGGCCCGGGTCTGCCTGTCACAGGTAGTAACCCACAACTTTCTCACTCCTGCCTCAGTTGACCCAGCACAGGGGATGCTTCAAACCAGCATTTCTGTTCCTGTTGTCTACAGATGCATCTATACCTACGGGCACATAATCATACCTATTGTTGTTTTTAACCCTTTGCCTTCCACCCTATTCTTCCTCTCGGGACTCCATGCACTGATTTCATGAAGCTAGACCGTAATAGCTGGAGGGGCCCTCAGACACCATCCTGTCCAGTTAGGCTCATTAAGGAGCCTGGCAGCCAAAGTCCAGAGAGAGGGATGGACTAACCAATGGCCACACTTTCTAGTGAGACAAACCTCTGGACCCATCCCAAATCCTACACTTGACTTTCTCTCTTGTGTACTCTAGGCATTATCCTGATAAGCTCACAAAATGCCTCTATCCCACAATTCCGTCAGAAAGGGGAGGGCAGGAGCACCACAAACTGGGGCAGACTGCAGTAGGATTTCTCCCCTGTCTCTTGCCACCTCCCTTAAGAGCTTGGGAAAGTTAAGTACTTTACCAGCCTCCCCTGAAACCAAGTGGACATTTGACATAGCTCTGGGAAATGAGACTTAAGTGAAAATTTTCTGGGATTGGGAAAGGTTTCTGCTTTTCTTGATTAAAAGGAAATTGCAGCTCTTCCTCCTTCATGCTGCCTTGAACACAAATGAAATGTCTGGAGCCCCAGCAGCTATTTTGTGATCACAAGACAACAAGCAAGAGATTTGCCCATAAGCTTGTACTGATGCCATGAGTTACTGAACCAATGCAAGTAGTTACATGATTTGGAGAATCTTTTTATGTGACTAGGCCTCTATAGAGAGTATTTTCCATTTCTTGTAGCAAAAACATTCTTGTGTGTGTGTGTGTGTTTATTTAAATATTTTATGCAGAAAGCACAAGTTACAGTGATATTTATGTGAATCACAATTGGCAAATACATTTAAATATTATTATTTTAATCAGAATACCTTTTATGTCTTATTTTTATTTATTTACTTTTTAATTTTGAAGTGTACTGACATACAATATTGTATTTCAGGTGTGCAACATAGTGATTCAACATTTTATATACATTGTGAAGTGATTACCATGACAAATCTAGCTGCCAATCTATCACCATACAAAGTTGTTACCTATTATCAACTACATTCCCTATGCTGTACTTTGTATTCCCAAATCTAATTTATGTTATAACTGGAAGTTTGTATCTTTTAATCCCCTTCTCCTATTTTGCCCTTCCCCCGAACCCCAGAAAGTATTCATAACTGATACATACACGTACCACTTAGAAACAAGTTAATTCAACAGACAGGTATTGAGCACTTACATGAACCCCAATCTAAGGATCCAGACATAAATAAGACATTGTCCCTGGTCTCAAGGAATTCCCAGCGCCTGGATTATATTTGTATTCTTCACATAATTCTGTAAAATAAATATCATTGTCCCATTTGGCAGATGGGATAAATGGAAGCTCAGAGAGGTGAAGGAATTTGCTCAAGATCCCCCAGTACTTAGAATTGACTCCTGACCCATCTAGGGCAATCAATCCATGAGCAGGCCAGCAACCAAAGACAGGAGCCAAATCAACCAGAAACTTTCTCAGACTTCCTCCCCTCAGGTGTCTTCTTCTTTGAACTGGGAACTTGGAGAAGTTCCTTCAGTGAGGGGTGGAAAGGGTGGGTGCTGAGAGGAGGGAGGAGGAAGAAGGAGGTGGGGAGAGGGGAGGACAGGAAAGGGGAGGAGGAGGGAAGGGGAGAGGGGAGCATGCTAACAGGAGCAGGAGCAGTGCCAAGGCCCCATCCCTGCCCACTGGCCCCGGGGAGAGGGAGTTGGAGCTGGACCTACAGCAGTCACCAGAGAGGCAGAAGCTCTAGTGACATCACAGGAAGCAAGCAGAGCCCTGGGGTCCCACGGTGAGCCCCTCCTCAGTCTATAAGAATGTGGGCAAATCATTGCTCCCTGGAACCAAAACCACTCCGCCTGGGATTCAAATAACAGAAACTGAGGTCAACTCAAGCAACCATGGAGATGTTTGACAGGGACACAGATGGAAACCAAGGGCCTTCCTGTCCCCGTGCTATGGAGTGGATGATCGCCCCTGCTTCCTTGTTCCCCCACAACACTCACTGAGCAGATACTTGGAGGAGGAAAGGCTTCTGAGAATAGGGGTTCCCAGTACCCTAGGCTCTGACACCCCATAAAGTCAAGCTCTTTTATTCCCTGCACTTACCACATGATCTATGCTGACTTTTCTGGAAACCGGGATTTTAAATAAGCTTAAAAAGCAAACAAGAAATAAAACCAAAACCTCTGTTCTGCTTTTTAAAAATTCCTTTTTCCCCTTTTCATTTTCAGCAGAAGGAACCAAAAAAGACTAGGGGTGGATGCCAAGGGAAGGTGGAAGGAGAGAAAGGGAAGTCTAGGTACTGACTGGGAGGCCCGTCGTCCTTGTCCTCGTCCTCGGAGCTTGCTGGGGGCCAGCCCCACTGAAGTCAGCACCACCAAGCCTGTAGGGTCCTCACTGCCCATGCCCACCACTGGGCCAGGCCCAGAGCAGAAAATTTGCTACTCCCAAAGCAGTAACAACAGCTACCCATTTGAGCATGTGTTCCAACTAGGCACTGTGCAGTGCTTTTCATGCATTAGCCACTTCAGCCCTCACATCAACCCTGTAATGAGGAAACTGAGGTTCAAAGTGGTTGAATGCCTTGCCCCGAATCTCTCAGATAGCCAGTGCTAGAGCAGGCTCTACATCTAACTCCAAAGCCTGTGTTCTGGATCCCATGCCAGACGGGTCCCAGGGCTGATTCCAGCCCATACATGTTTTGCTTGACTTGCACAATTGGAGCCTGCCCAATGTTGTTTTTTTTTTTTAATATTTTATTTGACAGAGAAAGACACAGCAATAGAGGGAACACAAGCAGGGGGAGTGGGAGAGGGAGAAGCAGGCTTCCCGCTGAGCAGGGAGCCCGATGTGGGGCTCGATCCCAGGACCCTGAGATCATGACCTGAACCGAAGGCAGATGCTTAACGACTGAGCCACCCAGGCACCCCTGCCCAATGTTTTTAATTTGATTAGTTGTTGACATTTAACAATTGGGAGAGTTTACATAAAAGCTCACATTTCTGGATTCTCTAGAAAAATCAGGATATCAGGTCCCATTGGGTGCACATTTCCTCTTGGCAATAATTGGCTGAGTTGATTTTATATCAGATTCTGCTCCCTACTTTTCCCCCAGTCCTCGCTACTCCCTATTGCACCTCCAGCACCAAAAGCAAGTGTCAAAGGCTAGTGATCATCCTCCTCCTTGTCTGCTCCACTCAGTCATTGTACCCACATGGTCCTGTACACAACAAAGTTTGGAAGCCTGCACTAAGTTACATTGTTTTATGGATGGATGGATGGATGGATGGATGGACAGATGGAAGGATAGGAAGGGTTCAGAGGATCTCAGCTGCCTGTCCAGGAAGTATCTATGGACAATGGCCCAGCATCCTGTCAGCCAGCTTACCATCTCCAGGGTATCTGTCCTAACAAGTCAGCCTGGCTACTTATCCCCTTGCCCCTGAAGCCCAAGCACTGAGTCCCTAGTACCATGAGATGATTCAGCCCTACTCTCAGAGCATCACTCTGTCAAAGCCTGAGGCAGGCAGGCCCCAGAGAAGACCTCACCTATAAGAAGGGCAGGCATTCACATGTTCATCCCCACTGCGCAGGCCTGCAAATGGTGTTGTGAGAATGCAGTGAGGTGAGGTGGGCCAGGCCTGGCTCCTACCTGTGCCCAGTATAACCTGGCCATAATAAGAAGTGGGAAGTCAGGGAATGGTGAGGCTGGTTAGACAGGCCATGGAGCAGATGCCCCATTGACCCTGATGCTGGCAGGAGTTGAAATGGGAGAAGCAGAGCTTCAGTGAACAGAGAGGCCTCAGGGTTGGGGAACAGGGAAAGATGTAGAGAGGATGGAATGTACAGCGGAAAAGGAGGGGTGTGAGAAATAAATGAGGAAGGAAGAGCAAAGGCCTGAAAATGGCCATGAGAGAAGCTGAGAGTCGCTGCCCCCATCTCCCCGCCAAGATGGAATGGGACAAAGGAAAGAGTGACCAAGTGAATCATATGGTCTAGTGACCATTCCCATCCATTATGAGAAGGAAAGGATGGAAGTTTACACAAAGGCTTATGATATAGGCACGTCTTGGTTATGGAACAGGAACTCCAGGTGGTGGGAGAGAGAAGGAATGGGGTGGGGAGGATAGGCAGAGAGGTGCCTTGCAGGGTTGGACTCTGCTCAGGCAGTATGGATGGGGTGTGGGAGGCAGAGGGTTGAGGGGACATCTCTCCTGCAGGGGAGATGGGCATAACTAGCTCCAAGGATGAGCCTGGAAGCACTCCTGGTCCAACAGCCATGACAGTGTTGGCGATGTTGGAAAGCCTCAAACCCGCGTCTCCCAAATGCCAGTTCACCCACAAGGTCTAATTTAGAGCGGAAGTTGGTCATGAGGCTCATGGCAATTTTCCCTTCAGTCTTTGAAGTCACTGACACACTAATAATCTCTTCCTGGGGAATCCGACTGAAGCTGCTCTCCATCTAGAGAGACAGGAAGCAGTTTGGGGAGGGACTTGCCCCTCCAATCAATGGCCAAAGCATGTTATTCTCTCAGAGCTCCTGCAGGACTGAGGTCTGGCGCCCACAGTGTCACTGCCCAGGAGAGCTGGAAGAGACGGAGTGGCCTCAGGAAGCTAGTGGACATTCTGTGCAGAGGTGAGTGGTCTCAGTCAGGCAGGCTCAGAGGCCACCTGACAGCACCCAGTCCCAAGGACTGGAGGAGGGAAATCTAAAACATCTTATATCATCTTATACCTGACCCAAACAGCCTGACACCATAAGGGCATTTATCATCAGCTATGACAAGGTGCCTGGAAGTACCACAGACCCCAGGGCATGCTGATTCGGCAGCCCGACCCTATCATATGTGACCAGGTTTGCCCTATTTTTCTGCTCTGTGTTTCTTACTATTGGCTTCTTCCTCAGGCTGCTCCTCTCACTGTGACACAAAGAGAGGTAACACCTTCTTTGGTAAAACACACATAATGAAATTTACCATTAGCTGCATTTAGTATATTCACAGTGTTGGGCAGTCTCCACCCCTGTCTAGTTCCAGAACATTTTCACCACCCAGGAAGGAGCCCTCGTAACCAGTAAGCGATAACTCACCATCTCATGCATTCATGTTGTAGCATGCATCAGTATTTCATTCCTTTTTATGACTGAATAATCTTCCAGAACTGCTAGATTTTCAGCAGCCTCACCCCCAAGACTTCTCAGGTCTAATTGGGCAGAACCGGATCACAAGCCCAATTCTGAGCCCATCACTGGCAAGGGCAATGGGGTCATCCTTAAGTAATGACTGTCTTCACTACACATCGGATCACCTGGGCACCTTCAAAAAACCATGAGCTTAGGGACCTAACCCAAGAGATTTGTATTTAATTGGTCTGGGGCACTGGCATGGGCACTGGGATTTTTTTTTTAATTGGTTGTTGCCATCATTAATGGTGGAGATGAAGAGAAGATGATGAAAAAATGACTAAGTCAGGAGAAGGTGAAGAGAGCCAATGATGGGGCCCCAGGAGTAAGGAGATGTCAAAGAGAGGACAAGCCACACACTTCCTAGTTTCCGACTCAAGCAGCTGGACCTGCTGTGGGCTGATGTGGCAGAAGAGGTCCCCACCCCTGCTTCTGCATGAGTTTAGGGGCTGGGTTTCCCTGTTTTGTTGCATACCAGACCCCCTCAGGACTCCTGAGGGTGGGGTGCCCTGGCATCTGCGTTCTGCTGCACCTCCCCACTCAGCGGTTCTGGGGGTACAAAAGGTTGAGAAGCACTGGCTTAGGCATTAACCCTTCTGTTGGAACACATCCTCCATTTCTTGGACTTTGCCCTGCACTCAGAGGCTCTTGATGAGTTCCAGCCAGGGAAGGCAGAGGCCTGGAGGAGGGTCCATTCCCACTGGAGAGCCGATCCAATGCAACCCTGGCTGCAGTCCCATTGGAGATTACTTAACCTCCTCTCTCTCCCTGCATGGCCTCCCCTCCCTCTCCGCAATAGTGGAATGCTCCTCCATGCTGCCAGCTTCCCTTCTGCCTAAACGAGCAACTCTTCCAGGGTAAGGAAGATTCAAGGGAGGACCATAGTCATCCCCTTGCTGCCTGCACCCTTTGACCCCATATGTCCTCCCTTCATCCACCTGGGCGGGCCTCTTCCCAGCTGCTCTCCCCACTCTGGAGAGGAGCCATCCAACCTGAGACATAGGGTATTAAAGATGGCTATTCTGGAGCTTAATTTTAGAGGACAGTCTGGAAGAAAACAAACTACCAATGGTGGATTGTTGGTGTTGTGGCATTTTCAACCTGATTGTCAGTGGGACCTGAGAAAGCGCCGCATTCGCCTCATATTATAACATGACCAGCATGCTAAATTCTCTTATTCACTTTAACCATTGCCAAAATAATGCTCCTGGTGAGCCAGGTAGAAGCTTGTACTATCTGCCAACAAGAACAGTTTTGTCTCTTCCTTTCCAGTACTTTCGCATTTTATTTCCTCTTTGGGTCACAGGAACGTGTATTACAAGAGGTACAAAAGTGGAAGGGCAGTCTCTCTCCTTCCTATCCCCTTATCACCCAGGTCCCCTCCCTGGGAAGTAGCTACTGTGGCCAGTTTCTTGTGGGCCCTTCAGAGATAGTTCATGTGTGTACAAACACCAACATGTGTTCTTCCCCTCCACCCCACAAAAGGAGACTTCCAGGTATTTATAGTTGGGTAAAAAAACACTCCAAACTTAGCAGCATAAAATAACAACCATTGTAAAAAGCCACAGATTCTGAGTGAGGAATTTTGCAGGGTTCTGGGGAAATGGTTTTCCTCTGCTCCAACTGTGTCTAGGATCTCAACTGGAAAGCCCCAAATGGCTGCGAGCTGGAATTGCTTGGAAGTTTCTTCCCTCACAGGTCTGGTCCCCGTGCACAGTCAGGACTGCTGACCACGTGTCCCCTATGTGGTCTCTCTGGGTGGCTTGGGCTTCCTCACAGCATAGAGGCCTCAGGCTCCAAAAGTAAATGTTAGATTAAGGAAGGCAGAAGAAGCTGCATGACCCTTTATGACAGAAATCACATAGAATCACTATGGTCAAAATGGTCACAAAGCTCTGTCCTATTTCAAAAAGTGGGGCACAGACTTCACCTTTTAATGGGAGAAGTATCAGAGAATCTGTGGCTATGTGTTTAAACCACCAGAGGTATAATACTATCACATTACTGTTCATGTCATTTTGAGTTTGTTTTGGGTTTTGGGGGGTTTTTTGTATGTTTTTTTGTTTTGCTTAATATATCTTGGTGAGTTTTATATACATATTTATCAGAAGCTCATGTAAGGCTTCCTTATTCTTTTTTATAGCTACACAGTAGTCCATTATAAGAATGTAACATACTTCGTTCTTACCAATATGGTAGGTGAAAAAGTTCTTCATTCTAGTTTATTTTTTTATTTTTAGTTGTAAGAAAATACACATGACATAAAATTTACCGTCTTAAGCATCTGTAGTTGTACAGTTCAGTAAGTGTTAAGTACATTCGCACTATTGTACAACAGATCCCCAGAACTCTTTTCCTTTGCAAACTGAAACTCTGTACCCATAGAGAACTACTCCCCATTCCCTCCTCGGCCAGCCCCTGGCAACCACCCTTCTACTTTCTGTCTCTGCGAATTTGTCTGCTTTAGGTACTTCATATAAGTGAAACCATACAGTATTTCTTTTTGTAACTGACTATTTCACTTAGCATAATGTACTCAGTGTACAGCATCCATGTTGTAGATTGTATCAGAATTTCTGTTCTTTTTAATGCTGAATAATATTCCACTGTGTGTATATACCACATTTTGTTTATCCAGTCATCCATGGACAACTGAGTTGCTTCCAACTTTTGGCTATTGTGAATAATGCTACTATAAAGATGGATGTACAAATATCTTTGTTTTAAATTCTTTTGGATATGTATCCAGACATGGAAATGCTGGATGAAATGGTAAGTCTATTTTTCAAAGTTTTGGGGAAACCACCCTACCATGGTTTCAGCTGCTGTATCAGCTTACATTGCCACCAACAGTGCACAAGGGCTCTGTGGTTTTGATTTGCCTTTCTCTAATGATTTAGTGATGTTGAACATCTTTTCGTGCGCTTATTGGCCATTTGTATATCTTCTTTGGAGAAATGTCTATGCAAGTCCTTTACCCAATTTTTTTAAAGGTTTATTTATTTATTTTACAGAGAGAGAGACAGAGGGAGGACAGGAGGGGGAGAAGGACAGGGAAAGAAAGTCTCAAGCAGACTCCACGTTGAGCGCAAGGCCTGACTCGGGGTTTGATCTCATTACCCTGAGATCACGATCTGAGAAGAAACCAAGAGTCCGATGCTTAACTGACTGTGCCACCCAGGCACCCCAAATATGACTCATTTTTTTTAAGATTTATTTATTTATTTGAGGGGGCGGGGCAGAGCAAGAGAGAGAATCTCAAGCAGACTCCCTGCTGAGTGCAGAGTCTGACACAGGGGGCTCGATCTCAAGACCACAAGATCATAACCTGAGCTGAAATCAAGGGTAGGACACATCTGACTAAGCCACCCAGGGGCCCCTGGTGCCCATTTTTTAGATTAGGTTGTCTGTTTTGTTTTTGTGAGTTGTAGGAGTTAAACATATATATATATATATATACTGGATGTTTTATATGTATATATATATTCTGGATGTTAACCCTTTATCAGATATATGATTTGCAAATATTTTCCCCTATTCTTTAGGTCACCTTTTCACTCTGTTGATTATGTCCTTTGATTCACAAAAGTTTTTAAGGTTGATGTGATCCAATTCATCTGTTTTTACTTTTGTTGACTGTGTTCTTCGTGTCATATTAAGATATCATCGCAAAATCCAATGTCAAGAGACTTTTTTCCCTATGCTTTCTTCTAAATGTTAGCTCTTACATTTAGGTTTTTATTGATTTTTAGTTAATTTTGGTGTATAGTGTAAGATAAGAGCCCAGCATCATTCTTTTGCATGTGGAAATCCACTTTTCCCAACACCTTTGTTTAAAAGTTTATCTTTTTCCCTATTCAACAGTCTTGGCACCATCTATGCAAGGGTTTATTTCTAGGCTTTCTATTCTATTCTACTGATCTATATGTGTGTCTTTGTGTCAGTACCACATTGTTTTGATTACTATAGTTTTAAAGTAAGTTTTGAAACAAGACATGTGAGTCTTCTAACTTGGTTCTTTTTCAAGATTATTTTGGCTACTCAGGGTCCCTTGAGATTCCATGTGAATTTTAGTATGGAATTTTCTATTTCTGCAAAAACCATTGTTAGGACGTTGATAGGGACTGCATTAAATCTGTAGATTGCTTTGGGTAATAGTGATATTTTAATAATATTAAGTTTTCCAGTCCATGACCAAGGGCTTTTAATTTATGTGTTTGTTTATTTATCTGTGTCTTCTTTAATTATTTCAGCAATTTTTTGTAGCTTTCAGGGTACAAGTATTTTTTTTATGCTATTGTAAATGGAATCGTTTTCTTAATTTCCTTTTTAGATTATTCATTAGTGTATAGAAATGCAACTGGGTTTTGTATGTTGATTTTGTATCCTGCAACTTTGCTGAATTTATTAGTTCCAACCAGGGCTTTTTAATGGAATATTTTAAGGTTTTCTACCCAAAAAAAACAAACAAACAAAACAAAACCTTACTTCTCCTGTGTGTCTCTTCTACTCTTAATTTGCTACTACCACACTACCTCACTTCTGACACCAGATATGTGTTTTCCACACACCAAGCAATCCTGCAACACCAGCTGTGTGTCTGTCCCATGATTTAACTCAATTCTGACACCACGTACCTTAGCATTTCATCTCTTTTATTGCTATTGTAAGTCAAGTCATTTCTTCCATTATAACTTTTGATTGTTGTTTGTATATATGTAGTTTATTGTGCTCTGTATATTAATTAATTAATTAATACCAAACTTATTGAATTCTCTATCATGTGTTATAATTTTCTAATAAATTATCTTGAGTTTCCCTGGTAATCAACAATAATGTTTACAAGTAAAGATAATATTACTTTTTTCCCATTTTTAGAGCTCTTATTTCATTTTCCAGTTCAATTATGTTAGCTGATATATCCAGAACAATGTTAAATAATATTACTGATAAGGGGCAGCCTCTCTTCTTAACTGTGGCAGGAACATTTTTAGTGTGTCCCCTTCTTGGTGGCACTATGTACATATTTTATCACGTTAAATAGGAGTTCATCTACTCTTAGTTCATTAAATTATTCTATTAATAACATTGAATTTTATCAAATATCCTTCCAGCATCTACAGGAAATATCTTATAGTCTTCTGAACTTTGGATTTATTAACACATATTATATTTATTAAACAAACCCTATTTGGTTATGGCTTCCATTTTTTTAAGTATGCTTTCTTTTCTATATAGTAATGTTAGGTAGTTAGGTGAATAAAATTCATAATTGTTATATCATTATGCACTTTTTTATTCCTTGTAACATTTGTTTTGCCTTATATTCCATTTTCTTCTGATGGTAATATCATTAGACATTCTTCCCTTTTTTGTCAGCATATATTCACCATATCTTCTACCCCTTCATTTCAATGTCTCTGTCATTTTGTTTTAGCTATCTCTCTTAGAAACAGTATGAAGCTACATTTTGGAGACTTCTTTTCCTCCTGATTTGCTGGGGTTTTTTCATAAGCCAATTTAACCTACTCACATTTATTATGATTACTGACATGTGCAGGCCTGCTGTTGCCTTTTTATTTTGTATTTGTGTTGACCATGCTTTCTATTTTTCCCGACTTTTTTTCCTTTTCATCAATGGATTGAGTCTTCTTGATTTAATTTCTTTTTTTTTTAATTAATTTATTTATTTGAAGACAGAGACACAGCAAGAGAGGGAACACAAGCAGGGGGAGTGGCAGAGGGAGAAGCAGGCTTCCCGCTGAGCAGGGAGCCCGATGCGGGGCTCGATCCCAGGACCCTGGGATCATGACCTGAGCCGAAGGCAGACGCTTAACGACTGAGCCACCCAGGCACCCCTAATTTCTGATGTTCAAGTGCTTACCTTTAAATTTTAACTTCAATATATGATCATTATTTTTTTCCATTTCTTGGCCCATATAAGTATAGTGCCTCTCATGAGCAGCCACTACACACCCCATAGACCTTGCTCCACTCATACTTCCTTCCTCCACCTCTCTCCCCACCTACAATTGTATGTTTTAGGGTTTCAATTCCAGATGGCAAAGTTGTTGGGTTTTTTCGGTTAACACTTATTTAGACATCGACAATTTCTACTGATTTCTGTATTCATCACTGCTACTTGAATCCTATAGCTTTCTCTTGGATTTATTTTCATTGTGTTGGAGTACATCCTCTTGAAGGAAAAACTGAAGGTAATTTATTTAATCATCCTTGGATGCCTGAAATTGTCTTTATATATTTTACCCTCACACTTGAATGATAGCTAAGCTGGTTCAAATCATTTTTTCTTGGATCTCTGAAGATATTCCAGCGTGCAGTGTTGTAGTTGAATCTGACATTTATCTGCTTTCCTTTATGAGTAATCTGTTTTCCTTTTCTCTATCCTTCATGTTCCAAATTTCACCATGGCATATCTATTCGTCATATTAAGATTTTTGTTCTGCTTGTCATGTGGTGGACCCTTTCAGGATGAGGACTTTTGTTTTTCATCAACTTGATAAATTTCCTTCTGTACTTATTTCCGTCTTCCTCACTTTTATTCTCTATTTCTCTTTCTGGAACCTCTATTTGATGGATACTGAAACTTTTGAATCTACTCTTCATATACCCTAACTTGTATTTCATGCCTTCTCTTTTTTTTGCAGTATATTGTCAAAGAATTCCTCAATTTGATCTTCCAGCTCACTTATATGCTATTGTTCATCTATGTCCAACCTGTTCATAGCCCATTTATTGAGGATGCCTTTGAGAATTTTATTTTTTTTTTATTTCTGAGATCTCAGACTTTAATAATTCTCTGAGGATATTTATGCTCATTCTAAATGTTTAACCTGTCTGCTCTGCTAGTTCTGCTTCTTTGGGAGCCAGTGTTTCTGTTTATTGTACTCTGTGCCTATGTCATCGTAGTGGTTTTTCTCAGTGTCTAGTGGCTCTTGGTTGTGAACTCATCTTGGATTTGAGATTCTTTGTTACCCAATCTATGGGTGATGTCTCCAGTCATTCTATGGGAGAGATGATAGAAGGTAAGAAACAAACTGATAAACAAACTGATGTCTGTTCTTCCTAGGTGTTGCCTTGCCTCTCCAGCTTGAGTGCCCACATTTGCATGATGGAGGCAGGTATCTCTGATGCTGCTGTTTGGCTAAGGGGAGAAGATGGGGTGGGAGGAGTAAATAGCTGGTTGTCTTGATTGTTCCTACTGCCCATTACCCTGTCAGTTACCACCACCCCCACATCCACTGTCTTCAAGCTTGAAGCACCTTCAAAGCCACCCCCACCTTTCATAGCAGCCTCTCCTGCACATGTTTTAGACCCTGCTTTCATTCTTCCAACTCCACCATCTTTTTTGCTTTCATCAATTCCTCACAATTTCAATTCCACTGAGGCTGCCCCTTCTTGTTTGCCAGAACATGTATGGATTATATATATTTCTTTTTTCTGGTGTTTCTAAAGATTTGGGATAGGAAAAAGTGGCTTGAGTTTAGCCTACCATTTTGAACTAATTTCTTTTATTTTATTTTATTTTATTATGTTATGTTAGTCATCATACATTACATCATTAGTTTTTGATGCAGTGTTCCATGATTCATTGTTTGTGTATAACACCCAGTGCTCCATTCAGTATGTGCTCTCCTTAATACCCATCACCAGGCTAACCCATCCCCCCACCCCCCTCCCTTCTAACACCCTCAGTTTGCTTCTCAGAGTCCATCGTCTCTCGTGGTTCATCTCCCCCTCTGATTTCCCCCCTTTCATTTTTCCGTTCCTACTATCTTCTTTTTTTTTTTTTTTAACATATAATGTATTATTTGTTTCAGAGGTACGGGTCTGTGATTCAACAGTCTTGCACACTTCACAGTGCTCACCATAGCACATACCCTCCCCAATGTCTATCACCAAGCCACCCCATCCCTCCCACCCCACCATCACTCCAGCAACCCTCAGTTTGTTTCCTGAGATTAAGAATTCTTCATATCAGTGAGATCATATGATACTTGTCTTTCTGGGATTGACTTATTTCGCTTAGCATAATATCCTCTAGTTCCATCCACGTCATCACAAATAGCAGGATTTTGGTTTTTTGATGGCTGCATAATATTCCATTGTATATATACACCACATCTTCTTGATCCATTCATCTGTTGATGGACATCTTTGAACTAATTTCTAAACAGAGTGTTTAAATGCTCCGAGCAACCCTGAGCTAAATGTTAATTATTACTCTCATCTTACAGATGAGAAAACAAGTTCAGAAAAAGATATATAATTTCCTCAAGATTTCACAGCTGGCAAAGAGCAGTATAGGGACTGGAACTCAAGTCCATTCAACACTAAGCCCAGAGCTGAACCAACTTCCCAAGCTGGCGAATTGAATGTAACAGAGACCAGTCTCGTGATTACTTCACGGTGTGCACAAAAAGTTCCACAACCTCTAGGTCTCCTGCTTCTGGATCGCATTTGAGGACCACTGCTGCATGCCATGTCTCTGAAACTCTCCCACCCACCACAGTCCCGAATTCTTGAATCTCATATCATTCATTCATTAATTCACTATTTACTGAGTACAGCCTCTGTTACAAACACTTCGAGGACAAAATAGACATGGTCTTTACTCTCATGGGCTTTCCTGTCTACTAAGCAATCACTCATGTTATAAATGGAGATGCCAAAACCCACAAGGAAAAGGACTTGCTCAAAATAAGTCAGAGGCAGAGCTTGCATTAGAACACAGAATTTCCTTATTTCCAGACCGGTATTCCCTTTTTCTCTGTCCTTTTTTTTTTATTTTTTTTTAATTATTATGTTCAATTAGCTAGCATAAAGTACATCACTAGTTTTTTAATGATTCATTCATTGGGTATAACACCCAGTTGCTCATCACCTCCGTCTTTTTATAAAAAGTAATACACGGATACTTTGGAAAACTAGAAAATAGAAGTGAACAATGAAGAAGTAAAAATCAGCCACAATCCCATTTTGCAAAGGTCTAAGACTAACATTTTGGCATTTATACTTCTAGACATCTTTCTTTGCATACATGATTTTTTTTTTACCTAACAATATTTGTAAGGTCTTAGAACATTTGTTTTATCTTTCAAAAATAGAATCATACTATATATTTCTCCTTGAAAATATATTGTGAAAACATTCCCATGTCAATAAATGCCACACTGTCAGTCTTAATCACTGTACAATACTCTATTGTATGGGTGTATTACACGTTATGTAATCAATATCTTATTGTTGGAAATTAAGGCCAATTTCCAATTTTTGTGATTATACATCAATCTTCCAATAATATTCTCTGATTTCATAATACCAACCTTCAAGACAGATACACTGTGATCAATACTAGCTTTGCCGTCTGTGTGAACTTGGGACAAATTCTAACCGCTTTGGTTCTCAGTTTCCTCACCTGCAAAATGAGATAAATGACATATATTGCACACGGTATTTACCATTATTAAATGAGATAAGGTACATAAAAGGTACGGCTCTTGGTTCATTGTAGGTGCTAAATTAACAGCTGTTGTGTGATGGTGATGATTAGATTTGCCACTTTATCTCCTAAGAGTCCTGGCTAGTGTAAATGAGAACCCAAGGTCCACTTCAAGCATTCCCCCCAAAAAATTAGCTTATTTGAGTGTCCCGCCCAAAGGATGTTACAAATTGAGCCAGCTCAAGGCTAAGGAGAATCCTCTGTCACTAGCTTTCCTCTGCCACCATCCCCTGGCCAGTCCCACCTCCAAGGAGCAGCTGGACTGGTGGATTTCTGGGAGTGGGCAGTCTGGGCGCTGCAGGGAAGTGGGCAGTCAGAAGCCTCCATTACAGAATGAGAAAGGCACACCAGGACCAGGATCTTACAATAGCTAGTTCACGCCTTAAGCATACTCTCCAGGGAATTCTACACAGAACACACAAGAAGTCCTGTTGGCTGCCCTCAAAGAACCCATATTGAAGATCAGGGTGGATGGGAGCCCACTCAATCAGGTGACATCCTTATTCTACAAGAAAAGGTCCTTTTCCTTTTTGTCTTTCATTGCTTTCACTTCCTGTTCCTCCTTGGAGTGAAAAGTAGGATCGTGGGAGAGAATGTAAAGAGGGAGACAGGGAGAAGAAGAGGAGCCAAAGGAACGTGAGGAGTCTGCCCACCTGGGAGTGAGGCAGGGGCCAGAGGCTCCTGAGACAGCCCTGAGCTCAGAACGTACCCACGGGCGCCCTCTCTCATTCTTACTGAGAACTACATGTTTGAAACGTGGTTCTAAGTGATTAGCCACTAATATTAATTGCTAATATTTATGGAGTGCTAATCAAATGCCAGGATGCTGTCAAACTCATTTAATTCTCACTATGAGAATAAATATCATAATTATTCCTGTTTGGCTGATGATTTAACTGAACCAGTGAGAGAGAATCTGAAGTCGTGTTGACTTCTAAGTTGTTAGGACATAAATATTTAAGTTGTTTGGACAGAACTACTTAATAAATGGAATTATTAAGTGCTTCTTTTGGCCTAGGAGGAGCTGTGAAAAAATTTCTGAGACACTGAAGGCAATCAAGAACCAAGAAAGTTTGGGAAGCTCTGCTATAGCATAAATGCCTACAATTCATTTGCTGCCTCAAGGGGTAAGCAAGATTGTTTTTTTCAATACATAACCCCAAATTGCCTTCCAGAAGGTTCTCATTTATAATTTAACCAACAGACTATGAAAGTGAAAGACGGTTTTGGGGGGTTTTTTTTTAAGATTTTATTTATTTATTTGACAGAGAGAGACACAGCGAGAGAGGGAACACAAGCAGGGGGAGTGGGAGAGGGAGAAGCAGGCTTCCCACGGAGCAGGGAGCCCGATGTGGGGCTCGATCCCAGGACCCTGGGATCATGACCTGAGCCGAAGGCAGACGCTTAACGACTGAGCCACCCAGGCGCCCTGAAAGTGAAAGACGGTTTAAAAGTAACATTGATGTAGAGACTCTAAATATCTGATTTCTTCCTTCCAGGAGACTGTCCTGGACAAAGAATCCAAAGACTTTCTTGGGCTTGCCATTTACGCATTTTTATTTTTTTTAAATGAGTGGAATTTAAGAATTTGTTAAAAAAAAATTAGGAGTACATGCACCAATGTGCCAGCAATTATTTATCTCTGGATGATAAATTTCCAATAATTACTACTTTCTTCTTTAGAACTTTCTGTATTATCTGATTTTTTTACAATGATTATATACAACTTTTAATTTAAAAAAAAACTTTTAAAAAAGCTCTGAATATTTTGGATTAAATTTGTACCTTAATTCCATTAATAAGAACTAAGGACATGGTACTAAAATATCTACTGCCTGTCATCCTCCTTTTGAGAAATGAAACCCCTGGCCACAAAAATAGCTTTTGCTTGCAATTGGAAGGGAAAGAATTTAAAAGAAAAAGAAAAGAAAAAGCAGAAGGAAAACTGTCTGTTAGCAAGTCTAAATTCAGACAAATGTCTGAGGGGCTGAAAGATGGAGATAGTCCAGTCCCAGCTCCCCTAAGTTCCCAAACCCTCCATGGGGCAAGGAGGGAGCTGGTGACTTTGTGGGAGGTGCTGATTTTAGATGTGGCTGCAGATTAATTTTAGAAGGTCCTGACATTCAAACTGAGTCATCCTGGCCTGATTGGAACTAACCCGGCAAGCCCATTTCAAGCTGGCTGTCTTCTCAAGTGTCCCAGACTCTGGGGCTCTGCCAGCTCCTGGAATTGGGAGGCCTTGTTCCCATCAGCAAGTGGCATGTCACCAACAAGGAGGACCTGGGTCACTAACTGAAAGTAGCAGGACCACCTCAAAACACACAGAGAGAGTCCTGGCAGCTCTATTCAATGGGCAACTCAAAGATAGCTAGTATGATCACACCTGGAAAACTGACCCCAGCCTTTCCAGTATACCAGCAGCCATAAAGCACCTACTGTATACAAACATGGTGGAGCAATGATACCCTAACCCAATCATCCCTATTCACTAGGGAGCTTATTAAAGGGGTAGGCAGGATTGTTTTTTTCAATACATATTAATAAATGGAACTATTACATGCTTCTTTTGGCCTAGGAGAAAAAAGGGGAATAGGAGTAGAGTAGTTCCCCAGAGGAAACTGGAGTGGTTGTTATGCAAAAGGTGAATGAGTGCTGTGTAGGCAAAAAATAGTAAATATCACTCTTGGTCTGCTATACCAGGAGTTTATCAACCTGAGCAGCTTCCGCATCAAAGAGTCCAATCAGCATCATGTAACAGACATCAGTTGCTTTTCTGCCTCTACCACTCCCATTCCTCTAAAAACAGCACCTCTTTCCTTGGAGGATTTTCCCCTCCCCTTATCAGTGTAGTCGGTCCTACCTCCCAGCCACAGTAATGGATTCACAGGTGAGCACCTGACTCAGGCTGGGATAATCAGAGCCCTTCCCAGGGACTTTCTGAACTGGGAATAAGAAGGAAAGCCCACTCCCCTCAGGTGGCAAATACATGAGGAGGCAATCCTGGAAGTTTCTAGGGCCATGCTCTAGAAAAAAGCCAATGTGCCATAGAAGAGAATGAAGGCAATGCTAAAAGAGAGCAGACGCCACGAAGGAGAGGATGTCGTTGTAGCCCTGCCACCCTAGATTCATCAGCCCAGCTACTACTCAAGTTTGGGTTGAGTTTTTGTCACTTGCAACCAGAGTTATAACTAATATTCATGTCATATATTATTTTATCCACAAAGGGGGTAACTAGGCTAAGAAATGTTGTGGCCAGAGTCCTCCCTCATATAGCCCAGCAGACCTACTTTTCAAGCTGCACTGACCTATTCATCAGCCAAATTCAGGTTTCATCTGGACCATTTCCTTACACCACACACAAAAATAGACTCCAAATGGTTGAAAGACCTCAATGTGAGACAGGAGTCCATCAAAATCCTAAAGGAGAGCACAGGCAGCAACCTCTTCGACCTCAGCCGCAGCAACTTCTTCCTAGAAACATCGCCAAAGGCAAGGGAAGCAAGGGCAAAAATGAACTATTGGGACTTCATCAAGATAAAAAGCTTTTGCAAAGCAAAGGAAACAGTCAACAAAACCAAAAGACAACTGACAGAATGGGAGAAGATATTTGCAAATGACATATCAGATAAAGGGCTAGTATCCAAAATCTATAAAGAACTCATCAAACTCAACACCCAAAGAACAAAGAATCCAATCAAGAAATGGGCAGAAGACATGAACAGACATTTTTCCAAAGAAGACATCCAAATGGCCAACAGACACATGAAAAAGTGTTCAATATCGCTCGGCATCAGGGAAATCCAAATCAAAACCTCAATGAGATACCACCTCACACCAGTCAGAATGGCTAAAATTAACAAGTCAGGAAATGACAGATGTTGGCGGGGATGCGGAGAAAGGGGAACCCTCCTACACTGTTGGTGGGAATGCAAGCTGGTGCAGCCACTCTGGAAAACAGTATGGAGGTTCCTCAAAAAGTTGAAAATAGAGCTACCATATGATCCAGCAATTGCACTCCTGGGTATTTACCCCAAAGATACAAAAGTAGGGACCCGAAAGGGTACATGCACCCCAATGTTTATAGCAGCAATGTCCACAATAGCCAAACTGTGGAAAGAGCCAAGATGTCCATTAACAGATGAATGGATAAAGAAGAGGTGGTATATATATACAATGGAATATTATGCAGCCATCAAAAGGAATGAGCTCTTGCCATTTGCAACGACGTGGATGGAACTGGAGGGTATTATGCTGAGCGAAATAAGTCAAACAGAGAAAGACATGTATCATATGACCTCACTGATATGAGGAATTCTTAATCTCAGGAAACAAACTGAGGGTTGCTGGAGTGGGGGGTGGGGTGGGAGGGATGGGGTGACTGGGTGATGGACACTGGGGAAGGTATGTGCTCTGGTAAGCGCTGTGAATTGTGCAAGACTGTTGAATCTCAGATCTGTACCTCTGAAACAAATAATGCAATATATGTTAAGAAAGAAAAAAAGAAGAAGAATGTAGCAGGAGGGGAAGAATGAAGGGGGGGAATCGGAGGGGGAGATGAACCATGAGAGACGATGGACTCTGAAAAACAAACTGAGGGTTCTAGAGGGGAGGGGGGTGGGAGGATGGGTTAGCCTGGTGATGGGTATTGAGGAGGGCACGTTCTGCATGGAGCACTGGGTGTTATGCACAAACAATGAATCATGGAACACTATATCTAAAACTAATGATGTAATGTATGGGGATTAACATAACAATAAAAAAAATAAAAAAAAAAATTCAGGTTTCATCATTCCAAAAATTCAATTAGAGGGCTGTGGTAAAATCAAGATACGCTTCCTGGTGGAGAGGAATTTAAGGCTGGATTTTGAAGAGAGAGACCACTCAAAGCAGTACTGCAGGCTGAAGATCTCTTTATTATAGGAAAGGTTGTAAAAATTCATGACTCTATGGGAAGATCTTTAGAGGCACATATACTGTACTCTCACTATTCTTAGCAGCATGCCTTGGTTCAGGAAGGGAGCAGGATCCCTGTGGCTGCACGTCCTGGGGAAAAATGAGCTGGCCCCTCAGTTGTGCTACCCTGCTTAGCTCATGAGCTTAGCAGAATGAACTTGACTCACATTGCAGCTGGGGATTAAAGCTGAGGGGCTCCAGGAGGCCTCTCTTGAGCATGGCTGAGTTGGAAGTGTGTCCAATTGACATACCTCTTAAAGCCTGAAGAATGGAGCTGATGCATCCTGACAACTTGGAAGGAACCCTGCCCCCATGGTCTATACAACACTAGCAAGTTAATCTTCATCACAGTAACTTTGCCTGGGATCCTAGACTCAGCTCACTTCCAACATGGGTTACAGGATTCTTTGCCTATTTTTAATTGGGTTATTTGTCTTTTTATTATTGAGTTGTAAGAGTTATTTTTATATTCTAGATACAAGTTTCTTGTTAAATATATGACTTACAAATATTTCTTCTCATTCTGTGGGTTGGCTTTTACTTTTTTTTTTTAAGATTTTATTTATTTATTTGAGAGAAAGAGAGAGGGAAAGAGCACCAGCAGGGAGAGCAGCAGAGGGTGAGGGAGAAGCAGGCTTCCTGCCGAGCAGGGAGCCTGATGTGGGGCTTGAGCCCAGGACCCTGGGATCATGACCTGAGCCAAAGGCAGACGTTTAACCATCTGAGCCATCCAGGCGCCCTAAGTTTTTTTTTAAATGGTCTCTACACTCAACATGGGGCTCACACTCCCACAACCCTGAGGTCAAGAGTCACATACTCTACCAATTGAGCCAACCAGGTGCCCCAGCTTTTACTTTCTCAATGGTGCTCTTTGAAGCACAGAAGTGTTTAATTTTGATGTTTAATTTATTTACTTTTTATTTTGTTTTGTGTGCTTTTGATGTCATATTTAAGAAACCATTATCAAATCCAAAGTCCTAAATGTTATCTTATGCTTTCTCCTAAAATTTTTATAGCTTTCACTTTTCCATTAGGTCTTTAATCCATTTTGAGTTCACTTTTACATGTGGTAAGAGGTAGGGGTCCAATTTCTTTCATTTGTGTGCAAATATCCAGTTGTCTTAGCACATTTGTGGAAAGGACTAGTCTTTGCCCATTGAATTAGTTTGATACTTTTGACAATAATCAACTAACTGTAAATGTGAGAGTTTATTTCCAGACTCTCATCTATTCCATTGATCTATATGTCTCTCCTTATGCCCATACCACACTGTCTTGATTACTATAGCTTTGTAGTAGGTTTTGAAATTGGGAAATGTGAGTTGTCTGACATTGTTTTTCCTTTAAAGATTATTTTGGCTATTCTGGGTCCCTTGGGCTTCCACAGGAGCTTTAGGATCAGCTTGTTAATTTCTATGAAAAATCCAACTCAAAATCTGATAAGGATTGTGTTGATTCTGTAGATCTATTTGGGGAGTATTGTCTTCTGATCCATGAACATGGGATGTGTTTCCATTTAAGTTTTATGTAATTTCTTTCAGTGATATTTTGTGGTTTTCCATGTGCAAGTCTTACACTCCTTTTGTTAAATTTATTCCAGAGTATTTTATTCCTCTTAATGCTGTTGTAAGTAGAATTGTTTTCTTAATTTTGTTTTTGTATTTTTCATTCCTAATGTATGGAAATACACCTGGTTTGTTTTTTAGTTCTTGTTTTTGTATATTGTGTTGGTATCCTGCAACCTTGATGAACTTATATATTAGCTCTAACAGTTTTTTTTGTTTTTTTTTTTTTGTGGATTCCTTAGAATTTGCTTTTTATAAGGTTATGTCATCTGTGAACTGAGAAACTTTTATTTCTTCCTTTCCAGTCTGGATTCCATTTATTTCCTTTTCTTGCCTAATTTCCCTGGCTAGAATCTCCATTACAATATGGAATAGAAAGAGTGAAAGCCGACATCCGTGTCTTGTTCCTGATCCTACCCTGATGCATCCAATCTTTCACTATTAAGTATGATGTTAGTTGTAGATTTGGGTTTGTTTGTTTGTTTGTTTGTTTGTTTGTTTTGTAGCTGTCTTTACTAAGTTGAGGAAGTTCCAAGTTCCCTTCTACTCCTAGTTTGTTAAATGCCTTATAATGAAAGGGGGTTGGATTTTGTTGAATGGTTTTTCTGCTGTCTGATCTATTGACAGCTGATAAATAAACATGTGGTTGTTATTTTCAATCTATTAATATGAGGTATTACATTAATTATTTTTTGGATGTTAAACCAATCTTGCATTCTGGGACGAATCTCACTTGGTCAAAGTGTATAAATATTTTCATGTGTTGCTCAATTTGGTTTGCTAGTATTTTGTTGAGGAATTTTGCATTTATAGTCATAAGAGATAATGTCTGTAGTTTTCTTTTTTTGTGATGTCCTTGTCTTGTTTTAATATCAGAATAATATTGACTTTATAGGGGCACTTGGTGGCTCAGTCAGTTAAGCATCTGACTCTTGATTTTGGCTCAGGTCATGATCTCAGGGTTGTGAGATCAAGCCCTGCATGGGGCTCCGTACTGGGCATGGAGCCGGCTTAAGATTCTCTTTCTCCCTCTCCCTCTGCCCCCTCCCCTACCCTCTCTCCCTCTCTAAAGAATATATATATTGACTTTATAGAATGTTTTGTTCCTTTCTATTCCAGTTTTTGGAAGGGTTTGTAAATAATTGATATTAATTCTTCTTTAAATGTTTGGTGGGATTTACCAATAAAGCCATTTGGGCCTGGGTTTTTCTGTGTGAATAGTTTGGGATTTTTTATTACAAATTCAGTCTCTTTCTTGTTTTAAGTCTATTTAGATTTTCTATTTCTTTTTGAGTCAGTTTTGGTGGTTTGTATCTTTCTAAAAATTTATCCATTTCATCTGTTATCTAATTTATTAACATACAATTGTTCATAATATTCCTCTATAGTCCTTTTTATTTCTGTCAGTAATAATATCCCCTATTTCATTTATGATTTTAGTTATTTGAATTTTCTCTCTTTTTTCTTGACCAAAGTAGGTAGGTTTGTCCATTTTGATGACCTTTCTAAAGGACTAACTTTTGGTTGTATTGATTTTTCTCTATTATTTTTTCTGTTCCCTGCATCATTTATACTCACTCTGTTCTTTATTAATCACCTTCCTTTGCTTGCTTTAAGTTTAGTTTGTTCTTTTTCTAGTGTCTTAAAGTGGAAGGTTAGTTTATCTGATTTTAGATCTTGTTTTTTTTTAACATAGGTGTTTACAGTTATAAATCTCCCCCTAAGCTCTGCTTTAGCTGCATCTTATAAGTTTGGTATGTTGTATCTTCATTTATCTCAAAGCATTTTCTAATTTCACTTGTGATCTCTTCTTAGATCCATTGGGTATTTAGAAGTCGTATTGTTAATTTCTACATATTTGTGAGTTTCTCAAATTTCTTTCAGTTATTGATTTGCAATTGTATACCATTGTGGTGAGGGGATGTACTTTGTATTATTTCAATCTTTAAAAATTTATTTCGATTTGTTTTATGGCCTAACATTTGGTCTATTCTTCAGAATGTTGCGTGTGCACTTGAAGAGAATGTACATTCTAATGTTGTTGGGGGGGAAGTTCTATTGATGTCTATTAGTTCTACTTGGTTTATAATGATATTCAGGTCTTTTATTTGTTGATTTTTTTGCATTGTCCTATCCATTATTGAGTATGGCATATGAAGTCTCCCAATTATTACTGTTGAATTGTCTATTTCTTCCTTCAATTATGTCTTGTTTCGTGTATTTTGTGGCTTTGCTGTTAGTTGCATCTATGTTTATAATTGTTACATCTTACTGATAACTTGACCCTTTTATCATTATAAAATGACCCTCCTTATCTCTAGTAATATTTTTAAAGTATATTTTGTCCACTGAATAGCCACTCCATCTTTCTTATCTTTGCTGTTTTCATCACATATCTTTTTTCCATTCCTTTA
The DNA here is from genome assembly GCF_004348235.1 of Phoca vitulina. Taxonomy (NCBI): domain Eukaryota; kingdom Metazoa; phylum Chordata; class Mammalia; order Carnivora; family Phocidae; genus Phoca; species Phoca vitulina. The sequence continues at coordinate 107,801,467 of NW_022589704.1, forward strand.
CTCTTTTTTTTTTTAAGATTTTATTTATTTATTTGACAGAGAGAGAGACATCGATAGCAGGAACACAAGCAGCGAGAGTGGGAGAAGGAGAAGCAGGCTTCCCACTGAGCAGGGAGCCCAATGCAGGGCTCGATCCCAGGACCCCGGGATCATGACCTGAGCCGAAGGCAGATGCTTAATGACTGAGCCACCCAGGCGCCCCTCCATTACTCTTTTTTTTTTTTAAGATTTATTTACTTATTTGAGAGAGAAAGAGCATAAGTGAGGGGAGGGGCAGAGGGAGAGTGAGAGAGAGAGAATCTCAAGCAGACTCCACACTGAGCGCAGAGCCCTACACGGGGCTTGATCTCACAACCCTGAAATCATGACCTGAGCCAAAACCAAGAGTCAGATGCTTAACCAACTGAGCCACCCAGGCACCCCATCCATTCTTTTACTTTTAATCAATTTGTATCTTTGGATCTAAAGCATGTCTCCTGTAGACAACATATAGTTGAGTCTTGTGTTTTTTGTTTTGTTTTGTTTTGTTTTGTTTGATCCAGCCTGAAAATCTCTGCCTTTTGATTGGAATCCTTAATTCATTTACATTTAATGTGATCACTAATATGGTTGGAATTATGTCTGCCCTTTTATTTTTTGTTTTCTATATTTCTTATATATTTTTGTTCCTCTATTCCTCTGCTACTACCTTCTTTTGTATTAAATAGATATTTCCTAATGTATCATTTCTATTTTCTTAATGTTTCTTTTACTCTATACACTCTAAGTTCTTTCTCAGTGGTTACTCAGGGGATTACAATTAGCATGTTAATTTATATCAATCTAGTTCAGATTAATACCAAGTTAGTTTCAATAGTATATAAAACTTTGCTCCTATAAAGCTCCATTCCCTTCCCTCTGCTTTGTGGCTTTATCTTCATATAAATTATATCTTTATACATTTTGTGGCCATTGACACAGATTTTTAATTGGTGCTTTATGCAGTTGTCTTGTAGGTCAGATTAAAAAAAGATATTTATACTCTCTTTTTTATGTACCTATTAGTTACTTTACGAGTGATTTTTATTTCTTCATACAGATTCAAGTTGCTGTCTGGTGTTTCTTTTATTTCACCCCAAAGGACCCCCATTAATATATCTTGTAAGGCAGATTTCCTAGTGATGAATTCTCTCAGTGTTTGTTTATATGGTAATATCTTAATTTCTTCATCTTTGAAGGACAGCTTTGCTGGATATAGAATCTTTGTTTGACAGGTTTTTTTTTCTTTCACAACTTCGAATATATCATCCCACAGTTTCCTGGCCCCCATTGTTTCTAATGAGAAATCAGCTTCGAATCTTATTGAGGATCACTTGTACATGATGAGTCATTTCTCTCTTATTGCTTTCAAGATTTTCCTTTCCTTCTTTGTCTTTTGACAGTTTGATTATGATGTTTATAGGTATGGGTCTCTTTGAATTCACCATACTTGAAGTTTGTTGACCATTTGGAAGTTTGTTGAGCACTCATAAATCTAGATCTATAGTATTTACATATACTTGATGTAAAATATGAAATGATTTTTTTCACCAAATTTTGGAGTTTTCATCCAATATATCTTCAAGTATTTTTTCTGCCCCTTTTCCTCTCACATCTCCTGCTGAGATTCCCATTATGCATATGTTGGTATGTTTGATGGTGCCCACAGGACTCTGGGAATATGTTAATATTTCCTCATTCTTGTTTCTTTCTGCTTCTCAGACTGGATAATCTCAATTGAATTATCATCAAATTCATTGACTTTTTTCTTCTGTCTGCTCAAATATGGTGTTGAACACTTCTGGTGAAGATTTCATTTTAGTTATTGCACTTTTCAATTGTAGAATTTATATATATATATGACCATGTCATATTAAAAGAAAATAAGAGAATGATGATGGCACAACAAATACAGAACACCAATAAAGAAGTGGAAATTATACATATGTTTTCTTTTAGCATGACATGTTTTCTAATTCTTTGAACATATTTAAAATAGCTAATTTAAAGTCTTTGACTAGTAAGTCCAACATCTGGACTTCCTCAGGGACAGTTTTTATTGATTATTTTCTTCTTCCTGTGACTAGGTCATGCTTTCTTATTTCTTTCCATGTCTCACAATTTTTTGTTGAAACCTGAATATTTCAAATAATATGCTATGGCAATTCTGAAAATCAGATTCTCTCTCTCCCCAGAATTTGTTGTTTTTGTTGTTTGTTGTAGTTGGTTTTTGTTTTGTTTTAGTGCTTTTTTTGAACTAATCCTGCATAGTAGGTATTCTTTGTCATATATGGACACTGAAGTTTCTGTTAAGTTAGTTTGGTGATCAGTTAATGGTTGGAGAGAAATTTCCTTAAAGACCTGGAACCAATAAGTTCCCCAGCCTTTGCAGGGAAGAGCTCTGTATGTGTTGGGCATGCTTTCGATACTCAGCCAGGCAGTTTACAACTCAGCCAGGCAGTTGTACAACTTAACTCTTAAAGCTTTTACTTCCTGCTTACAGAGATTCAAGATCAGCCAGAGGTGAGAGCTTAGAGCCTTTTCAAGTCTTTCTTGAGTGTGCATACAGCCCTTAATATGCTCACAGCCCTGCACATAAGCATGGCCTTTTCTTGTAGATTCCCAGGAATATTTTAGAGCTTTTCAATATCCCATGGACATTGCATTCCCCAGATTTTCTTCTTAAACCTCTTGATTAGTCTATTATTTGACCCAACTATAATCAATTGCCTGTAATTTTTTTTAAGATTTACTTATTTATTTGAGAGAGAGAGCAGGTGCAAGTGGGGGGAGAGGTAGAGGGAGAGAGAGAGAGAGAATCCCAAGCAGATTCCCCACTGATGCAGGGTTCAATCCCACAACCCATGAGATCACGACCTGAGCCAAAATAATGAGTCTGGTGCTTAACCCACTGAGCCACCCAGATGCCCTGCCTGTAATTGTTTTTTAAAAATTCTCCGTGAAAAGGCTTTTCACACTGTGTGTGCTCAGAGTCCGGTCAAATACAGACAGCCTAGTAAATGAGGTCTTCCAAGGAACCACCAGCATGTCAAATTATGACAGTTTTCTGGTAATGGGGCTTTGGAAGTGCTCCAGGCCAGTTTTGCTCCATTAGGTGGCTGCCAGCCTGCTGACTTTCACTGCAAATGTGGGCTGTTATTTTTCAAGGCTATCCTGGGGGTGGGATTAGGGCAGAATAAAATGCCACAAAGCTTACCATTCTTACCAAGATTCAGGTATTTGTCTTAAATAAAAGCTCCCCAAATTTCTGCAAGCTTGTAGTTAATTTCCAGAGTTCTAAAGAAGCTGATTCTCACCATTTTTGCCGATTTTCTCATTGTTTTTATAGAGAGAAATGTCAGAGGTCTTTATTTCACCATTTTAACCAACAACCACTTCATATTTTACATTCAACTCCACCATATAGCCAAGTGTTTTTTTCCAAGTGTCTTAATATAACATTATCTGATTTTAAATTATTTAACATGGAATGAAATCAACTCTCTAGAAAGATACACTGAGTAGTCTATTCTGGGACTTCAAACCCAACAGCATACTGCTAAGAAGTATAGCACATTATAACATTCTAATTATGTGTTGTCTGCTGTACCAGACTGTAACTTCCCTGGGTGCAGAACAAAGTAGCCTTCATTTCTGTCAATGATGCTTGGCACAAGAACTTGAAATAAGGTGGTTATAAATGTGGAGACAAGGGGCACCTGGGTGGCTCAGTCGATTAGCATCCAACTCTTGATTTGGACTCAGGTCATGATCTCAGGATTGTGAAATCGATCCCTGCATTGGGCTCTGTGCTCAGCATCCATGCTGCTTGGGATTCTCTCTCTCCCTCTCCCTCTGTCCCTGCTCCTGCTTACTCATGTGCTCTCTCTCTCTCTCTCTCTCTCTTGTTCTCTCTCTCTCCCAAATAAATAAATAAAATTTTTTTTAAAAAAAGAAAATAAATAAAAATGAAAATAAATGTGGAACCAAAATTAATAGTCCATGTTCCTATTTATCTGAAGATCCCAACATTGGGCAGGATAGCCCAACAACCTCTGGGGGAAATGCCCTGAATTACCATCTTGAAATTCTAGGTTAGAAGCCTCTGATGCCAACAAAAGAGAGATATTTCTTCCAAAATGAATAAAATCAAGTAGTATATGTAATGTTATATATTGCTATATATAATTATAATATATAGTACATATATTACTATTCAGCAACATATATACATATACATACAGAACTCTTTTACCAGTCATTTCAAATGCATGACTAAATAACCACAATCTCTTGGCCACTGTCCTGGACATTTGATATTTAGGGATACTCAGCCAGGGGAGCAGTCTTCTTATCTGTCTGGTGGAAGCCAGGCTTTGCCTCCCACTGTGTGGCTGGAGGAAGCCAAGGCCTCTCCCTCCTCTCTCCCTGGTAGCCAGGGAAGGTTACACGACTCAGGTTCAGCTGACTGGGTGCTTCTGCCAGGGTCACTGAGCCAGCGAGATCATCTATTCCAGCAGAGGAGCTGAGGATCCAGGGAGGGTGGCACCATCTCCAGATGGCTTCTGGGACAAAGCCTGGGCAATGATCAGGCCACCCTTTGTTCCTGCCCACTCTGCCACTGCCTCCCCAGTCTGCCTCCCCAGTCTGCCTCTGTAATCCACAGTGCTCTCCAAACACACCCCTGCTCTGCTTCAGCAGCCAGAATCAAGTGCACTACACTCCCCTCTTGGACCTTTGGCCATTCCCCATTTTTATTATTAACAGTCTTGTACATTTCCTTAACAATTAAGAACCAAAAATCCACTGACATAGGATTTGTGATCCTGAGTCTAAGCAGTAGCATTTCAAGCCTTACAGAAGGTGGGTTCATGACTAGTTTCTGTTGATGAACTCCAATGTACATATGTATTCTCTGGATCCCAAAAGCTTTTTCAGGACCCTCAGGTGCTGGAGTAATCCCTACATGTGCAATTCCTCCCGATCCTCCTCCTCAGCTCAGGTCTTGAAGTCAGCCTCACAGGGGCCTCACAGACACAACTACACTTGTGCACACCTGACACTCTTTGCGCTGCTACGGTGGTAGGACCCTGGGGGCCCCTCAGGGGAACCATGCTGCTTTCTCAGATACATTAAGAAGTGTCTCCCTCTGGGCTGGCCAGGGGATTCCCCAAAGAGATGATGAGGAAAATGAGCTCCTTCATGGTCCTGCCCCCACTGCCCACTAGGGTCTAAGTCAAGGGCAGGTCAGCCCAGCGAAGCCTGGGAAGGGAGGCCCTGGAGTTGAGTCCCTCAAGGCCTTACTTGGAACTTGGTGGGGTTCCCAAGGGCTTCTTCTGTGGATGGAGGTCAGAAGCTTTTGGTCCCTGGGGAGGGAGGTAAGGAACAGAGGCCAGGAGAGCTCTGGTCACCAAGATCCCAGGTAAAGGGCACTGCTTCTGCATGGCTAGCTTCTGTGTTTCCAAAGAGTGGCTTTTCTATTTCATTCTCAGCTTTTTTTCTTAATACAAAGTCCAAGCCACATTCCCCCCTGACCCCACGCCATCGTGCCTAATTATGCAGATCACTAATGAAGATACTCACTGCCAAGAAATTGTGTAACAGCCTCTCCAGCCACTACTGTGACTGATTCCAAACACACAATGAACTCTGCCAAGAAGACCAAGCACTGCAACACAAGCCTCCAGAGCTCGTGAGAGCTGTATGAGCGCAAGCACATTGAGCTTGCAGGGCTGGAGTGAGGAGGCCTCCAGAAGACAGGGTAGCATGGCCACAACGACACATTATAGAAATCGTATACAAAACCCCAAAACAGAACAACAGGAAAGAACCACAAGGCACTCAAACATATTTCATGAATTAATATGATTTTCTTTATGAGTTCAATACTGAAATACTTACCTGTTGTGCTGCTAAAGTGGTGGGCTCTGGGGCCCTCGGTGGGAGGCCTGGAATGGGGCTGCCAAGGGACCCAGCTCAGCTGGGCCCAGACTCCTGACCACAGGCACTGGGGGATAATCAAGGTGTGTTGTTTGCAGTTGTTAAGTTTTGACTTAATTTGTAATGCAGCAATGGATAACTAAGAGATCCTCTCTATCATGACCGTCATGCAAAAAAAAAAAAAAAAAAAAACTTTCTTTTTAATTCTTTCCATTGTCAAATTAATATACACTTTTAAAGAAAATTTTAGGAGGAAAGACAAATTAAAATCACCACGTTTGTCACCATGCAACTGCCGTCATATTAATGATTTTATTTTATTTCTTTTTATTTTTTTTCTACTTGAAGGTATCAACATTCAGTATATATTACTTAAAACTTTGGGGTTTGTTATTAACATTCATCTTTATTAATTTTACTCTAAATGCAATTATGAGGTGTTCTGAATCTGAGACAGAGTTCTCATTAATGATCTTACAGTAAATAACAAGCCTGTGGCCCCTCCCTGCTCCACCCAGGTGCCACGAGGAAAGCCCCACTCCAGGCCTCCCACCGAGGGCTGAAATGTACCCCCAGCTTAGAGAGGTAGCCTCTCTAGAGTTGTCTCACTATCTTCACATTGTAAATTAACTTCTAAGGCTTGCTTTTAGCCCAGTATTATAGACAGACTGCTTGCCTACCCTCTAAAGAAGATCTCCAGGGAGCAGAGGACACCCCTTGGCTGATGGATGGAGAATGATGCATCTATAAGCCCTCTTCTCCTACAAGGAGAGAAAATACCCTTGCCCCTTAGAGACCGTATGGCAGGTAACCTGGATCCTTACTCTTACTTTCTGGAGTGTAAATATAGCTGACCTTTGCACAACACCAGGGTTAGGGGCACTGACTCCCAAACAGTTAACAATCATCATATAACTTTTGACGCCCCTGGAATTTAACTATTAACAGCCTACTGTTGACTGGAAGTATGTATTATATACTATATTCTTACAGTATATAGTAAATATACAGTAAATACTCCATATACGGTATATTGTAAACAAAGTAAGCTAGAGAATAGAAAATGTTACTAAGAAAATCATAAAGAAAAGAAAATACATTAATAGAAATGTACTGCATTTCTTGGAAGAAAATCCACATGTTAGTGGACCCACGCAGATCACACCCTTGTTGTTCAAGAGCCAACTGTTTATCTCCCCAGGGCAGATAACCTAGAGTCAGTTGTCTCCAAGCCTAGGCCTCACTCCTGGCTGAAATGTAAACACATATCCCCAGCTTAGAAAGGTAAGCCTCTCTAGAGTTGTCTCACTAGCTTCACAATTGTAAATTAACTTCTAAGGCTTGCTTTTAGCCCAGTATTATGGACAGACTGCTTGCCTACCCTCTAAACTCCTGTGTTAAAGTCCTACCTCACAATGTGATGATATTTGGAGATGGGGCCTTGGGAAGGTGGTTAGGGCCAGATGAGCTTGCTCGAGTGGGGCCCCATGATGACATTAGTGCCTGTATAAGAAGAGACACACCAAGCTTGCTCACTCTCTCTGTCCTGGGAGGACACGCAAGATGGTGGCCATCTGCAAGGAGGAAGGGAGCCCTCACCAGGGACTGAATCAGCCAGCACCTGGATCTGTGACTCCCAGCCTCCAGGACTGTGAGAAATACATTTCTGTTGTTTAAACCCCCCAGCCTGTGGTATTCTGTTGCAACACTCTGAGCCCACTAAGACAACCAAATTCCAAGTTTCAGCAAAATTTGTTCAGAAAGCCTATAGAAACACAAAAATATTTTCTCTACACTCCACAATATTATAAAATAATGCTACTTTTCTTACAAGCCCATACCGCTATTGAGAAACTGGGTCTTCAAGATTTCATACACTTCTTTGGTACTGATCACAGAAAGACAAACATAAGCAATGAAAGTGTTAACCAAATTTCAACTACAGTTCTGGCTTACTAATCTATATAGGTAAACTACATGGAAACATACTGCTTTTTTTTTTTTTAATTGCATAACCACATGTGGGGTACATATCTCTGGTTTCCACCTCGATCTCAAAATATCTTCCCTGGTTTCCCTACTGAATAATCAGTATTGAGAAATAAATAAACAAAGCCAGGTCCTCCCCCTGGCCGTGCATTAGGATAACCTAGGAAGGTTTTTAGACAAGCAGCCCCGAGTTGCTTTCTGGAGGGCACAAGACACTTGCAAAAAAGAAATTATAAGCGTCACCAGGAACAAAAATAGCCTTGCTCTCACTGGCTTCTTCTGCCCCTTCACAGCCACAGAAATGTGCTGAGGAGGGAGGCTACAGATGGGTGGTGGAGCCTGCAGGGCTCCAGGCCTTGAGCCCTATGTTTGGACAGAGAGAGCCCAGGACTAGAGAGCAGGGAGGCTGCCCTGAAGTGCGACATGGGCACAGAATTAAAATCACTCCCACTTGGGTGACTTGCTAAGAGTCCCTTGGGAAGAAGCAGGGCCAAAGAGAAGGTTCTTGGAATTTTTGGGAGACCTCTCTCAGAGTGAGAAGAGTAGGCAGACCCCCAGCGGAGGGCTGGAAGGCAGAGCTGCATGAACAGCACCTTGCCCAGCGTGGCTCCAAAATTCTGTAGCAGAACCAAGGCATCTGCCCTGGAGCCCCATCTGTTCCTGGTTCAAGATCCCATCCGCCTATGATTCCAATAGCACCCAGAGGAGCCAGCGCCCCAGTCCGTCCAGGGCCTCTGAGAGCCCACCTCACCCCCCCTTACCCCTCTCCACACATTCTGCAGGAAGGCCCTGGAAGCCACCTGACAATGTACAAGACTGCATGGTCCAAGGTCAAGGTGCTCTGTCTTGATTGTTTTAAGCAGAAGCGAAGGAAGGGAAGAGATGCCAATGGGTTTCTACGCCTTATAGTTAAGTTGCCTTTCTGTTCTTGGCCTGACAGCCCTGTAGTTAGTTCTCTTGTTGCAGTATTTTTAAATACTTTAAATATTTAAAAAATACCAATACCTGGGCACTGCCCCAAACCAACCAGTCTCCAGGGAGTATCTCTCAGGCTCTGGACATTAATGACATGTACTCCCATGACAAGTACCTTATCCAGACTCTATCCCCTAACCTTGCATCACAGAGATGCCAAACATTCAGCCAGCAAGCATTTGTGGAACTTCTGCTGGGTGCCCAGCCCACGGGGACTTGGAGCCGTGCTAAGAGATAGTGAGAGAACATACCCATCACTGGCTTGAAGATGCTTCCATCTACAGGTGTTCAAAGTATAGTCCAGGCAGGCTGGAAATCCCACGAGACCTTTATGGGAATGCAAGAGGTCAAAATTGTTTTATCAGCATTTGCACTGAAAGCCACAAACATTGGTGGATAAAGCTGTAGGGTCTTTGCACGACTCACGCAGTGGTTCCAAACTGTAGTCATTTTCTTCTCCACTACACACACTCACAAATTCTTAAAAGTGCCTGTTCTCCTTAAGATTGTCCTTGATGAAGCAGTAAAATATATTAATTGTAGTAAATTCAAGTTGGCATAGAACCCACAAGCGAGGGTGACAGTTGTCCCGAAAAAAGCACCTGTGGGACTGTGTGCCTTGCAAGTCGATCTGGCTGCTTTTTTTGCATAGAATACCATTTTTACTTGAGAGAATGAAATTTCATTTTACTTGAAAGAATGACAAACAAACAATGGTTATTCAGACTTGGGTATTTGACAGACATTTCTTGGAAAATGAACAAAGTGAGCCTGTCATTTCAAGGGAAACAATGACAGTATTTGTTGCCAATAATAAAATCTGAGCATTCAAGGAAAAATTAGAATTTTGCAAAACTATAACTGCCATCCTAAGCTTGACAGCCTCCGAATATATGAAGACCTTTCTGATGCAATCGGTGGCCATGTTACCGAATTTGATTTTTTGATATTGTATGAAGGTGAAAAGGGTCAACAGTGGGGAAACACTGCGTAGCTCCGTGAATCTTCCCCAGGACTCATGCGTGACCGTGCATGCCTGGGTAAGAGATCCGTTCACAAAGCAAGTTAGACAAGTGGTTTAAGGGCAAACAGAGGATAAATGGTTTCAGATTCCACATGGAAATTAACCTTTAAGAAACCACTACCTGTCACATTTTGGCACAGTAACAAGGAAGCAGATCTACAACTACCTGAAAAGGCTATGAAAGAAAATCTGCCCCCTTCTCCAGTGGCACGTTTTCCCAACACTGCAACCAGAACAGCCCACGGCACCGTATTGCCTGCAGAGACAGCTGGGAGAATCCAGCTGTTTCCCATTAAAGCCAGATGTTAAAGAGACTTGCAAAAACTGTAAAAAAAAAAAAAAAAAAAAAGACACTAAATTTATTTTTGAGACCTGCAGGTTTTTTTTCACAAAATGTGTTATTTTATGTTTATATGCAATGGCTTTATTTTTTAATTAATTAATAAATAAATATTTAAAACTTGCTCAGGTTCAAACGGGAAAAATATGGGTAGATATAGTCCACACAAACAAAAGTTCCTTGGGGTCCTGAAACATTTTGAAGACTGAAAAGGAACCTGAGACCAAAAAGTTTGAGACCTGCAGCTTTAATGCAAACTGAAATCCATGAGGCGAGAGGTGAAGCCCAGCTGCGCCCTCATGGAGGTCCTGACGCATGAGAGGCACTTGGTTCATTCACTCCAGGGCTTAGGTGTTGGCATGGTGCCCACTGCTGCACGTCCATTCATGACTAGACACCCTGGGGGCTCCAGGCCCAAGTGGGGAAAATCGTTTTTGTTTTTGTTTTTTGTTTTTTAAAGATTTTTTATTTATTTGACAGAGAGAGACACAGCGAGAGAGGGACTACAAGCAGGGGGAGTGGGAGAGAGAGAAGCAGGCTTCCTGCGGAGCAGGGAGCCCGATGCGGGGCTCGATCCCAGGACCCTGGGATCATGACCTGAGCCGAAGGCAGACACTTAACGACTGAGCCACCCAGGCGTCCCCCAAGTGGGGAAAATCATTTTAAAGGGCTTAAAGTGGAAGAGTAGAATCAGCTCTGAAGAGCAGAAAGGGTCTAGGAAATTGGAGTCTAAAGACTCCCACAGAGGTGGGTAGAATGTTCATTCCATTGTCAGCTTGCTGGAAAAGCCAAAGAGGGAGAGAATTATTTGTATTAACCTGACCCCTTTTCTGATCAGGTTTTTCCTAGAAGGTCTGGGGCTAGCAGTCATGTACACCTTAGTAAGACATACTGAGGTGAACTATAGCTTTTCTTCTCTGAGACCAGCTGACTGGCCGAGTGAGACTTTTGCTACACGGGCACATGGGGAGAAGGGGTAGATCGTCTCGCAGCCTGCAACCTCTGAGTGGGGAGCAGAGGACACGCTTGAAGCGGCTAAGGATACTGAGGGCCGGAGAATAAAAGCACTCAAAGAAGGGATTAATATTTCTAAACTTTCTCTTTTAATTTCTAATATGCCAAATACTATAAATATGATCAATAGGAGCTAAAGCTCTTTAGGGTCTTTTATAACTTTTAAGAGTTGAATGAGCTCCTGAGACCAAACAGTTGGAGGACCACTCCTCCATGGTGGTGGCCAGGCACCCCTAGGTCTCACTTGGGTGCCATGATTACTCATCAGCTTCATAGCGAGCATCCGAAGGGGGAGGACTGCTGTTCCCAGCAGTCAGTCCTCCATCTGCCCTGAAATTCTATCACAGCCGGGCCACCAACACATGGATGCAGGAAAGCTTGTTTGTGAGCACCCTGCTGGTCGGCCCATCCCACATGGAGGGCAAGAGTGAACTGCGGCGCGTTTCCAAAGAAGTTAGGGCAGGGCAGCAAAAAAAAGGGAGACCCCAGATGCTCTGTGTCCCCAAGGTTATTTCTTAGATAAAGGACCCCGGAAACAATCCTGCTCCCAGAGCACGGGAGACTCTGCTCAAACAGCATATACCAAGAGACTCAGGCCTGCATCCTTACAGGGCATCTCCCAGGAGAATACCGGCATGGAGAGGAGACCACCAAAGGCAGGCTGGGGCATCGAAGCATGAGGACCAGGTGCCCCAGGGCACTGAAAGCCCAGTGAGGCCCATGAGCTGGGCACGCAGGCCCTCTGGACTGTGTACTCGGGGGACCAGACACCACCGAGGCCCCTCCCCACCTCTGAGTTGATATTACCAAATATCAATGCCTGATTTGTCTGGATTAATTCCTGGCAGTTTTATAATACCTGGGTGCTGGACTGAGTGTATGTATGTGTTCTTTTCTTTATTCTGAGAACAGTTTGAGTGTGTGTGTCTTCTTTCCCTGTGTGGCAGGGCCAAACACAGCCTGGTCTGCATTCAAATGTCAAGAGGGCTGAAAACCAAGCTTGGCCTCATGGCGTGCAATCAAGAGGGACTGCCCAAGACAGCTTGCAGGGTGTGGACAGAAACTCAGAGGTCCTTCCAGAGGCCACTGAACATGCAAGAAGCAACCTAGAGAGGGTTCCTGACCTCCCAAGGGTCTGCCTGTCCTCCAGCAAGGACCAGTCTTCTGTGACAGACAGCCTTCTTGGCCAAGGCAGTGCTTAGGGTAGTGGCCCCAAGAAGCTTCCACTCAAGCTGGGGTCTACGTGCTCTAAATGGAAGTTTTCCTTCCCGACAAACAAACAGCAGTTCTTCCCTGCCCCTCATATGCAGGCCAGCACGAGCTGGGTCTGGAACAGTGGGCCCTCAGCCCAGCTCTATGCCCTGCCTTCTCCCCCATCCTCTTCACAAAGAAACGTGGTGACAAGCCCCCTCTCCAGAGCTCCCAGTCCCTGCTTCCTTTAAGCAGGAGCAGTGTTCAGCATGCCATGTTGACCACCAGCCCCCCACCCCAGTTCTCTGCTTTGGAAGAAGACATTTCCTCAGTGCTCTGCCCCAGCCATCATTTCTCTGAGAATCACCCTTCCAGGTGCTTTTCTGGAATCCTGGGACAGCTGAGCCACTTCCTGCGTCTGGAACTCTCAGTGGGCTGTGCCTCTGCGTTCAGGCCTCCTGAGCGTAGGCCAAGGCCGGGCTGCCGCCATTTCTGTGCTATCCACCACGCACAGAGCTCCTGCCTGCAAGGCCCCAGGGGCTGTGTCTTTTGTAAATCCACCTTTTGTTGGGGGGGGGGGGTGGTCAGGCACAGGCCTGTCCTCGGGAGCACCCAGCCTAATCCATGGCCAAGCCTAAAATTTCTCTCAAAGCACGTGAGGGAGGGCTGAATCTTTAAACTGGCTTCCTAATGTATTCATTCTTGGCAAGCAGATCTCACTGGGGATTATTCAAGTTCTTAAGCCAAGTACATTTTCCCTTCTTAAAAAGTAATACCACCAAGAACAGCATCGGGATTGTGTCGGAGAATGTCCTTGTCTTTAGGGGACGCATCTTGAAATGTTCAGAGTAGAAGTCCCATGTTGGCAACTGACTGTTGTGTGGTACACACACACACACACACACACACACACACACACACACACACAGTGTGAGAAAGAGACCAGGCAGGCCTGGCCACATGTTAACAAGTAATGAATCTTGGTGAGACAGAAATGGGTGTTCACTGTACGATTCTTTCAGCTTTTCTACAGGCTTGAAATTTTTCAAAATTAAGTTTGCAGGAAAAGAACAAAACCCTCTAAAGTAATCCCACAGTTCCAGGGTCTTCTCTGTTGACCTCCTGTCAGTAGAAGTGTGGCTTAGGGTCTATGCTCCAGCGTCTTCTTGGGCTCACCCACCTTCTGGAGCCTTCTGGAGCCTTCTAGAGCTGCAACTTGTGAGAAATCAAAATACATGTTCTGAGACAGGGGACTCCAAGTCCCCCCAGCCTCCAGCTTTCCAGATGCAATAACTCTCTTGGTGGCTTCCTGGCTGCCTGAAAGTGCTCTGCTGGCATGACTGGAGTGTCCCTGCTTCCAGGAACAACAAGGGCCTAGAGCGGGGCTGAGCGTGGACAGTTTATCCATCCTTCGCCTCCGCCGGTCAGACCAGCAGCTCCACCTAGTGGTGAGACCGGGCCAGCGCCTCCCGTGAGGGCCCGGCACCCACCCTAGGCCTCCCTTCCTCAAGGGTCCTGCTCAGCAGTTTGAGAGGCAGCACGCTGCAGACAAAAAACATGGGCTTTGGAAGCAGACAGCTTGTGGAGGTGCCCAATAAATATCTGTTGACTGCATGGACAACTCGGATTCAAACCTAGACCCTCGACCTACCGTCGTTATAATTTTTGAGCAAGCTATTTAATATCCCTGAGCCTCCGTTTTCTTATCTGAAAAGTGGGGATAATAAACACAATACAGGTGGCAGTGGTGAAGACTAAGAGGAAGATGGAAGCCCTGGAAGAGGCAGTCATTCTTCAGTCGTGATTGTCCAAATTAAGTGCAGCCAGAGAAGCCCCCAGACAGTTAAGGAGAAAGTCTTGTGCAAGGTCCCTGGGGACAGAGGCAAGGGAGATGTGAGCCTGGTGTCTGTGCCCCATCTGCAAAGGCTCAGGGTGAAGGGCCAAAAGAGGCTCAATGTGGGGGAAAGGAGCCTTCTCCCCATGTCCACACTGATCCTGGCCAAACTCTGCATGAAGAGACAGCAGGAATGCAGGGTGGGGGCTCAAAGCTCAGGCAGCCAAAAGAGGCAGCATCTGAGGCAGCATCCAGAGGGCAGGGGACCTAAACTGAGGTTGGACAGAACAATAACCCCAGAGAACTGGAGACAGAAGAGAGAGGCAGACGCTCTTAGTCATAGGGTCTCCAAGTGGTGAAGTGTGGGGAGCCATGCAGTAGACCCAGTTCCCACCCAGAGGCTGAGGAGGCCTACAGCAATCAGTTTCATGTGTTTTTGCCAGTGACTTGCACGAACATAGGGACTGTGGATGCCAAGATTGTGACCCACACAATGCCAGCCGAACCATTCAACATTTCACTTAACAAAACCAGGATATAAAAATGATACAATCAGCTAAACAGACTAAAACCAACAAACATCAAATCTGGCAGGGACAGAACTGGGGGGAGGACCCTGGTAAAAGGTGGTTCCTGTGGGAGGACAGACGGGGCTACATCTTTCTCAGCCTCCCAGAGGACCAATGGGGATGGGGTACTGAGAAGACTAACCACATCCTGGCTGGATCAGTGGGTGTACAACACTCCAAACAAGGGAGGTATCGGCCAACCTGACTCAGGGTTGGCCACATCCCAGGCTTCCCTTGGGTCCTGGGCCCAGCTCTGAGGACCATGCTTTAAGAAGGGCAGGGATATGTCAGATGGAACACATCCAAAGGAAGAAGGAAGAGGGCATGGCGGCTTAAGGGGCTAAAAGCCACAGCACGTGTCATGGCCAAGAGAAGACCTGGAGAAGAAAAGACATTGTGGAGACGCAAGCGACAGCATGACACATGTTGACTGAGGGGCTGCCGTGTGGAAAGGAGAGGATCCACTCTGGGACACACACCTGGCCTGGGTGAGGAAGGGTTGGTGCACAGTGAAGGAGCTGGTTTCCCTGCACAGCCACGGGTCGTGCGAAGGAGGCAGTCAAGCCATGTGCCTACACTCAGGAGGGCCAGAACGAGGAGGGGAGCGCAGGCATCCCTCCGGGTCTTCCCACTCTACCATGGCATCCTTCTATGAATCTTGGATGCTTAGTCTAACCTATCTTAAGACTCATATTCCTAGGCAATCTTTCCATTTGAGCATAAATTGCTCTTAACTTGTTAAACCCAAACCAGGGTGATCAAGGAAATAAAGAGAAGCCAAGGCATGCTCCATATGATTCTTGAAGAATTAATATAAACAGCAGGAGACTACATCAAAATAAAAAGTTTCTGCACAGCAAAGGAAACAATCAACAAAACTAAAAGACAAAAAAAAAAAAAACCTAAAAGATAGCCTACTGAATGGTAGGAGATAATTGCAAATGACATATCCGATAAAAGGTTAGTATCCAAAATCTATACAGAACTTATCAAACTCAACACCAAAATAAACAAATTAAAAAATGGGCAGAAGACATAAACAGACATTTCTCTGAAGAAAACATACAGATGACCAATAGACACATGAGAAGATGCTCAACATCAGTAGTTATCAGGGAAATGCAAATCAAAACCACAATGAGATATCACCTCACACCTGTCAAAATGACTAAAATCAAAAGTTCAAAAAACAACGTGTTGGTGAGGACGTGGAGAAAAAGGAATCTTCTTGGACTCTTGGTGGGAATGCAAACTAGTTCGGCCACTGTGGAAAACAATATGGAGCTTCCTCAAAAAATTAAAAATAGAACTACTAATTGCAACTACTGGGTATTTACCCCAAAAAATAGAAAAACACTAATTCAAAGGGATACATGCACCCCTGTGTTTATTGCAGCATTATCTACAATAACAAAACTATGGAAGCCGCCCAAGTGTCCATCAACTGATGAGTGGATAAAGAAGATGTGGAATACACACACACACACACACACACACACACACACAATGGAATATTACTCAGCCATAAAGAAGAATGAAATCTTGCCATTTGCAATAACATGGATGGAACTAGAGAGTATAATGCTAAGCAAAACAAGTCAGTCAGAGAAAGACAAATACCATATGATTTCACTCACATGTGGAATTTAAGAAACAAAACAAATGAGCAAAGGAAAAAAAGAGAGAGAGAGAGACAAACCAAGAAACAGACTTTTTTTTCAAGGGGGGTAGGGGCAGAGGGAGAGGGAGAGAGAGAATCTTTTTTTTTTTTTTTTTAAAGATTTTATTTATTTATTTGAGAGAGAGAGAATGAGAGAGAGCGAGTACATGAGAGGGGGGAGGGTCAGAGGGAGAAGCAGACTCCCTGCTGAGCAGGGAGCCCGATGCGGGACTCGATCCAGGGACTCCAGGATCATGACCTGTGCCGAAGGCAGTCGAGTCGCTTAACCAACTGAGCCACCCAGGCGCCCGGGAGAGAGAGAATCTTAAGCATGCTTCACACCCAGCATGGAGCCCAATGCCAGGCTCGATCTCACGACCCTGAGATCATGACCTGAGCCGAAATCAAAAGTCAGATACTTAACCAACTGAGCCACCCAGGTGCCCCAAAGCAGATTCTTAACTATAGAGAACACACTGATGATTACCAGAGGGAAGGTGGGGAGGGGGGTGGGTAGAGTAAGTGATGGGGATTAAGGAGTCCACCTGTCATGATGGAAAAAAAAAAAAAAAGTTCCCAGAAATGTTGGTGCTGCTTGTCTGTTGAACCCCACCTTGAGTAAACATGGCTCCACTGTGGTGTGTTAAATAAATATTTAATGAATAAAGTAAGAAATAAAGGGGAAAAAAAGGAAAAAATGTGGAGAAATAGGAACTCTCATACATTACTGATGAGAGTGCGAAATGGTACAGCCACTCTGGAAAACAGTTTGGTAGTTTCTTTTTTTTTTTTTAAGATTTTATTTATTCATTTGAGACACAGAAATACAGAGAGAGAGAGAGCATGAGCAGGGAGAGAGGCAGAGGGAGAGGGAGAAGCAGGCTCCCCGCTGAGCCAGGAGCCTGATGTGGGGCTCGATCCCAGGACTCTGGGATCATGACCTGAGCCGAAGGCAGACGCTTAACCATCTGAGCCACCCAGACGCCCCAGTTTGGTAGTTTCTTATAAAGTTAAAATTGTAATTACCATATGATCCTGGAATCCCACTTTTAAGCATTCACCTAAGAGGAATTAAACTTCTGTTAACACACACACACACACACCTATATATATATATATATATATATGGCAGGAAGCCTAGAAAGGTGTTTCCCATCTATGGTCAAATACATCTGGACATATCCCACTTTTAGAGATTCATGAAGCCTACTAATATGCTAACATATTAAGTTCCTGAGAAGTCCTGCAGTAAAGAAATCTGATTGTTCCCCAAATGTATTTGATCACCGATGATTCTGCTACATTAACAAGGTTATACAGACAGCCCATGAAATGAGCGTTCTAGCTGCTAACACACTGGGAAGCCTTAGCCCATACAACGGACAGTGGTCTTTGTCGGCTGGATGTGACCTTATGATTTCCTCACTAGAATTCTGGTCAAAGTGGGTCAGGAGCCAACTTACCATCTTCATCTGTGTCACTGCTTCAAGTCTCTGAGAACAGAGTATAAGCTATTTATTAACCACCTGCCCCAAGCCATGTAGAATCTCACTTACCCCTCCCAACCATGCTGTGTATGTATTATTATCCGTGCGCCACAGAGGAAGAAACAGTGGCTCGGGAGGACTGGTAACTTGCCAGGAAGCAGTGAGCATATACACACACATACAATATATAAACTATAACATAAATACAGTAAATATATTAAAGCATGTAATATATAATATATATATAATAAACATGTAGTTGTGTGTCCAGTATGGCTGCCACTGACCACAGGAGGCTGCTGAGTACTTGAACTGGGGCTAGTCCACATTGATATAAACATTACTAATGTGGTATTTTACAATTTTTTTCAACAAAAGAATTTTTTCACAAAAAAATTGTAAAATATGGCCACCTGGGTGGCTCAGTGGGTTAAGTGTCTGCCTTCAGCTCAGGTCATGATCCCAGGGTCCTGGGATCGAACCCTGTCTGGGGTTCCCAGCTCACCGAGGAGTCTGCTTCTCCCTCTGCCTCCCCCATGCGCATGCGTGCTCTCTCTGGGGGGCGGGGAATCAATCAATCAATCAAAATCTTTAAAAATTTGTAAAATACCAGATTAGTAATATTTATATCAATGACATGTTGAAAAGATAATATTTTGGGTATATTGGGTTAAATAAAACACATTATTAAAATTAATTTTGCATCTCTTTGTACTTTTTTAGTGTGGTTGTAGAAAATTTTAAATTGCTGTATAAGTTGTACCAAAACAGCTACTTAACTTCTTTCATTTGTACCATTCCTTCAAATAAAGTAAATGGTACCAAACAAAAAAAATTTTAAATTGCATACATGGCTCACATTTTCTTTCTATCGGACAGCACCGTTTTGGAGTTTTATACACCTCTTCTTCCTTGTGACCTGCTGCCTAGTAGGTGCTTCATAATTTTTGCCATTTTTGAGACAAATGTTGATTGATGTCTTGATTTCTGAAAATACACTTGATCCAGTCTCCTTGGCCTCAGCCTCAGAAGAGTGAACTGCAAGTGGGAAGGAGACCCCACAGACCATGCTGTGTGTGGTGTGCCACAAGACTGAGAACACTGGGGAAGAAATTTTTAAAAGAAAGACACACACACACATACACACAGGATCAGCCTCCCCTGGGAGAACAGTGTGATGTCAGAGCCCTTTAAGAAGCCAAAATGAGAACCACGCCCACCTGATCCCTCATCTGACATTTCTTCCCTAACACAGCAAATACACCAATCAGGGAGCCCTAGTGATGGGGAAACGGCCACTCCATAGCTGAAGACAAGGACTAGGTGGTCATGGTTTATACCCTATGACACCCTTCCCCTCTCCCCCACCTCACCCCCCTGATTGAACCAATGACTCGTGACCAGAGGCTTGCTGTCAACTTGAGACATTGCCTGGTAGGGAATGAGTCTGGTCTGTCCAGGGCTTGCTCTTAGAAACAGGGGTGGGGAACCACAGAAAGGAGCAATGGTGGGAGGGACAGGGGGCACTAACTTGGAGTGTATTATATATAATAGAGAAATTGGCTGGCCATTGCCCTGGGAGGCAGCCCCTAAACCTTTGGAATTTCTCAAGCATTATTCATGGCGGGTCCCTTGGACCATGCCTGATGGTTTATGCTAACAAGGTGACTCAGGAAGGAGTCTGGTCACCTCAAAAAGACCAAGCATGTGGTTACAGGGTTAGGACTTCGAGCAACGTGATATCAGGCTGACCTTGGGGGGAAAAGGGGTAGGAGATGGAGTCACACGGGCCCAGTTCAATCAATCATGATTACATAATAAAATCCCAATAAAAACTCTGACACCAGAGCTCAGGTGAACTTCCTCTGTTAGCAATGCTCTGCATATGGTCACACTTCAATGTGCTAGGAAGAAAATATGTCCCTGTGGGCGACTCCCCCTAATGCATCTCTCACTTTGACAGGTTCTGACTAGCATCCCTGTGTCCTAATAAAACTGTAATTGGAAGTACAGCACTTTCTTGAACACTTTCTGTGAGTCTTCTAGTAAATTATTGAACATGAGAGGGTAGTGAATGCCCCCAAATTTGTAGCCAGCTGATCAGAAGTGAGGGTGGCCTGGGGACCCTTGAACTTGTGGCTGGTGTCTAAAGTAAGGGCAGTCTTGTGAAGGACGGTGCCCTTAACCTGTGAAGTTTGGCCCATCTCTGGGTGGCTGGCTGAGAAACAGGGACGGAAGCCCCGAGGAGCATCAGGACCATGCGGGAAAGCCAAGGTGCCGTGTAGTCAGGAGCTGCAGGTCAGCTGAGGCTCTGGTAAAGACAGGATGTGCAGGGAGGGGGAGGGAGGAGAGAAGCAGACTCAGAG
The DNA here is from genome assembly GCF_004348235.1 of Phoca vitulina. Lineage (NCBI taxonomy): Eukaryota > Metazoa > Chordata > Mammalia > Carnivora > Phocidae > Phoca > Phoca vitulina. The sequence goes on from NW_022589704.1 coordinate 107,821,874, forward strand.
AGAGTCATGATAATAGGAACCTTCTTCCCATGGCCAGGCAGCCGCAGAGGAAGCTCCGAGAGGTCAACGCTGCCACCAGAGGGGAGCTGACGGGGAGCTGGGGCACGGGGCGGTGGGGGGAGGTGGGGTCACTTCACAAGTCCTGCAATGTGTCAGCAGGGAGCCCGGGACTCAAGCCCAGGCAGCCCACACACCATGCTGTGCGCTTCCAATGCCACCTGGCCTTCATCTCAGCCACTTGTGCCCTTTTCCCATCTGGGCCATAACTTTGTAATGGCTCAGTCCCTAAGAACCACCCCTAATGGGACACGCGGTTCCTGTCCTCAGAGCCAGCACACTAACCTGCAGCTCAAAACTCAGACTGTGTCCCATTCCCCAAGGCAGGCAGTGCTGAGTGGTTGCCCTGGGAGGCCTGCTTCATTAAGCCCCATGGGAGGAGCCATGCCCTTACCCTTTCCTGAGTCCCAGCTATGTGCCAGGTGCTTTGATTTCATGACCTAACGAATCCCCACCCAGCAAAATAGCCGTGCCATCCCTCGTGTCTATGTGAAGGCCTCAAGGTCCCTAAGTGCTTGCCAAGGTCAAGTGCCGGACAGACCTGAGGTCTAGTCAGACCCAAACCCCCATGTGTCCGCATCAAACCTCAGAGGTGTCTCCGGCATCCTACTGCTCATCTCAGGAGCTTCAGGGCAGGGGGAAGATGGCAAGCGTTTGGGGAACCCTCACCTGGCAGCGGTGTTTGGGACAAGAGTGAGGAGATAGAACTTTGGGACCCAACAGATTGCCCACCTGCTGCCAAGATGGATCACATTCACGGCACCCTGGCCCCAGGCCTCCTTTGAAGCAGGGCTAGCTGGGAGTCATTTGCTCAGGGAGCCCCATGCTGCTCTTCCGGAATAACCTATTTATGGAAATTGTTTCCACACCCTGGAGGAGGGTGTTATTTATCTCTTTCTGTCTCTACCAAAAGTCAAAACACTTTGTTTTCTTTTTAAAAACTTAGTTTTAAGAGAAATATGTTCTGGCCATATTTTCTGTCATACAGAAGGCACTTTCAAACATCCTTGGGGGTCCCTGGGGCTTGTCTTAACATCCTGTTCCAGGAGCAGCCCACTAGCTCTTGCCTCTCCGATCCCACTAGGGCTCTGGGGGATCCAGGAGGGCCTCTGCAAGCAACACTGTAATCCTAAATTTTCACTGAGGCTGTAATTTAAAATCCGTATGGGTGGTAATATTAACACCACCACCTACCACATGTCTGACATTTAAAAACCCACGCTGGGTACCCGGGGAGTACTCGTGGTTTTACCACACCCGCAAATGCAGACCTACCCTGGCAGCCAGCATTTACTCATGACAGCAGGCTCGCTCTCTACGGGGCCTTCCACTCCCGCTGCCCTGCCCACCTGACGACGGCTAAAGCAGGACCAGCTCCTCGGCAGACAGCTTAAGGACGAAACAAGTCAACAAAGTTCTAGAGAAGGTTTTTTTATTATCCAAAAGCTAAATTAGAGCCTTTAGAGAAAACAAAGCATCTGTCAGTGACTAAAATCTTCTGCCTCTTCTCTATGTCACCCTGAGAGATGCATACAATGGGATTTTTGGCCATTGCCATTGTGTGTGACACCATTGATCTTAGAACCCATCATGATCATTCTTATTCAAGGCCTCACTTCCTGCACTTGTGTTTGTTCCAAAATGTGCCCCTTATGGAGAACCGAGCTGTCCTTCTTGCTCTTAGGCTCCAGGAGCTTATACAGGACATACTGGATTGAGAAGGAGGAATACAAGGAAGGGGGCCCTCCTGCTGTGAAGGCAGGAGACATGTCCTGAGCACAGAATTAGAACTGAGCCCCACCCCCCCAAAGCCAAGGGCCCTGAAGGACTACACTTTCAGGGATAAATAAAAATTCTCCCAGTGGCAAAATGACAAAGAAGATTGTCCAGACTGTCTCATAATGTTCCCATAAGAATAACATAGCCACAGGGGTGCCATCATGCCTTGTCCAGGAACCCCACTGCCGAGAAATAAGAAAATAGCTGTCCCAAGCGTTTAATACCCTGTATGTGTCTGGCAAACGCAAATGTAAAGCTCCTTTGGAGGAACACCCTCATCTGGGTTGCATGTGCTTTACAGACGAGGCACCCCCAACAGGGATGCATAATCCAAAACCATGAAGCAAGTGAGGAAACTAGCCATGGTGAGCAAGAGTCAAAGGAAACAGTGAGCCACTGAACTGGACTCCTAAGAACTCCAGATAATAGGACAAGCTGATCTGATTATAAAATAATTATCTTTACATTTATTTTTTTAAAAGATTTTATTTGACAGAGAGAAAGAGAGAGAGAGAGCACAGGGGAACAGCAGAGGGAGAAGTGCCTATCTTTACATTTATTAAAGAATAAAAGAAGGAATCAAAGCATGACAAAAGAGTAACATATTATTAAAATATGTTATCAGGGGGCACCTGGGTGGCTCAGTCAGTTACATCTGCCTTCTGCTCAGGTCATGATCTCAGGGTCCTGGGATCGAGCCCTCAGTCTCCTTGTCAGCAGGGAGCCTGCTTCTCCCTCTCCCTCTGCCACTCCCATTTGTGCTCTCTCTCTCTCTCAAATAAATAAATAAAATCTTAAAAAATAATATTACCAGGTATGCAAGAAAATGAACTAAACAGTGTTTAGAGAATGGTTATTGAACTGGAACACTCCATGTGTGTGTTCAGTAGCAGATAAAACAGCTGAAAGAACAATGGTAAGCTGAAAAATAAGTCTGAAGAGATCCCCAAGAATCCCAATCAGGAGAGACAGAGATGGAAATTCTGAAAGAAAAGATAAGGGATGTGGAAGGCAGAATGAGAAGAGCCAACTAACATTTAATAGAAGTTCCTGAAGGAGAGTACAGAAAGAATAGGAAAAAGAAAATTTTTAAAAAAAATAATGGCTGAGAATTTTCCAGATTTGATGAAGGACACGAATCTTCTAGTTCAGGGGATTATAATAGCTGTATTGTAAGATCAATAAAAATAATGAAATTGGAGGACTCGAAGGCCAAGGCCAAGGACAGTTGGACAGAAAAGATAAATTGCCTACAAAGTAAGAATAGACTGACTTCAGCCTTCTCAACAGCACTAACTGAAGCCTAATGACAACAGAATAATATCTCCAAAGTGTTGAGAGAGAATAATCACCAATGCAGAGTTTCAGACTCAATTAAATTATTCAAGGAGGAGGGTGGCCTCTAGATCTAGCCACAAATACATAGGAAAAAGAGAGGATGGAAGAACATGCTAAATGATACCAAAAGAATGAGATCACCAACATTCAGATTGGGGGTGGGGGCCTTTCACAGGACAAATGACTTGGTTTCTTCAACAAACAAATTGCAAGGGAATTTGAGGAAGAAAGAAGAAGAGGAAGAGAAGGAGAACCCTAAAAAAGACTTAAGAGACATATCAGCCGATCTCAACAAATGGACCTTATTTGAATTGATTCAACCATGTTAAAAATTATATTCATGAGACAACTGGAAGTTTGAACACCAACTGGATATTTCATAATAATAACGAATCACTGTTAACTTTTTTAGGTGTTATTATAGTACTACGGCTATCTGTTTTAAATAATCTTTATGTTTGAGAGATGTACACTGAATTATTAACACATGTAATGATATGAAGTGTAGTGTTTGCTTCAAAATAATCTAGTAAGTGGAGATAAACATAAAACCAGATTGGCTGTGAGTTGATGATTGTTGAGGCTGATACAAGGGAGCTCATTATATGTGTGGCTGCTTGAAATTTTTCACAATAAAAGTATAATAGTAGTAATAATAAAATAAATCATTAGTTGAAAAACATCTTTCAAGTATATGAATAAATATGTTACACCATACTAATATAATGAAATATTATGGTGAATTAAAATTAAAGAAACAGCAACATATAACAACATGAGTACATAACATAATGTTGAGAGAATAAAGCAGGCTGTGGAGTATGACACTATTTATATAAAGTTTGAAAACAAAACAAATGAGCATGAAACAAGACATTTCCAGACAAAACTGAGTTTACTACCAATAAATTTGTTTTGTTTTGTTTTATGTGGAATTTTCTTAGATTTTTTCCAGTTTTATTGAGATACAATTGATAGACAGCATTGTATAAGTTTAAGGTGTACAGCATATCAATTTGACTTATATATATTGTGAAATGATTACCATAATAAGTTGACTTAACATCCTCATCTCTTATAGATACAAAAAAAAGATGTTTTCTCCTTGTGATGAGGACTCTTAGGATCTACTCTCTTAACAATTTTTGAATATACCAGATGGCAGTGTTAACTGCAGTCATCATGTTGACTGACATCCCTAGGTTACCACTAACAGATTTTTATTGCTACAACTTCTAAATGATGTACTTCAGGAAAAAGGAATTAAAACCAGAAGGAGGATCTGAGATGCAAGAAATAAATGGATGGCAGAGAGACAGGTAAATATGTGGGTAAATCTAAATGAGTGTTTATGCCATAAAACCATAATTATAATAGTAATATGGAGGGTAGAAAAGGTGAACCTAAAAGACAAGGCAGGAGAGATATATAAGACAGAGCAGGGGGCAGGGGTGCCTGGGTGGCTCAGTCAGTTAAATGTCTGCCTTCAGCTCAGGTCCTGATCCCAGGGTCCTGGGATGGAGCCCCGTGTTGGGCTCCCTGTTCAGTGGGGAGTCTGCTTCTCCCTCTCCCTTTGCCTACTCCTCCTCCTGCTTGTGCACATGTTTTCTCTCTCTCTTCTCTCTCTCTCTCTAATAAATAAATAAAATCTTAATAATAAAATAAAAATTAAAAAGAGTAGGAAAAGAATATGTCATTGCCAAGCCAGTGGGGAGGGGAAAGGGAAAGAAAACTCAATCAAATCAGAAAGAAGTCAGGAAAGGAGAATCAAAGACAGAGAGAGAGAAGTTAAAAAGAAACCGCAAAATAAAATGTAAGATAAATCCAAATGTATCAGTGGTAACAAAATGTTAAGAGTTAAATGACAGAGATCACCAAATGAGATTTTTTTCAATCAAGCTACGTTCCATTTACAAGAGATACATCTGGGACATAAGAACACAGCAAGATTGAAAATAAAAGAACTGGGGCGGGGGATAAAATGGGAATAGAAATGCCAAGCAAATAAATAAAGCTGCAGTAGCTAAAGAAATGGCAGATGAAAATGGACTTTGAGGCAAAAGTACCTGGAGGGGATCAATAATAATGACAATGGTAATGACAAATGGGATAGCTCACCAGGAAGATAAAACAACACTTTACTTGGATGCACCTAATAACATGAATTAAGAATATATTAAGCAAAAACTGATATATCCACAATTATAGTGGGAATTTTTAACACGGCATTTTCAATAATTGGCAGGCAAACATTAGTAAGCAGACAGATGTTCTCGACAACACAACACCAAGCCTGGCCTAATAAACGTATGTTGAGCTCTGCACTCAACAGCATACATGCAACATTTTTAAAAATTAACCCTGTATGAGACCACAAAGCAAGTCTCAACATCATGCAGATCAAAATACAATCAAATTAGCAATTTAAATCAAAAGAAGGTCACAGAGATGGGCGCCTGGGTGGCTCAGTTGGTTGGGCGACTGCCTTCGGCTCAGGTCATGATCCTGGAGTCCCGGGATCGAGTCCCACATCGGGCTCCCTGCTCGGCGGGGAGTCTGCTTCTCCCTCTGACCCTCTCATGCTCTCTCTGTCTCATTCTCTCTCTCAAATAAATAAATAAAATCTTTAAAAAAAAAAAAAAAAAAGAAGGTCACAGAGGAGCACCAGGGTGGCTCAGTCAGTGGAGCATGTGACTCTTGATCTCAGGGTTGTGAGTTCAAGCCCCATGTTGGGATTACTTTAGAGATTACTTAAAAACAAAATCTTAAGGGGCACCTGGGTGGCTCAGTCGGTTGGGCATCTGCCTTCAGCTCAGGTCACAATCCCAGGGTCTTGGGATCGAGCCCCATATCGAGCTCCCTGCTCAGCAGGAGCCTGCTTCTCCCTCTCCTCCCTGCTCATGCTCTCTTCTCGCTGTCTCTGTCTGTCTCTCTCTCAAATAAATAAATAAAATCTTAAAAAGAAAAAGAAAAAAAAAAGAAGGTCATAGAATTAGAAGACATGACAACAGGTGTGGCTCTAAATGGCCCCCTTTCCACCCTGGGCAGATTCATATGGCCCATTCCAGGCAACAGCCCTGACCCTTATCTAAAAAAGTAAGGAAGCCCTAGCACAGACTTCCATGCTTGCCACTTTGTCCAGTGTGGGTCTGTCCTGTCCCTGGTGTCAACTGGGGCCAGTCCCTGTGGGTTCCTGGAGGCCCCAAGGAGGAGCATCACAGGGTCTCCCCGGATAGCAGCTATAACTGGGGCAACAGGACTCTATCTCTTTCAGCTGCAGCAGGTGGCGAGTACCCCACATTCACACTCAGGCAACCCCAGCCTGGGGTTACCTCCTCACCCCAGGCTGAGTGAGCCACTCACAGGGAGCCTGCCCCTCGTTGCCTGCAGGTTGTGGGGTGCGGCACTGGTGAGAGTCCCCACACAAGCCTGGGCACGCAGGAGGGCAACTAGATCCACCAAGAGTGGGGACAACGGAGTCGGGCAGGGGTTTTAGAGTCTGCCCAAGGGGAGAGCTTGGATGGGCCATGGGACCCAGACAGAAGTGGACCCTGGGTGCCCCATGGCTGGGGACAGTCGTAAGAAGCCACTTGGAAGAAAGGCACTGCCTGCTTCTTGGAGGTACACTTGGAGGTTCCTCATTTAGAAAAACTCCAAAGGAGGGAGAGTGAGCTTTGCATGTCCACTCAGGCCAAAGAGCCTGAAGCCAGATCTCCTGTGGCCATCAGAAGCCACCCTTCCCCTTCCTGCCACCTCCTCTTCCTCTGCCAGCTCCAAACCCAGAGGAGGAGGGGGGAGGGGGCATGGCAGAAAAGAGACACCAGCCTGTCCCTCCCTCCATGGGCTTCCCTGAACCACCCAGAGCTGAGGGGGCTGGGGGCTTGTCTGTGAGCGAGGTTCAGGGATGTTTTATTTCTACAGGACTGGATATCTTCATTATTAAATGAGAGGGTTATGATGGCTAAGAGTAACTGGAAACTTTTCCAGCAGTGACTTTGGGTCAAGGTGCCTGTCACAGGCCAAGCCAGTCAATCACCTGATGGAAGAGGAACCCGGGGTGGGGAGGGGGTCGCCTACAGATCCTGCAGCCCAGGGCCTTGACCTTCCTGGTGTCTGGCTGTTCAGCTGTCGCTCAGTGTGGAGGACGGCCAGTGTCCCTCCAGTCAGTCTGTGCCATCGGCCCTGCTACCTTGGCAGAGCAGCTTTGAGCTGATTCTCACCATGCACCCGGCACCTCCATCAGCTCTCAGACACCCCCGGCGCGGACCCCTTTCAGGGGACCGGCACATTTTGAGAAATGGAGTTTGGGGGCGCCTGGGTGGCTCAGTCAGTTAAGCGGCTGCCTTTAGCTCAGGTCATGATCCCAGGGTCCTGTGATGAAGCCCTGCATCGGGCTCCCTGCTCCGTGGGAAGCCTGCTTCTCCCTCTCCCTCTGCCTGCCGCTCCCCCTGCTTGTGCTCTCTCTCTCTCTCTCTCTGTCAAATAAATAAATGAAATCAAAGAAAGAAAGAAAGAAAGAAAGAAAGAGAGAGGAAGAAAGAAAGAAAGAAAGAAAGAAAGAAAAAGAAAGAAAGAAAGAAAGAAAGAAAGAGAAAGAAAGAGGAAGAAAGAAAGAAAGAGAGGAAGAAAGAAAGAAAGAGGAAAGAAATGGAAGGGAAAGGAAAGGAAAGGACAAGAAAAGAAAAGAAAAGAAAAAAGAAAAGAAAAGAAATGGAGCTTGGAGTCTGAGAACCCTGAGGCAGGGAACAGACTCTGCAGGGCCCACCACTCTGCTGTCCCACACCCAGGGTTCCATCCCGGTCCCAGCTTGGCTGCAGCGCCCACCCTGCTCCTCCCTTCCTCACTCGTATCCCTGGATCTGTCCTCAGCTCCGAAGGCCGGCTGACCCAAGTTGGCAGGTCCCCAGAATCCTAACACAGCAGCTATCCGGTACCTAAATCGATCATTGCTAACAATTACTGAAAAAAAAAAGGTGTAGCTCCCTGAAGAACCTAATTTATAGTCAGTTTGGCTGGTTAGTGAATAGTAATGAAAAAGAAATGAATAATGAGGTAATTAATCAATCCAGTCGCTGGCTTTTGAAGACACGTTTTATTATGGAAATGCACCCACACACGTACACAAAGCCGGGAGAATGTCATGAATCCTCCATGTACCCTTCACCCAGCTCCAACAGTTCTCAGCACTGGGCTGATCTCGGTTCACCTCGTCCTCCCCACACCCCCCACCACCCCCACACGTCACCCACCCCCCCACAGCGGCACTATTTTAAAGCAAATCCAAGATGTCTTAGCAGCTCATCCACAAATATGGCCCATTGGTATCTCTAAGAGCTGTCTCCAAGAGATAAGATCTCTCTCTTTTTAATGTAATAACTACCACTAGCACACTAAAAAAAAAAAAAAAAACCCAGTAATTCCTTAATATCATTCAAATGCACAGTCAGCGTCCAAATTTCCCTAATTATTTCTTAAATGTCTCTGTACGAGCGGTTTATTTAAATCTGGATTCAAAGTCCAGCATCACGTGTGGTCAATACGTCTCTTAATTCTCTCGTAATCTGCAACAGTCTCCTTCCTCTTTTTCTTTTTCCTTGTCACTTATTTGCTGAAAAAAATGGAGTTATTTGTCACGTAGACTTCACCATATTCTGGATTCTACTGACTGCATCTGCATGGAGTTGTTCTGTTTTGGGGTTTTCTCGGTTGTTTTTTTTTTTTTTTTTTTTTGAAAGCTGTTGTGTATTTTATGATTTTTCCATTTAGGGGCGCCTGGGTGGCTCAGATGGTTAAGTGTCTGCCCTCGGCTCAGGTCATGAACCCAGGGTCCTGGGATGGAGCCCCGCATCGGGCTTCCAGTTCAGCTGGGAGTCTGCTTCTCCTTCTCCCTCTGCCTCTCCCCCGGCTTGTGCTGTCTCTCTCTTTCTCAAATGAATAAATAAAATCTTTAAAAAACATAATTTTTCCATTTAAAGACTTTTTTTTTTTCATTTCAAAACCATTTTTTTATGTGAGTATAGTCGACACAGTGTTGCCTCAGTTTCAGGTGTACAGCACAGTGATTCCCCAACTTGATACATTACGTTACACGCACCACACATGTAGCTCCCATCTGTCACCATACAACCCATTACAATACCACTGACTGTGTGCCCTGTGCTGGGCCTTTTACTCCAGTGACTTACTCATCCCATAACTGGAAGCCTGTGCCTTTCTCTCTCCCCTTCACCCATTTTGCCCACACCCTGCCCCCTTCCCTCGGGCATCCATCAGTTTGTTCTCTGTATTTACAGGTCTGACGCTGCTTTTTGTTGTCATTTGGTTTTTGTTTATAGATTCCACTTATGAGGGAAATGATATGGTATCTGTCCTGGAGTTTTAACATGTCCCTCTATAACTTGTGTTTCCTACAAACTGGTAGTCGATCTACAGACCTCTCCGATACAATTTCCATTTCTTCGGTAAGAATACCATAGTTGTGCCAGGTGCTTCCTGTTGCGTCACATCAGGAGGCTCCTAAGGTCTGTCTGTCCCTCTCCCCAGGGAGACGGGACAGCGGGCTCGAGTGTTACCACCACCTTCACCGCAGGCCCATCGCCGGGCGCGGCCCCGCTTCACCAGAGGGGTCGCCTTGCAGAATAAGAGTCACTTCAAGTTGCTTCATTCGTCTCAATACTTTTTAATTTCAGTCACAAACAGAATAAAATTGTAGCTAGCTTATGAAAGTCTACAAACCTCAAAGTAATCCAACATCTTGTCAGTCATTATGACACAATTTCGTATTTAAGTGTACATATTTTTACTGCGCTCAGACTAGAGTTATTCTGTCTTCACACGCAGATTTAACGTTGTTACATACTTTAACAAAGATGGTATGTGAAATGGCTATTATTTCTATTTTATTTAAGGGTTACTTTGCGGCATGACTAACTAAAGTGCGGGGGGAGATGTATGGTATGTATTAGTAGGCAAGTGATTTGGGGGAAGGACTCTGTGAAAAGATTTGTGGGATTGAGAAGAAGCAGTTTCAAGCACGACTATGCAGGGAGAATGTTACAAAATGGTGTTCTTTCTTATTAGCGATCAGCAAGTAGCATGAAAGGCAACAGAGCTTGGCGTGAGCGAACAATCCTGAGGCCCAAGGCGTCCGGTTGGAGCCTTACATAAGCACCAACAGCTGGATCACATTTCCGGTTCAGATATTTAAAATAACACCATGAAGATCAAAATTTTATTTTATCTATAGCATGTCCACTTTCATGTTTATTTTTCCTTGGAATAAAAATGTTCTAAAGTTACATGGCTTTCCACAATGCTTGTCTAATTCATTTTTCTCAACTGAGGCAATGAAATTCCACAGTCAGATTTTCTTATACATCTTAGTGTTTACCCTTGGTTAGAAAATCCAATTATTCTGGATTTCACAGGAGTTCTATTTTTTATTGATAATTTCTTTCAAACAAAAGCTAATCTTCAACTTCTTCAGGAGTTACTAGAAAAGGAAGCACCAGTTTGGAGAGAAAAATAAGAATATGGTTCTTTTAATTTTGAGCCCTTCGGCAGGATCTAAATCTCAGGTGCTCAGGATAAAATGTTGACTCTGGTGCTTTCTTCCCATACTCACAGTACTACAGAGACATTCGTAATGTTCCCTCTTCAAATTAGAAACAGTAAGTTGCATTTGCCTCCTGATACAGAGTCCTGGTACACTATGACAGAACATATATTCGAGCACGGAATTTATAAGTAAACCAACATTTCCTTGCACAAATGCGTAGGAGACTATTGAATATCAAGTATAGCACAAGGGTAAGACCACAGAGGAGACACCAGGATTCAGTGCCCCTCGTTTTTAAACAGTCGTTTCTCCAAAGAAAAAGCAACACTGGTTTGCAAAAGTCATATAATCTTTTCAAATTACTCTGCATAAAGGTGTACAAGTCTCCCAGAACATGGGGGGCCAGTTTATTACCAAGACGGCCTCTAAAAGGGATGGCTTCCCTCCTCCACCATCATCAGTGACATTGGAACACCCGGTCTGTGTCAGGAGGCTGGCTGGGTTTAAAAATCCAGGCTCACTTTCTGTTAACAAACCGCACGTGGATGGGCCCCCCTGGCATCAGCAGCCCATGGGTTTTTGCAGGAACGGCTTTAGTCCAAGAGGATGTTTTGATCTCAAAATGCTGAAGCAACTAAGAAGAGAAAGAGAGAGGGGGGATTCAAAATGGGGACAACAGAGGCCTCGCAGTGCTCTGAATGAGTGCCCCTCATCTTCCTGCAGTGGCCATGGCTGCAGGGAACCCAGGAAGCGGACATGGCCGTGGTGCAGTACACCAATCGCCGGTTAGGGGGATGCTGCGGGTCTGAAAGTAGCACTAGGTCCTGCACAGGAGCCCAGCCTGTCCACTGATCAACTGGGAAGTTCACGTGACAAAGATATGCAGACACAAATTCAAATGACTTCCATTTTCTCAGCCATTTCAAAACTCCAACTCCTCTGCTTCCTCTTTAGGTTGAGGTAAAGAAGGAATCAAAGGAGCAAAGAGGACAGAGGGACAAGGTTTCCCTCCGGCTGGGAACCTGAGGTGATATAGGCCCAAGGGGAGCATACTGCTGTTGGCAGGTGAATCATCCAAACAGGCTTCAGTGATTAATGTCCTCAATTTAAATATTCTCAATCTGTACCTTTGATTCCATTTCTCATTTTTGCGGTTCAAAAGGAGAACCAGCTCTACCATTCAGGGTCAAACTGGAAAGTACCTCAACAGTGAGTTTTAGGGGTGCTGGGTGGCTCAGTCAGTTAAGCGTCTGCCTTCAGCTCGGGTCCTGATCTCAGGGTCCTGGGATCAAGCCCCGCATCTAGCTCCCTGCTCAGCAGGGGAGTCTGCTTCTCTTTTTGCCCCTGCCCCCACTCGTGCTCTCTCTCTCTCTCTCTCAAATAAATAAAATCTTTAAAAACACACACACAGTGAGTTTTAAAGAGCACCAAAATATTCATCAGCCTAAAGCAATAACCTCTGCCACCAACTGGCCCTGGCCTGATGTTCAAGGTCAGGTTGGCTTAGGGAACTGAAGGCAACCTGCTCTAAAGACCCGTGTCAGGGGCGCCTGGGTGGCTCAGTCGTTAAGTGTCTGCCTTTGGCTCAGGTCATGATCCCAGGGTCGTGGGATCGAGCCCCGCATTGGGCTCTCTGCTCAGCGGGAAGCCTGCTTCTCCCTCTCCCACTCCCCCCTCTTGTGTTCCCTCTCTCGCTGTGTCTCTGTCAAATAAATAAATAAAATCTTAAAAAAAAAAAAAAAAAGACCATGTCAGAGCACGCATGGGTTCCTGGTGGGGGTGGAAGGGCCGTGCTCACAAGCACACTAGCTGCTGGCCCCTACCCTGCTGCCCACTGGGTCCAGAATAAAGTCCAGCCTAACGAAGTGTCAGTTTTGGAGAACATATAATGTCACATGGGATCCAAGCTGCCCACCCCCACCCTGCCCCCACTCCCTCTCTAGCCTCGTCCCCCAAGCGAAGCAGCAGGACCCACTGACGGGTCCTCAGGTGGGCTGGGGTTCCAGGGGAGGTCAGGCAGGGGGAAGGGGCAGGGCTGACTGGGGACATACGTTGGACCCCCTCCATTGTCACATTTCAAAAGCCAAGCTGAATGACCCGTATTTCAGCAGCTCCAACACGTTATAGCATCAAGATAGCTTCAGCAAAACATCTAACCTCTGACCTTCGGTTCTGACTTCACAGAACTGCTTGCACATCCCACATGGCAGGAGAACTCACGTGTAGGTCTCCTCACTTCAGGGCCAATGTGCCACATGGCCTTCTTCCCTTTCTGAATGGGCAACACTATGCTCACTAAAAAAAATCCAAACTACACAGGAAACGTACAAGCAAAAAACAAAGCCCTCTTGCGCCTCAAGTCCCAACTCCCAAGGAGTTAAAGCGTATTTCCTAAAAATTCTCTGTGTGATACAAATACCCTGTTCCCGTTTGACGGTGCTCCATTAATGTCCTTTCCCTTTCCGAAGCCAAAGGCATGTGCCCTGTCCTACTGGGGGAGACTCCATTTATTTGGTTAAGGAAAGCCCGTCCGTTAAGTCTGCTAAGAGATTTTCTTCATGAATGTGTGTGGAATGCTATAAATTCTTTCTGGGGGTGGTCATATAATTTTCCTCCTTCAATTAGCTACTGTGGCAAATGATATCAACAGATGTCCCTGAGGTGGGCCATCCTTGCATTCCTGAATACACGTGATGTGCTTGGAGATGCACTTCTGTTTCCTACACTGCTGGATTCGGTTTACCAATTTCTCATTTAGGATATTTTCCGTCTTTGTTAATAAATCAGATTGGCCGGTAGTTTTCCTTTCTCGTATTATCCTCTCCAGGTTTTGAATATTGGGGCTATGCAAGTCTCATAAAAATGAGACTTCCTTTTTCTAGTCTCTGTTTGTATAAGATGATGATTACCCATTCATCAAGGTTTGATAAAACTTGCAATGAAACTGTCTAGGTCTGGAACACTTGGGAGGTAAATCTTCTTACCACCAACTCCATGTATTCGGTATCTGAGGTCTATTCTCTCTTGAGTCAATTTGGGCAACCTACGTTTTCTAGTCCATTGTACATTTTATCTAAGTCTTCAAATGTATTAGCAAAAAAAAAAAAGCCATTTGTGGTATTTTCTTGATTTAAAAAAATCAACGACTGCATTTTTAGCCATGTCTCCTTTCTCATTCCTAGCACGGCTCATTTGTGCCCACTCTCTCTTTTTTTTTTCCTTGACAATTACAAATAATGATGCTCCATTTCTCTATTTGCACAAGTAGAAATGAGGACCCAAGGAAAAACTGCAGCAGGTACATTTGTATGTTAATAGCACCAAACAAACAAAACCCCACCGCTGCCACCAAACACCCCATTTCTGACCCCCTTCCAATGGGAGCACCGGGCGGGGCTGGCCTCTGTGCCCTCAGCTGCCATCTTGCTCTCGTGGTGTCCCCTCTGGTTCTTCAGGCAGCCAGAGCAGGGGCAGCAGTAAGCTCCATGGCCGACTCTCCGTAGGAAGTGGCCTCTGCCTGTCCCGGAGGCGGCTGCAGAATCTATGGAGCCAATTTTATGGAGCATGAGACCTTCCTGAACACCCAAGAGCAGACACTCAGAGCAGGTGCAGGGACAACAGCCGCTTCCACTTCTCTGGCACAGACTGTGTCCTTACACACCCAAGAAGTAGGTATTTGGCCTATTTCGTGCATAAGGGAATAGGCTTCGCATGGCTGAGAAACCTGCCCGGAGTGTCGGAACCGCAAACAGCAGAGCTGGGATTTGAGTCTGCTTGCCCCGGAACTGCCATCCACGCCGCACCGAGCTGCCTCTCACGTCAGACGCCGCCGGGATGGGCCAGTGTCCGCAGGGCCCACACTGTCCCCAGGAATGGCTGCGCTGGTAGCAACACCATTGAGCCTGGCCAGCAGCCACCACATCTCGACCAAGGGGGGGATGACCGTGTGACACACTGGTCACCGGGCTTCCTCCCACCTGAGCCGCCCACCTCGAGAGGTGTTCTGCTCCCACGCCTCCTGCCGCGTGCTCTCCGGCTGGGCAGAAGCCCCTCAACTTCCCAGCTCTCAGAGCCGTCCCCAAGTGCTGACCGTCCAGAATCCCTCTCCACCCCTGCCAGGCTGGCCAGGCTTCCACAGCGCCTTACGCTCTCTCAGGCCATCTGCCATCGAGGTCCTAACCTCTCAGTGTCCTGCTTTAAGCTCTGTGAGGCTGCAGGAGAGCACCCCCATGACATGGGGAGAAACGGAGGAAGGAGTCAAGACACCTGGATCGTGCCACGCACCTGCTACTCTGTGACCGTGGCAAGTGGCTCCAACTCTCTGAGCCTCAGTTGCCTCCTCAATAAAATGGGGATTCTGGGTCACCAGGTAATCTCTACATTCTTCCAATGCAATGTCAGTGGCAGTAGCTCCCAAACCTTGGGCCAAGGTCTTCCACGGCTAAGATATGTTAACAGTAGTCTTCCTAAACTTGCAGGGAAACCTAATGAGTAGAATTTTCTCTACTAAAGTGTTTTCTTTTATAAAATTTCCTTCAAACATGATTTAGCTCATGCTACAGCACAAACTGAAATACAGTATAGGCAGAAAAGCAACATTTTAATAGTAAGAGATTAAATATAACAAAACCAAGCCTTCCTGCTGTTTCACAACCTAAACAAGTGTGAGAACCACTGCGCGGCCTAAGTGGCTGGTTCACACGTCTCTCAGAGTGCGGCCCAGCAATCACCGGCGTCAGAAGCCCCTGGCAGCCCCACCCCAGACCCACCAAATTCCTATCTCTGTGGTGGCCTAGGAACCTGCATTCTAAGGATCCTCCTAATGCCTTTGCTGCTCCAAAACGTTCGAAGACCACTGGTTTGACACCTTCCCATTCATTTCTGTCGAGAGCTCCTCATGTGATGAAGAGCTGAGCTCTTGGACCCCTGTAGACCCACCACAGCATGCACACCTCCCAGTCCTCAGGCCTCCAAGAGCCCCAACTGCTGCTCCATGGTTCCAAGGAGAAAAGAGGCTCGGTGGGTGGTCAGGGGACCCAAGGAGGTGGCATTTTAAAATATAAAAGGGATTTAACATGAAGCTAGTGCATTTGAGTTCTCCAAATCACATCTCCTTTCCCACCTAAGTCTTGGTCTGGTGGAGCCCAGGAAATGAGGCCGAGGCAGAAGGCCAACGTCTGGCCCCCACACGCCTACCTGGATCAAGAGGAGGTGGATCTCCAGCTCTGCGATTCTCTGCCCAATGCAGCTCCGAACCCCGTACCCAAAGGGGATGGACCCAAAGTTGTCAACTCGGTCCAGGCTTCCCTTCCGCAGCCAGCGCTCTGGCCGGAACTCCCTGGGCCGAGGGAAGTTCTCATCCGCATAGGACGTGGCATAGTGGCAGAGGGCCAGCTGGGTCTGAGGACACCATTTGCAACAGAAAAGGAATAAAGAATAGGATCAGGCAAAAGCAGAGCAGAGGCAAGAACCCGGTTGGCCGGTCCCTCCCGAGGTGCTTCTGGCCAGGAGGAGCCACGTAAGGGCCCCCACGGACAGCAGTCCTCCTTCAATGGACGCCCACCTCTCATGCCACTGCAGCCACTGAGGAGATTCAAGTCCTTCAAACCTCTCCCCCCACCCCCACAACTGCTGTGTCCCCCAGCCCCTGAGGGAGGGAGGAGGAGAAAGGCCTGCGAGCTACAGAAACATCTGGCTTTGCTTTTGCCGGGGCAATGAGCACCTCCTTGCTTCCAAAGCCCCATCTTCATTATAAAATACATGCAGTAGGAAAGGAACTTATTGATATTTGCTTGGGCTCAAGGACTTCCTAATATACCAGCAGATTTCCCGCTCAGCCACCATGGCAGAGCCCAAGTCCCCACACCCTGGCAACCAAACTCACGCCTTTGGGAATCAGGTACCCGCCAACGACCAGGTCTTCCTGGGTGACTCGGCCGTTCCCCGGCAGCACTGGAAACAGCCTGGAAAAGAAGCAGGAATGGGGTGGTCACTTTTAAAGTACTTTGCTAAACTTTCAAGAATCTGGACATTTTGCCATTTTCATTTTTCTAAAACGTAACTCGCGGTCCAGTTTCAACTAAGAAATCTCATAAGGATCTTCATGGCTCCTTAGCTTTGGCCAGGGAGTAGTCTAAGGAATGGGAAAACAGGTCCCCTAGTCAAAAATGTTTATGAAACACAAAGCAGAGTTTTGAACGTGCTACTGTGTTCCCAGAAGGGATAATCCCAAGTCTGGGAAATTTATGTGCGCATGGGACCCCCTTTATCAAGGAACAGTCCACAGGACTCAGGGGCCCTGGAAACACATGTTGAGAAATGCTCTACTTCAGCTTTTGGGCTGTCTCCAAGAGGCAATCCAGAGAAAACTCTGAATAAAACTGCAATCGACAAATACCAGTAAACACACAGCTAGCTTTTTTTCCCCCGAGGTTAAACAACATGCTGTGGATTGAGGATGCACCACAACTTGAAACACCATTATCAAGTCAAGTTTAAAAGAATTATCATAGGGTATACCATGTATCCACTTCTGCTCTTCTACACGGCAGTTCCTCAACAAAATCCTTGAACCTCAGAATCCTTGAACCTCAAAGGAGGAAGAAATTTCACTGGCCACCTGATCCTACCTCCCACCCAAACCCACCGAAGGCCACCCATATCCCTCACGTCCAGGCTTTTCCGAGTGTTGGTAAAGCCCTGTCCAGGAGCGAATGAGTCCATTTGGTGTCACCAATCTAACTAGCATATCCACACAAGAACCACAGTAAGCAGGTCTGGTAATTAGCCAAACAGCCCAAAATATTTTCCTGATCAATCCATCTTGTTCTGCTTTACTTTCAGAGGAACAGGAACCATGGAGTACTGATCCAGGAGCATGCTGGGGAACTTGGTGAACCAAATGACTAAAGCAGGTACCATGTCATGGGGTGATGGCTCCAAAGAGCTTTATGAAGAACAACTAATATTTCAGACCATAAAACAGAACAGCCTTTCTGCTATTCTGACAAGAGCAGAGAGGAAACAGATAGTTATAACCATCTCCTTCCTTAACATTTTGGCCACTGAAGGTTGTTGGCCCATTTGTTTGGGACCCGGTTTTTAAGTCCAAAGCATAAATCATAGTGATAAAGAATCAGAGACTTAAAAGACAGTTTTTGACATGAATTTTGATGAGCCTTTTACCTCAGCGTTTCCTTCAGCAGAGCTCTGACCAGTGGGACTTTGGGGACGTCGGCTGCTGTTGGGACGTGCCTTTCCCCCAAATTCTTAACGATCTCCCGGTACACGGTCTGCTGCACTTCTGGGTGCCTCGCAAGGAGATACACTGCCCAGGATAAGGTGAAGGACGTCTGATAAAGAAACAGGCAGGCACAGGCACGTAGGTGAGTAACACCAGGACTTAAGCAGCAGGCAAGGTCGGCCAGGAAGTCACGTAAGCATAAGCCCATGTGCAAAGTCATGTCCATTCAACTCTATCTGAGCACGTTAGGGCTTAGCAAAGCAAAAGCTGATTTTCCCTAAATCATGCCAGAAAAAAAACAAATATTTTTGGAAAGTAGCATCAGCTATGTGATTCAATTGCTCTTTCAATGAAGGGCTGCAGGAGAAATTATTTTTGAACTTTTTTGGATCACATAACAGCAATCCTCTTCGATGGCGTCGGAGAGGACCTAAGGATGCTGGTCAAGCCTGGAAGTGGTGCCTGGAACTTTCTGTGACCTTCTTTGCAAGGGTCATCTGGTTTTTTGCTAGGAAGGGCCAAAGCCTGCCGGTCAGCCCAGGAACTGTTCAGTCTGGCACTGCGCAGGCCCACGATGGCTGGGCGGGGCCTGCTCTGGCTGCCTCCTGGTGGGGGGAGGGGCGGTATTTGTCCTCCACTGTTTCCATGCTCTTCTTAAGTAAAGCAACTTATAAGGATTTAATAGATCATTTATGCAAAACAGTACCATTTTTTTATACCACGTCTCAGACTGAAGAATTGAATTTCTGGTTACTGAAAATAATTATATCTTATTCTCCTAGGTTCCAAGACTCTCACTACAATTTTCCCTATTATCTATGTGACTGTATTTCACTCTCATAAACAAGGAAAGTCCACAGTATAAATGCCTTTTCTTTTACCTAAAAAAGTCAGTAGACCATACTGATATCATTTCCCTGTAATAGATATTATAAGTTTTTAGAGGGCAAGCTCTCCTATAATATACATAATGTTCAAGTTCTTCCTTATAAATGATAAGGAAAAAATTTAGAAATTTCTATTAAAATCACATTTCTGTGGAAAAACCAAATGCGGTATATCCATACAATGGAATACTACAGGCGTACCTTGGAGATATTGTGGATTGGGTTCCATACCACCACAATAAAACGAGTATCACAATAAAGCAAGTCAAATGAGTTGTTTGCTTTCCTAGTGCAAATAAAAGCTATGTTTACATTATACTGTAACCTAGTTAGTATGCAATAGCATTATGTCTAAAACAACAATGTGCCCACTTTAATTTAAAAATACTTTATTGCTAAAAAATGTTAACCATCACCTGAGCTTTCAGCAAGTCCTAATCACCCACTGAGCACAGACCAATGATTCTATTTTTATATGTTATTATAACAAATATAATATATACTTATATATTATACATTATAACAAATATAACATATATTATATATTGTTATAACAGATATAATAATAATGAAAATGTTTGAAATATCATGAGAATTAGCAAAACGTGACATGGAGACACAAAGTGAGCAGATGCTGTTGTAAAAATAGAGCCGATAGACTTGCTCAATGCAGGGTGGCCACAAGCCTTCAATTTGTAAAATAAAAACAACACATTAATCTGTGAAGCACAGTAAAGCGAGGGATGCCTGTACTCCACAATAAAAAAGAATAAACTACTTTGATATGCTACTACATCGGTGAATCCTGAAATCATTTGCTGACTGAATGAAGCTGGATGCAAAATACACACTGAATAATTCCATTCCTATAAATTTCTAGAAAAGTGCGAACTGATGCTCAGCATCAGAAAGCAGATCAGCGGTTGCCTGGGGCAGGGAGAGACGGACTGAAATGGGGGTAAGGAAATTCCAGGGGTGGTAGAAATGTTCAGGATCTTGATGGTGGTGGTAGTTTCCTAAATGATTGCATTTGTGCTTATCCGGTATCTGCCAACAAGTTATATCAAATTGTACGGTTTAAAAGGATGCAGTTTCTTTTGCATAAATTATACTGAAATAAAGTTTTTTAAGTAATATTTTAGAAAATGAATATGAATTGTAAGAACGCTTCTGCTGATGTGGCCTCCAGGGGCCTCTGGTAGGAACGGTCCTTTCTGTGCTCCACCTCATGTGATGCTCTTAGTTACCACCAGGGGGCAGGAGGGACAACGCACCCAAATCCGTTCAGAGGCAAGGCCAACCACTCACTCATCCCTTCCCCATTCAAGCAAACCCACACCACCCATCACATTCACATGACTGATTAGAATTTTCATTGATCACATTGATTTCATTGGTTAAATTGTTTTATTGCTGTAGAAGATCCATAAGAATAAGGAGTTTTTACTGTTTTTTGCTTTTACATGTTTATGTGACATCATAATAAAAACAATGTCAACCCTGGGGGAGGGGGTTCTCCCTTTAAACAGAAGGTCTGTGCCTTATTCAAGTTCAGGAAGCACTCCTGTAAAGGAAAAGGTTTGAGGTCATGAGCTTAGTTGTTTAGTTTTGAAGGGCTTTGGAAAGAGTAAAGCACCAGGCAAATCTTAATTATTTCACGCAACTAACTTTTCCTCCACCAAATACTAAAAGCCTAGCCCTGCTTTTTCCTGTTTCACTACTTCTTTTTAGCAAATTTAAAAATTTCTCTGTACATATATCCATATGTATATCATTTTTCATACATGAATAAATGTATCCTATTACACATATGTTTTAGGAGGAAACTTGGCTCCTATCCCCCCACAACTCCCCACCCCCCAGGCAGGTAACCCATGTTAACAACCCAGTGTGCACCCTCCATACTTCCTCCACACTCATAAAATCACATACAGGTACGGACGTGCACACAGACGGGCAGGGGCCGGGCCACTGTTTGTTTTACCAACGGGAGCACGGCATACACAGTTTCTGTGGCTTCATTTCTCACTTAACAACAGGGGATGCAATTCCCACCCAGTCCATTGACAGTGCTTTGTTTCATTCAGATATTCATCCTTCCTTGGTCATAGTAGGTTATTCATCTGTTACAATAAATCTATTCATCGGGATCTTACTTAAGACTGATAGACATGGGGTCCCTGGGTGGCTCAGTTGGTTAAGCGTCTGCCTTCGGCTCAGGTCATGATCCCAGGGTCCTGGGATCCAGTCCCACTTTGGGCTCTTTGCTCAGTGGAGAGTCTGCCTCTCCCTCTCCATCTGCTTCTCCCCCCAGCTCATGCGCTCTCTCGCTCTGACAAATAAATAAATAAAATCTTAAAAAAAAAAGACTGATAGACACACATATTCATAAGTCGAACTGTTTATTAAACTTTTCTTTCTTTATGCTCTCATTAGCAGGTTTTGGTTTAAAAGTGATGGTGGCTTTATAAAATGAATTGGGGAGTCCTCCATGACCTGCAACACTTTAAATGATAAATAATAAGGTTTCTAACGTCTGTGCCTTCTTCATTTTTGATATTATGAAGCAATGGACCAATGCTTGCAAATCGGGAATGATTTTTAAACTTTAAAACATATTGTTACTTTGTGTGCATGATAACTGAATCGGGGTTGCATTTTTTGCAGAATTATGGTTTTACGTTTTAAAATACATGTATATTATTTAAAAGTTAGAGTTTCCTCCTGGAGACATTCAGCAGTGAAGCAGATGTTCAGTTAGCACCAACACAAATGCACATATGAGATTACTCGGAAAGGCCCCTAGCTTCAGCTGTGCTTTGCTTATCAAGAAGAGAGCAAGGCTGAGACGCTCACCGTGTCGACGCCAGCCAGCAGCATCTCTGTGATGTTGGCATAGATCTCCTCCAGCGTCAGCTCCTGACTGAGGAAGAGGCATGTAAGCAGCCCCCCACTCACGCTCTCCCCACGGTCCATGTGGCACTGTATGTCCCTCAGCTTGTTGTCAACGTGGATTTGGCCTGTTTGAAAAGAGTTATTTCTTTTGAAAGAAGTTTTGGTTGAGAGTAATCTCTTCATCCTCCCAATAACTTAATCTGTGGCAGGTTCCAAAGCTAAACGAAACCCAGGTCGATTTACTGTCAACCTGGGAAGCTCATCCACGTGCTTGTTTGTATAAATGAATGAGAAGTTAAAAACAGGGGCACCTGGGTGGCTCAGTTGGTTAGGCATCTTCCTTCGGCTCAGGTCATGATCCCAGGGTCCTGGGATCGAGTCCCAGGTCAGGCTCCCTGCTCTGCGGGAAGCCTGCTTCTCCCTCTCCGACCCCCATTCATGCTCTCTCTCGCTATCTCTTTCTTTCTCTCAAGTAAATAAAATCTTGAAAAAAAAGTTAAAGACAAGCTAAGCATCTCTTCCTCTCTAAAAATAATGCAGAAGATATTTGCAAATGTTTGCTTTACTCATCAAAGAGCCAAGAAAGCTTTGGAGTAACAAAACTACAGATCCCTTCTTTTTTTTTTTTCCTACTATGTTTCCAGAAGACAGAATGGAGTGAGCGTAAAGGCCATGTTACATAAAAAGATAGTGGCACTTTCAATCCATTAGAACTTACATATTCAAATAAATGTTGGCCTTCAAAAGACACTACGGGACACATCTTTCAACGTCAGTGTTGTTCTAAAAACATTGTTCTAACAAACATTTTGCAAAGCTTTTCTTTTTGGAAATTCTTCGTTAGCTATGCAGGGAAACTAATCTCGCTTTGCTGGGTTTGAACACAGTATTGTTTCCTAGTTTGTTTTGCCAGAGGAAGTTGTCTCTTTCCAAAAAGCTGCAAATGAGAATGTTCGAGTGAAAGTGCACAGGCCCAAAACGCTGTCCATCTCAAGCACTGACAGAATTACTGGACCAAAGTCATCATCTCCCTTAGACAACATTTACTTGCATAAATCACCGCTAGCATGTTTGTCACAATAAAAAGAATTAAAAAATGAGAAATCGGTCGTGTTGCTGAACCCACATGCATCTCGTCATCTGAGAAGCCGAGCCAAATACCGACCGGGTCCAAGTAAAAACGCGCAACTGCATCAGGCCACCCTCCGGAACGTCGCCCCGCCGGCGGCATGAGCATCAGGTGCACCACGATCCGCGCAGTTGTGTCAACTGGTGAGACAATAGGTGCCCCTCGAATCTTCTCTTACTGAATTTGAAGAGGCCGTCCCAGGACCTGCAGAACTCCCGCCAGGGTTTCGGGATGAAGGGGCGCAGCCACCTGGGGATGGCGCCCGCGTACATGGAGGTCTTGAACATGCTGAACATGAGCCCCAGAGCCTCGATGTAGTCCACGGTGGGCTGTGGGACGTTGTTCTCCAGGCAGCCCAGGCGGCTCTCATAAAGGATGGTGGCCACCCCTGCACAGGAGAGAGAGTTTAAAAACCCTCTTCCTCTCCATTACTCACAGTATCAACATGCAATATCCAGCCATAAAAGTAAGTTGCAAAAGTAATCGAGGTGCCTTCCTCCAGCGAGGTTCTACTGTATCACCAGAGGTTTCCTCTACCAGGTCCTGAGCTACAGGGCTCTGAGTAGTCAGTGCTGATGGAAAACAGGTCGGCAGGTCATTCCTTCTGCCTGGCAGGGCTCAGCCGCATCACACCCCCTCCCTCCCTCCCCTCCCGAGGGTTTGTTCAACACCCAGGATGCAAAGACCCCAACCTTTTGGCCACTTGCCCAACGTTGGGGAATTGAAAGGTGGCTCCTCTGGGCCATGAAGGGGGGAGCGCCAGAGAGCCTCAGGAGCAGAGGGAACAGCCTCAATGAATCAGGAAAAAGCAGGATTTTCCACTGTGTTTACAACTCATCTCTCTGTTGATTTCGTTACTTTGTTCAGGGAGCATTAATATAACTTTAAAAAGTTAACTTAAAAATTAAATTTGAAATAAGGTAAACTCACTTTTAAAAAAGGAGAACCCTGATAGAAGGTCCTTGGGAAAAAGCAAAGTACAAAACAAGATGTTTGGTTCACCACTGTTTTGTTTTGGTTAAAGTTATAGAGCCCCACATCAGGCTCCTTGCTCAGCGGGGAGCCTGCTTCTCCCTCTGCCTTGCCTGTCCCTCCCCCTGCTTGTGCTCTGTCTCTCTCTCCTCCTCTAACCAAAAAAAAAAAAAAAAGAATATTCACACGTATCCCTTAAAGAAACTGGTGACCTCCCCAGGTCAAGAGAGAGGGAGAGAGCGGGGACTTTTCAATGACTACCTTTGGGGTTTGATTTTTGACTTTAGGACATGGATGGGAATATCCTACCCATCCCACATGAATTTTAAAAGCCAGAATGACTGTGGTAGAGGCCCTCTAAACTTCTGTTTGCTACAAACTGTGCTAAAGCAAAATGTGCAGGAATTAGGAGCATGATTCTTGAGTTAAAAAGACCTGGATTTGAAACTAAGTTTTTGTCACTAAAAATGGAGGCAGGTTTTCAGTTTCCCCACTTGTAAACCAGTGGCGGTGGAACACCTGGCTAAGTTAGCACCATGAGGGCTGAGGGGCTCAGCACAGTGCCTGCTGGGGACACAGGGCATGCCCAGTGGATGAGAACTATCATTTTGGGCAAATGTCCTTTCTTCTATCTACCTCCTGACTTCACCTCACCTTCCATTGAATATTTGAAGAAAAGGTCATTGACATTGGTCACAGTTTCTCCATCTTCTGCCTGGCTCTTGAGGATGTAGATTCTTTTAATTAAATCAGCAATAACTTGGTTGATTTCTCCTGAAAAAATGGCCACATCTCTTGGTTTCAGAATTCTTTGTCTCAATACACGTCTCATCTTGAGCCACTGTTCACCCTCCCTAGAAGAGTAAAGTGAGCTTCAAATAATCTTACTTCCATTGACATTCTGGAAAAGAACTCAGGGAACCTCTGAGAGTTTCCCCAGCAATAAAAAAGCCAACAAGGTCTGCCGATCCAAATGGAATTAAGATACTGTGCAGGGAGAGGAGAGTAACTTCAGCCTTGCCGTCTGTTCCCCTTGAAGCAAACTCTAAGGGGAAAAACTACCCTGGGAATCATCTTTATGAAAGTAATATGATTTCCTTTGAAAAACCTTGCAAAACTGTTATAATAATGAGACATGAGGCTGTTGTGATTAGCAAAAGAGAAAAAGGTTTATGTGTATAAACTCCTGAACCCTGAGCCCTGAACTGAGCTCCTGGGCAGAGAGTGGATAGTGGATGCCAAGCCGCAGGTGATGGTGCAGAGAGCAAAGAGCTTTTGCAGCATTTGGCCACTCCCCTCCAGGGCTGGACCAGTGGGGAGGAGGTATTTGATGATTTCCCTCAGAGCAGAAGTTGAGGGGCTCTGGTGATATCCAGTCCCAGCTTTTATTTACCTCATTTGAGAATCCTATGGTTGTGTTTCTCCCCAATTCATGCATAGGGCATATATATATATATATATATATATATATATATATATTTATAAATAATAAAAATCACAAATAAAATTCCTAACCAAAGGGATTTGGACCAGGGGATCCACAGATGATCTGTGTTCTCCTTCTTGCCTGGGACTGTGCTGATTAGCTCTTAGGGGCACAGAGGTGTCAGTGAGCCTTGTTTACAAGTAATAATCATAGCCTGTTATGAGACGGGAACAGCATCACATAGTGATCCATGCAGGAAGGATCTTAGCCCCTCTTCAGGGCCTCCTAAAGCAGCTACCTGCCTCCTTCCCTGCCCACAGATCAGCTCTGTGATCCCCCCCTCACTGAGAGGACACCTACAGCCTCCGAGCACTGCTTGAGAAACAATTCCTCCCCTCTCCCAAGCTAGTGTGACCCGACCTTGTCCCTGCCATCAAATCTCTTCCCAGAGGAGAAGGGACAGGGCCCTCAGCACCAGTATTTAGGAGATCATGCAAAGAGGCTATTTTGACACTACTCCACTGGGAGTTGTGCAGTTTATTAAAGACTGGTTTTCAGAGCCCAGCCTCAAGGCAGGGGTCTCCCAACCATGGTCCGCCTGGGCCACATACTCACGCCGAGATGAGCCCGGTGGATCTCCCTCGTAAGTGTCGGTACTCCTGCCAGGACCCCATGTCGGCTCTCTGGGGCACAGCCCCCTCTGCCCGGAGCACCTGAGCCACCATGTCTCGGTCTGCAATAGATACTACAGACTGAAGACCAAAGTGAGACTTGAAGATTTTTCCATATTCCTGTGTGTGCTTCTGCTGCAATACCATGGAGAAACCAAAAAAGGAAAAAATACAGATATGATATACCTTTGACATAAACATTTCTATGTGTTAGGGGAGAGAAAATTGGGGCAGAGGAAAGCTCTACATTATACAGAGCTGAATCAGAGTTGTAACTTTACATATTCCTGAGATAAATGTACTTGCACGTCATTAACCATATTCACATAAGTTTTCTTATTCTTTAGAGCTATGTTTTTAACAATACTTAGCTGTGTGGAGCAACAGGAGAGAAATGTCATTATGGATGGAAATGAACTGCAGAGCCTTCAATGGCCTGAGCCAAAAAGACTGTGCCAGCCCCTGACCCAGACCCTCAGCAGCTCTGCCACCCTGTTCTGCAGAGAGAGAGCCCTCTGCAGGCAATCTGTAATGAACCTGTAAAAATGGCCCCCAGCAAGAAAATGAAAGACAGCATCCAGATTAGAAAGAGAGAAGTAAAGCTACCTTTAATCAGAGAAGACATGGATCTTCCATATAGAAAATTCTAAGGAATCCACTAGAAAACTATCTGAACTAATAAACAAGTTCAGCAAGCTTGCAGGATATAAGATCAATATACAAAAGTCAGTTGTATTTCCATATACTAGCAATGAACAATCCCAAAAGAAAAGTAAGAAAACAATTCCATTTATAATAGCATCAAAAACAATAAAATGCTTAGAAATAAATTTAACAAAGAAAGTGCAAAACTTATACTTTGAAAGCCATAAGAGATCATTGAAAGAAATTAAAGGAGACATATCCCATGTTCATGGGTTGGAAGACTTAATATTATTAAGATGGGAATACTCCCCAAATTGACCCATAGATTCAACATAATCTCTATCAGAATTTCTGTTGACCTCTTTGTAGAAAATTAACAAGCTTAAAATGGAAATGCAAGGGACCAAGAATAGAAAACAACCCTGAAAAAAAAAAAAAAGAGCAAAGTTGAAGGCTTCCCTTTTCTCTATTTCAAAACTTGCTACAAAAGCAACAGTAAGAGAGAAGGAAAGATGGCGGAGGAGTAGGGGATCTTATTCCAACTGGTCCCCGGAATTGAGCTGGATATCCACCAGACCACTCTGAGCACCCACAAAACCAGCCTGAGGTGTAAGAAGATCTGGATCTCTACAAACAGAATATCACAGGCGGTTGGTTTTGAGGTACGAAGCAGGGAGCTGTGATTCCGTGGGCAGATATCAGAGGATAAACGGCAGCGGGAGGGTGCCTGGACATGGGGATCCTACACCGCCGGTGAGTGACAGCCTCGCGCGCAGCGGACGGGCACAGACTCGCAGACCGGCAGTGTCGGGAAAGGACTTTAGGGCAGCCCCCAGGGCGGAAACCCGGAGCAGCGGGTCGCGGGGGCGAACTGGGAGTGGCTGGTGGTTTTAGAAGCACGAAGGGCAGAGACGTGCCCCGACCTGGAGGGAGGCAGGACTGGGAGCACTGCAGAGGGGCGCACAACCCAGGATGCTGCAGTTTATAGTAGCACGGACAGAAACGGAGACAGTGTGGCCTGGAGAGCTCACTGAAGAACAGACTGTGATCTCTCTGCTCTGAGGCAGAGGGCTGGAAATGGTCTCTTCTGCTCTGACTCATGGAAGAGATGCGGAAAGCCACCAGGGAAAGGCGCCAGAGAACAAAAGCCCCAAAGACTGATTCCCACTGAGCCCATCCACCGCCACAGGGGCCCAGGGCAACTCCACCCGAACAGGATTGCCTGAGTAACAGCGCAGCAGACCCCTCCCACAGAAGACAGGCTGGGAAAACAAGAGGCCAGCAACCCTAAGGTCCCAAGAAAACAGGTGCATCTTGTTTGGGTGCTGGTCAATAATTTCGACTCTATACATTCCCTCAAACACCCATCAACAGAATGACTAGGAGGAGGAGCCCCCAAAACAGAAAAGACTCAGAGATTATGACTTATGCTGCAGATTTACAAATGGATGCAGATATAACCAAGATGTCAGAGATGGAATTCAGGCTAGCAATTGTGAAGACAATGGCTAGAATGGAGAAATCAATTAATGGTAACATAGAGTCTCTAAGGGCAGAAATGAAAGGTGAATTGGCAGAACTTAAAAATGCTATCAGTGAGATCCAATCCAATCTAGATAATCTAACAGCTAGGGTAAGTGAGGCAGAAGAACAAATAAGCGACCTGGAAGACAATATAATAGATAAAAAGGGAAAAGAGGAGGCCAGGGAAAAACAACTCAGAATCCATGAAAATAGAATCGGAGAAATAAGTGACACCATGAAGCATTCCAGTGTCAGAATAATTGGAATCCCGGAAGGAGTGGAGAGAGAGAGAGAGGACTAGAAGATGTATTTGAGCAAATCGTAGCTGAGAACTTCCCTAATCTGGGGAATGAAACAAACATTCACGTCCTAGAGGCAGAGAGGACCCCTCCCAAGATCAAGGAAAACAGGCCAACACCCCGGCATGTAATAGTAAAATTTGCAAATCTTAGAACCAAGGAAACCATCTTAAGGGCAGTTAGGGGGAAGAGATTCCTTACATACAGAGGGAGGAACATCAGAATAATATCAGACCTATCCACAGAGACCTGGCAAGCCAGAAAGGCCTGGCAAGATATATTCAGGGTACTAAATGAGAAGAACATGCAGCCAAGAATACTTTATCCGACAAGGCTGTCATTTAGAATGGATGGAGAGATGAAGAGCTTCCACGACCGGCAGAAACTGAAAGAATATGTGGCCACTAAGCTGGCCCTGCAAGAAATATTAAGGGGGGTCCTATAAAAGGAGAAAGACCCCAACAGTGATATACAACAGAAATTTACAGGGACAACCTATAAAAACAATGTCTTCACAGGCAACATGATGACAATTAATTCATATATTTCGATAATCACTCTCAACGTGAATGGCCTAAATGCTCCCATAAAACGGCCCAGGGTTGCAGATTGGATAAACAGACAGGACCCATCCATATGGTGCCTACAAGAGACTCATTTTGAACCTAAAGATACATCCAGACTGAAAGTGAAGGGATGGAGATCCATGTTCCATGCCAGCGGACCTCAAAAGAAAGCTGGGGTAGCAATTCTTATATCAGACATATTAGATTTTAAACTAAAGTCTGTAATTAGAGACACAGAAGGACACTATATCATTCTTAAAGGGTCTATCCAACAAGAAGATCTAACAATTGTAAATATCTATGCCCCCAACATGGGAGCAGCCATCTATATAAGCCAACTGTTAACCAAAATAAAGAGTCATATTGATAACAATACGTTAATTGTAGGAGACCTCAATACTCTACTCTCAGCAATGGACAGATCATCTAAGCAGAAAATCAAGGAAACAAGAGCTTTGAATGATACACTGGACCAGATGGACCTCATAGATATTTACAGAACATTCCACCCTAAAACAACAGAATACTCATTCTTCTCGAGCACACATGGAGCTTTCTCCAGAATAGACCACATACTGGGTCACAAATCAGGTCTCAACCAATACCAAAAGATTGAGATTATTTCCTGCATATTCTCAGACCACAATGCTTTAAAACTGGAACTCAATCACAAGAAAAAATTTGGCAGAAATTCAAACACTTGGAAGCTAAAGACCACTCTGCTCAAGAATGTTTGGGTCAACCAGGAAATCAAAGAAGAACTTAAACAATTCATGGAAATCAATGACAGCGAAAACACATTGGTCCAAAACCTATGGGATACTGCAAAGGTGGTCCTAAGGGGCAAATACATAGCCATCCAAGCCTCACTCAAAAAATAGAAAAATCCCAAATTCACCAATTAACTCTACACCTTAAAGAACTAGAGAAAAAGCAACAAACGATGCCTAAGCCACGCACTAGAAGAGAAATAATTAAAATTAGAGCAGAAATCAATGAATTAGAAACCAGAAACACAGTAGATCAGATCAACGAAACTAGAAGTTGGTTCTTTGAAAGAATTAATAAGATTGATAACCACTGGCCAGACTTATCCAAAAGAAGAGAGAAAGGACCCAAATTAATAAAATTATGAATGAAAGGGGAGAGATCACGACTAACACCAAGGAAATAGAAACAATTATTAGAAATTATTATCAACAACTATATGCCAATAAACTGAGCAATCTGGATGAAATGGAGGCCTTCCTGGAAACCTATAAGCTGCCAAGACTGAAACAGGAAGAAATTGACAACCTGAATAGGCCAATAATCAGTAACGAGAGTGAAGCAGTGATCAAAAACCTCCCAAAAAACAAGAGTCCAGGGCCTGATGGATTCCCTGGGGAATTCTACCAACCATTCAAAGAAAAAATAATACCTATTCTACTGAAGCTGTTTCAAAAAATAGAAACAGAAGGAAAACTTCCAAACTCATTCTATGAGGCCAGCATTACCTTAATCCCCAAACCAGGTAAAGACCCTATCAAAAAAGAGAATTTCAGACCGATATCCCTGATGAATATGGATTCCAAAATCCTCAACAAAATCCTAGCTAATAGGATCCAACAATACATTAAAAGGATCATCCACCACAACCAAGTGGGATTTAGCCCCGGGATGCAAGGGTGGTTCAACATTCGCAAATCAATCAATGTGATAGAACACATTAATAAGAGGAGGGAGAAGGACCATATCGTCCTCTCAACTGATGCAAAAAAAACATTTGACAAAATACAACATCCTTTCCTGATTAAAACTCTTCAGAGTACAGGGATAGAGGGAACATTCCTCAAGTTCATAAAATCCATCTATGAAAAACCCACAGCGAATATCATCCTCAATGGGGAAAAGCTGAGAGTCTTTCCCTTAAGATCAGGAACACATCAAGGGTGCCCACTCTCACCACTGTTGCTCAACATAGTACTAGAAGTCCTAGCAACAGCAATCAGACAACAAAAAGAAATAAAAGGTATTCAAATTGGCAAAGAAGAAGTCAAACTCTCGCTTTTCGCAGACGACATGATACTTTATGTGGAAAACCCAAAAGACTCCATCCCCAAATTACTAGAACTCATCCAGCAATTCAGTAATGTGGCAGGATACAAAATCAATGCACAG
>NW_022589704.1:107853031-107869202 GCF_004348235.1 Phoca vitulina
ATCTATAAAGAACTTCTCAAACTCAACACCCAAAAAACAAATAATCAAGTCAAAAGTGGGCAGAAGAGATGAAAAGACACTTCTCTGAAGAAGACATACAAATGGCTAACAGACACATGAAAAAATGTTCATCATCATTAGCCATCAGGGAAATTCAAATCAAAACCACATTGAGATACCACCTTACACCAGTTAGAATGGCCAAAATGGACAGGGAAAGAAACAACAAATGTTGGAGAGGTTGTGGAGAAAGGGGACTCCTCTTACACTGTTGGTGGGAATGCAAGTTGGTACAGCCACTTTGGAAAACAGTGTGTAGGTTCCTCAAAAATTTAAAAATAGAGCTACCCTATGACCCAGCAATTGCACTACTGGGTATTTACCCCAAAGACACAGATGTAGTGAAAAGAAGGGCCATATGCACCCCAATGTTCAGAGCAGCAATGTCCGCAATAGCCAAACTGTGGAAAGAGCCGAGATGCCCTTCAACAGATGAATGGATAAAGAAGATGTGGTCCATGTATACAATGGAATATTACTCAGCCATCAGAAAGGATGAATACCCAACTTTTACATCAACATGGATGGGACTGCAGGCGATTATGCTAAGTGAAATAAGTCAAGCAGAGAAAGTCAATTATCATATGGTTTCACTTATTTGTGGAACATAAGGAATAGCATGGAGGACATTAGTAGAAGGAAGGGAAAAATGTGGGGGGAGGGGAATTGGAGGGAGAGATGAACCATGAGAAACTATGGACTCTGAGAAACAAACAGGGTTTTAGAGAGGAGGGGGAGGGAGGACGGGTTAGCCCGGTGATGGGTATTAAGGAGGGTGCATACTGCATGGAGCACTGGGTGTTATACAAAAACAATGGATGGTGGATCACCACATCAAAAACTAATGATGTATTGTATGGTGACTAACATAACATAATAAAATTAAAAAAAAAAAAAAGCAACAGTAACCATGACAATGTAATAGTGACATGAGGATAAACATCTAAACCACGGGAGTAGAACTGAGAATTCAGAAATAAACCCGTACATCTCTGGTCAATTGATTTTCAACAAGGGTGCCAGTGCCAAGACAATTAAATAGGGGAAGAATAGTCTCTTCAACAAATGCTGGGACAAATGGGTATCTACAGGCAAAGAATGAACTTATACCCTTCTCTCATACCAGATATAAATATTACCTCAAAAGGGTTCAAGTCCTAAAGGTAAGAGCCAAAATTATAAAATTCTTAGAAGAAAAGACAGGGGTAAATCTTCATGACCTTGAATTTGGCAATGGTGTCTTAAGATATAATACCAAAACCACAAACAACAAAAGAAAAAGTAGATAATTGGACTTCATTAAAATTTAAAACTTTGGTGTTTCAAAGGACACTATAAAGAAAGTAAAGGATAATCCCCAGAATTGAGAAAATATTTGCAAAGCACATATCTGATAAGGGACTTGTATGTAAAACATATAAAGAACTATGACAACTCAATAAAACAATGAACCAATTAAAGACTGGGCAATTATTTGAATGGACATTTCTCCAAAGAAGATATACAAATGGATAATAAGCAGATGAAAAGAAGCTCAACATCATTAGTCATCAGGGAAATGCAAATCATAATCACAATGAGATGCCACTTCACACCCACTAGAATGGTTGTAATCAAAAGGATAGGTAATAACAAGCCCTGGCAAGAATGTGGAGAAATCACAACCTCTTACACTTGCTGGCTGGAATGTACATACTGCAGCCACTTTGAGAAACGGTCTGGCAGATTCTCAAAAGGTTAAAATCGAGTTACTATTTGACTCTGAAATTCCACTCCTAGATATATATCCAAAGAAATGAAAACATATGTCTATACAAAAATAAACTTATACTGAACGTTCATAGCTGCATTTTTCACAATTAGGAAAAAGGTGGAAACAATCCACGTGTCTGTCAACTGATGAATGGACAAGCAAAATGTAGTATGTTCTTACACTGGAATATTATTTGCCCATAAAAAGAAATGAGGCACTAGTACACACCACAACATAGATGAACCTTGAAAATGTGATGCTCAGTGAAAGAAGCCAGACACAAAAGACCACATGTTATGATCCAGTTATATGAAATGTCCAGAATAGGCCAGTCTACAAAGACAAAAAGTAAATTAGTGGTTGCTTATGGCTGGGGGGATGGAGAGTTGGGGAGTGACAGCTAAATGAAACAATATGGGGTTTCTTTTCAAAGTTATGAACATGTTCTGGGGCGCCTGGGTGACTCAGTCATTAAGCGTCTGCCTTTGGCTCAGGTCATGATCCCAGGGTCCTGGGATCAAGGCCCGCATCAGGCTCCCTGCTCGGAGGGAAGCCTGCTTCTCCCTCCTCCACTCCCCCTGCTTGTGTTCCCTCTCTCGCTGTCTCTCTCTCTCTCTGTCAAATAAATAAATAAAATCTTTTAAAAAAATAAATGAATAAATAATAAAAAATAAATAAAGTTATGAACATGTTCTAAGGCTAAGTGGGGTGACTGTTGTATGGTATGTGAATTATATCTCAATAGCTCTAGTACCAAAAAACAAAGAGAAATCACAATAAGTGTAAATGGGTTAAATAAATAAATAAATGAGAGAGAGAGAAAGTCCCTTCCAGCCTGGCTCAGCATGGCACAGCCAGGTCTGAGCATATGGGGAAAATGACTAAGTCTCTCTTTGGTATCTGCCAACATTTCTCATCACCCCAATTCTCAACCTCAAAAATAGCAGGCCAGAGAGTCCATTGTCTCTCCATTCTTCCTTCTACTCCTCAGGTAGAAGATACTCACTTCCTTATCAACCTGGGTGAAGTCCTCCCACCCAGAGATGAAAACACTCAGACTCAACTGGAAGGTGTTCTTCTGGGTCTCTGAATGGGAGCCATGGTTGAGATGACTGTTAATAGCCAACTACTGGGAAATGGGTCACTCCCCAGGCAAATCCAGCTACTGAACAGGCACCATCAGCACTAAGGAGCAACTGACCAGGCACGAGAAAGAACAAGATGGATGACCCAGATAGTGTACAGCACTTTTTTGCTAGTGGACCACAGAAGAGTACAGTCAGTCCCGGTACTTAGAATTTGCATAGACATTAAGAGCACAGACACTGGAGTTTGAATCTTAGCTCAGTGTGTACTAGCTAGGCAACCTTACCCACTGTACTTCAGTTTCCTCACCTGTGAAATGGACAAATAATAGAACTTCCCTCACATGTAGGACTAGAACTGTGCCTGGCACATGAAAAGAGTTCTAGAAATGTTCATTATTCGTATTTACATGTTATGATTATAGCTTACGAAGCCCCTCCACAGCCCTAATCTCATTTGATCACATAATAACTTGTGAGATGGATGAGGACTGTCAGACTTCTGCACAGACAAGGAAAACGAGGTCTAGAGAGAGTAAGTGATTAGCCAAGACTCCACAGGTGCATGTAGAGGGCCAGCATTTGAACACAGGGCCCTCCTGCTCTGTCACATCTGAAACAGCCTCTAGCGACACAGGCTAGGATGTTGCTCTGTCACTAATTAGCTGCGTGACCTCGGGCAAGTCACTCAGCCAGCACTTGGGCCTTCCCCACCTGTACGGGAAAGACTTGAACCATATAAATGACTGGCAAGCTAACACTGTGTGATCACGAGTCTAGTAAAGTATACTGGAGGTAATGGTCACAGAGTAACTGTCTTCCTCCTACAAGGGCCTCAGGAGCAAGCTGGAGAGCAGGGCAGAGGGTTTTACTAGAATCTTATTCAGTCTAGAGCAACCTGAGCACACCTGCAGTGGGGTAACCCCAGGCCATAAAGCACTCCCTGAGGTCCTCAGAGGGGTTGCAGGAGGATTCCCACTCTTGTAAATGAGTGCTATTTGGAGAATAAAGGAAAAGGGGAGCCCAGAAGGACAACGGAGCTGGGAACAGTTGGGGCCTGTCTACTGTGTTTTGAGAAAGCACAGGTGAGTCAGTTCCGTGACTGTCCTCTGGCAGGTGTGCGCCACCACTCCGGACCATCACGGTGATAGGTGTAGTCTGAGCCTTGGGCAGGAGGGTTGCGTGTAGGATGATGGCGGGAAGCAGGGCAGATGCAGGGAAAATGCCCCTCTGAACTGAGACACTTTCTGGTGGTGGAGAGGTGGCTCTCTAGGCCACTTCTGCTAGACATGCAGGTTCTAACAGTGGTCAGCTTCTCAAAGAAACCTGTGCTGCGGAACCAACTGTGGGCTTATGCTGTGAGGATAAAAGCAGATGGCAACAGAAGTGGATAAAAGTAAAAAAATAATAATTAATTAAAATTTTTTAAAAAAGCAGAAACAAAAATATCAAGCTGTACTGACTTGTCCACAGTCGATAACAAAACATGTTTTTCCCCATTTGAAAACTATCACATCCTGATATCTTATGTCCAGATTCCACAGGGAAAAGAAAGAAAATCCTTTTTGACCCCTAGAAGCATGTCAGGTGGAAAACTGTGTAGGGTTGGTGTGGGGGATGGAGAGGAGGGTCTGGAATTTCAGTCAAATTAAACTTGCTCCTGAGTTCGGTTTTTTCTCCCAATGAGGTTTCTGCTTCTCTAGCCCAATCAGGGCCTCTGCACCATCAGGTATGTTTCTTGGTTGAGGGAATGAATGAATGACCATGACCGCAGGCCAGGTGGGTGGTCACGGAAGGCTTCCTTGGAGAAGTGCTTTGAAGGATGACCCATGAGTTTTGAACAAAAGTAAGTGGGACGGGGGTGGAGGGAGGGTGTTCTTGGAAGCGGTTAGAAGGCCCAGATCCCAGAAAGAAGTGTGCGCAGAGGTGGGAGCCTGAGGAAATGAAGAAGTCAAGTAAGGAAGCAGCTGCCAGAGCGAGAGGAAAGGAGATCCCATGACCCTTGCAGGTGGAGGGTCCCACCTTGCAATGAAAGGCGCAATTTGGGATGGGGAAAAGAAGGGAAAACTCAGGGTCAAGATGAGAAACTGTAGGCTGACGTGTCCCAAAACTCCCACAGGTTGTTGGAACGACTGGGTTCTTCCTAGGTCCCTGCCCGAGTCCTGGCTTGCAGCCGAGGTTCATTTACATTCGTGTGGCGACCCCATCACTTGGAGGCTAAGCAACCTGTGGCCTCCGAACCTCAGATGTTTGGGGGAGGGGGGCGTGTTTGTTTTCCATTTATAAAACACAAGCAAAAAGGACCAGGAAGGGACGCAACATGACCTCGGCCGGCCGCGTAGACACGGTGCTCTGGAGAGCTCAGAGCTGCTCGCAGCGCTCCCGGGCCGGGCCCCCGACGTCCCCGCGAGAGAAGGAGTTCTTCTGGGCCCCCCTCGGGGCCATCCCGGGGCTGGACCGCGACTCCCTCCGCTGGGCTCCGCAAGCCTCAACCCGCGCCTCCGCCTGCGGGGGTCCACCCCGAGCGGGCCTCCTACCTGGGGACAGCTCCCAGGCACCCCTCCTCGGGCTCACTCCCCAGAGCCCTCTCCCCGGCTCGCCCAGCGCGGAGACCCTGCCCTGGCGCCCTTCCTTGAAGCCCCTTTCTTGGCGCCCCCTGCCCGGCGTCCCCTCCCCGGCATCCGCTGCCCGGTGCCTCCTTCTTGGGGTCCCTCCCGGGCGACCCTCCTTGACGTCCCCTTCCCGGCCGGGCTTGGCGCCCCCTCCCCGGCATCCCCCTCCCGGGACCCCCTCCCTGGAGTTCCTTCGGGCACCCTCCACGGCGCCTCCTTCCGGACGCCCTCCGGCGCGCGCGAGGCCTCCGCGCTCAGAGGAACTTCCCTGGCCCGCTCCCCTTCCGACCCCGCGCGCGCTGCTACCTGGATCTCGTGGATGCGGCTGAAGCCGTCCTTCCAGAAGAACTCCACCAGGTTGGAGAGGCTGCGGGGCCCCGGCATGGCGGCGAGGCTGCGGGGCCCTTCGGCCCGGCCCCCGGCCCGCGGCGCTCCCGGCCTCCCCGCTCCTTTGTCCTCGGCCCGCGTCCCCGCCGGCAGCCGGGCGCCCTCGGGCCGGGAGGGCCGTGAAGCCCCGGCGCTCAGGAACCCGCCTCGCCCGGCAGCCGGGCTCACTCGGGCGTTCAGGATTCGCGCCAGGAGAGCCATTGCAGCCGTTTGGGTTGGTTGGTTGGTCGAAGCAATTGTTTTGTTTGGGGAGATGCTGCCCTTTGGTGTTGCTCTTTGCTTCAGTGTGTTCGAGCAGCGCTTCTTCGAACTCATACCGCCTGGGCATCAGTTTACACAGACCATTATTAAAGGCTCCCTCCCCTAAGGCTGGGAAAAAAAAAAGGGGGGGGGTGGTCTGTGATTAGACTGCAAGAGAATGAGGCGGTTACCTTTTCTTCACATCACATTAATTCACCACTTAAGCGTTCTTCAAAACCACAAAATTTTAAGTTCAACCCCACTTCCGACCATGGCCAAAAAAAAAAAAAAAAGAAAAGTCTACTGGAATTTTCAAAAGTATTTTCTTCCTTAAAAATTACTATGTAGAGTACACCCAAAAAATCTAATTCACTATATATATATATATGTATGTGTATATATATATGTTTTAGAAACCGCTCTTCATGATTTCAAGCTATACAGTTATAATTCAACATGCAAAAATGTTAGATGATTTGTGCATGTAGTTCGTGATATTGTAAAATGGCCACATTATTATTTTACCATTAAGTTTCCATGAGAATTGTGCAGTCTCCGTCTGGCTTTTATGAGTCTCCTGGATTTTATCCCAGCACACCACTGCAAGTAGTGAGGAAGTGTGGTGCTTGAACATTGGCTTGCGCATTTGGCAAGTTTCTGGTCTCTCGCAAGGATCGCCAAGGCTCGGTCCTGTTAAACGCAATGCTTAGAGAAAGGAACACACCTACGGGAGAAAGTGAGAAGAGAGGATCTTGCCAGAATAGGTTCAGAGCCCAGTGCCTTGATGCAGAGAGGAAGTTGGCCACTGAGGGAGGGACTTGGCATGGGAAGGGCAAGAAGTGTGTCATCTGGTTTCAGGAAGGGAGCCCAGATTCTGAATGAGCAGTTCAACAACTTACCCTGAAAACTGAGAACGTTACTTAAAGATTTCATACAGTTTGTACTCGTGCAGCTGAAGGAGAAAAAAAAACACACACACCAACTACAAACACCAAGTATTGTTACTAAGCAAAACTAGATCTATTTTTTGATTAATAGTTTATGCCTTTACAGTTCTGTTAAATCTACACTGGGCTTATAATAATTGTAAGTATGTAAGTGAAGCAAAGATGGCCACAGTTATTCAATTTCTAGAACTTACTAATAAGTACTCCGCAACTCTTATTTATAAAGCATTGTAGCTGCAAGGGATTCAAAGAGTAAGCCATTGAACCTGCCCATGAGGGCTCATAACCTATAAGAGGAATACAATAGGCACACAAATCCAAGCGGGATTACCATCAGTGTCATAAAGCTGGTACAGAATATGATTGGATTTTGTGGGAAGGAGCGATCACACCTACTTGAAGGGCTGGTGCAGAAGAAAGACCTCCTAAGAGAAGTAGCATTTCCGGCAAGGTTTGAAGACCGGGCTCAATTTCAGTAATCAGAAGTGGGGCAGCCGTTGTTCGAGGAGAGTATGAAGAATGGCACAATGACTTTGTTTTGAGAGACTTTTTTTAAGTATTTCTGAGGGTTACTGGTCCTCCAGAACGAAGATTTCATTAAAGGGAACTTACGTATCATAAAGGGACCTTACGTATAGAAGGCAATTCAGTCCATTCTAGACAAGAAACTGTTAAATATAGAATTATATATAAAGTGATGTGGGGCGCCTGGGTGGCTCAGTTGGTTAAGTGTCTGCCTTGGGCTCAGGTCATGATCCCAGGGTCCTGGGATGAGCCCTGAGTTGGGCTCCCTGCTCCTCCCCCCACTCATGCTCACTCTCTCACTCTCAAATAAATAAAATGTGTTTAAAAAAATATAGTGATTTAAAACATGGCTACATCTTTATTAGGGCTAACTAAGAAAAAGCCTGTGGTTGAAGACAGGAAGGTAGAGGGGAGTAAAAGAATACAGAGAAAGACAAGGAGGAAGAAAGATTTAATCATGCACAGAAACAGGTTTTCAGGGAGCACTCTTGCTCTCCTATGTCTTAGGATGTCATCTCTGATGATGTCTAAAGCTCGTTCATAATTGTGGATACAGATAAAGTTATCAGTTCTTCATATTTGCCTCAAGCCCTAATGAAACTGAGCCAAAGGCTATTTTAGAATCTCAGTGCAGTGGTATAAATTATCAATCTGAAATTCTGCAATAGAATAGTATATTGTTTTCTTTTTTTTCTGTTTTCTTATTACTGTTTTGTAGCTAATTATTATTATTAGTGGAAAATGTATATAAAACCAGAAATAGAATAAATCATTCTGATTTATGAGGCTTTCTGAGACTTTCTTTCACTCTAACCTAAATAAATAAATAAATAAAAATTATAAAGTAACTATTACTTTGGTCTTTGTGCAGTTTTTTCAATGAATATTGCTTTTATAATAAAAAATAGTTTATTTGAAATGAATGATTCTCATAGTTATGGGGAAGTTTAATGGGAGAAAATAAAGGGTGGACTGTTATAAAAATCTGAAATGCAAGTAAAAAATGACTGAAAAAAATTTTTTTCCAAATAGGAAAATACTGTTCGTTTGTTTGTTCCTTTCTCCACCAGTGAACAAGAGAAACAAAAATGAGACTCTGATTTCTAGTAGACAGGACAGCACTCTCTGTCCTCATCTGACCTGAAACCAGGAGATTTTGCACAGCTGGTTTCCTTCAACAAAACCAGCTTATTGGCAGTACATAGGGAAACAATGAGGTGCCCTTACCCAAGAGAAAAAAAAGGGAAATAAAGTTGCCCTCTAGAAGTTGGACGAATAAACTCTACACACATTAACTATCTATCTGTGGAAGTAAAACCAAGATATATAGTCTTTAAAATCTCCCAGAACTCAAATCAAGGTGACCTCAGATGAATCTCTAGGATGCAAAACTGGAATGTGGGGGCTGGTAGGTAAAAAAAGCTTAATGACGTGTATTCGTGGAATAGAGTAGGGATGATCAAACAATCTCAGAAAAGAGAACTAGTGTACAAGATGTTCTAGGAAGCAAGGCTTTCCATTCCCAAACCCAAACTTGCCGGTCACGGTGAGTCAGGAATAATTTGCCAAGCTTCATATGGTCTGGGGGAATATCTCTCCCCCATGCTGGCTTCCCGTGCTCTGATTCCTTGCCCCGATTGGTTTCATTTTCCATCTTTAGAATTAATGATGCCTCTAAAAAAAAATTAATGGTATGATCTTGCTACTTCCCCACACCCGTCAATTAAAAGACAAAACAGAAAGAAAATGAAATGAAGATATTCTGGAAGACAGAACTGGGAGATCTCAAATCCTCTTTCTGTGAGTAAGCTGGGGCTCTTTAAGCCACTGCTGACATGTAGCCCCAACCATCCCCGTCAGTTGAGGCAAAGAGAAAAACTTCCCTCTTCCTCAAAGGTATGTGGGAATTCTCCAGTGGGGTTCGTTAGCCAGCAAAGCTTTAGAAGTGGTTGTCTAGCTGCCAAAATACCTTTAACTTCTGGGGCAGAGAGCGAACAAAGGCTACCTGATGTGCTGGGCATGGGCAGGGGGTGCCTAGTGGTAGACCACTAGGCGTGGGAGGCAGCCTCCTGCCACCCTTGGCCTTCCCTTCCCCATGTGCCCATGTTCAAGAGGAACAAAGGGATAACCTGGAAACCTCAGCGTGTTCGGTGGCAGGGTATGGGCTCCTGGGACCGGCATGCCCACAGGAAACAGGAAGAGAAGCAGACCTCTGGTTGACTCTCAACTCAGGGATGCCTTGGGTCTGTCACTGCATTATTGTTATTTTATGTCTAATCCTTTTTAAGGACCCACAGTTCTCCCTAGACTGAGAATCAGTATTTCCCCACAAAATCACCCTAAGTTCATGGAGGCCTGAGGCCCTTGCCAGGCCAATGAGAAGAGTGCACAGGCTTCCACTATCCACGAAAGTCTTCTCAGCATGTAAAGCAGGCCCTGAAATATGAGGAGCCCAGGCACTGAAATACACCCTGACGAAAGCAGACCATAGCAAGACGTTCTGTGCAAGACAGACCTACTCAGAATCAAACTGTCCTCCCTTCACCAGTGGAAGGAACAGTGTTAATAATAACTGTAATTTATTGAGCATTTACTATATGTCAGGCATTACACAGAGATCCTCACGCAGCTTCTCAATTCTCATAAAAATCTCCA
Source organism: Phoca vitulina (assembly GCF_004348235.1). NCBI lineage: Eukaryota > Metazoa > Chordata > Mammalia > Carnivora > Phocidae > Phoca > Phoca vitulina. The sequence continues at coordinate 107,863,296 of NW_022589704.1, forward strand.
TTTTATACATGAAAAAACAGACACAGAAGTTCAATAAGCCCATGGTCACCCAGCAGTAAGCAGTGCAATCAGGATTCAACCAGGCCTTGGGCTCCAAGCCCATAAATTTAGCCAAGCACTGTACACTCTCAGCTAAGCTTCCACACAACAGCATCAGAGGGCAAAGCAGGAGTAGTAAATGGTCTCTGAAAAATGCCCTAACATGGAGGAAGCAATACTGTATGGAAAAAACAGTTCTGTAGACATCTAATGTCCCAGATCTTAGACCCAGATCTGAGTTTTGACCAAGCCTGTACCTTACTACTTGACCTTGGGGAATTCACCCAAACCTCTTAGCTCCATGTCAGATATATTTATCTCATTTATTAGGTAAGAACAAAGGATGGTCTGAAGAAATATCTGAATTCTAAACTGAGATCTTAATATATCTCAGAAAACCTTCTTTAAGATGAGAAATTTGTCAGGATGCAGTAGAGTTTATTATTAGTGAAGATCCACTACGGAAATCTTTTAAAGGAAAACAAAAATTCCAGATATGAAACTGGAAGAAGAAAAGCAAAAAGTAAAAGATCATTTGTTTGCACCCAGCACATTACTTTCCCAGCAAGCACTTTTACCCAGGGACTCTACAGCCTCAGGAGAAGAGACAGAGACAGTGGACAGGACCCACCTCAAATGGCACTGATGTTGCCAATGCTCAGCAACCGCTGCCGACAAAAAAGTAGAGAGACCACACCCAAAACTTGCCTTGGTCTCAGGCTAGGAGGGCCTGGTGGGACATAGGCTAATTATGTGAATGGGTGATTCCCAAAGTCACCTGTAGGGTGGAGAAAATCCACTCTTAGCCACTGAACCCTCACTGTCTCCCTTCTCTTCCTGGGCCCTCTTCTTGCTGGCCACTCCCAGGCAGAAGAGGAAAGTACCAAGAGCCTTTGGAGACCACTGACCAGGTTCAAATCCTGGGTTTTCCAGCAACCTAATTAACCTCTCTGAGCCCCAGTGTTTTCATCAGAAAAATGGAGACAATAATAATTGGGTGCCTGGTAAAGATCATCCATAAGAAAATCCATAATCTCATACTTAATGAAGAAAGACTAAAGTTTTCTCCCTAATATCAAAAACAAGGATATCTGTTCCTGCCATTTTTATTCAGCATTGTACTAGAGGTTCTAGCCAAGGCAATTAGATAAGGAAAAGAAAAAGGAAAAAAAAAAAGGAACCCATATTAGAAAGGAAGAAGTAAAACCATGTGTTCGCAAATTGTAAGGAATCCATACACACACATATTTAAGCTAATACCAATCCATACACACCAAATATTTAAGCTAATAAATGAGTTCAGCAAAGTTGCAGGACTCAAGATCAATCTACAAAATTGGTTGTATCTTTACACGCTAGCAATGAACAATCCAAAGATAAAATTAAGAAAACAATTCCACTTAAAATAGCATCAAAAAGATTAAAATATTTAAGAATAAATTTAACAAAAGAAGTACAAGACTTGGACACTAAAAACTATAAAATATCATTGAAAGAAATTTTAAAAATAGTCAGTGGAAAGTCATCCATATACATGAGTTGAGAGACCTGACTTAATATCATTAAGATGGCAATATACCTCCAAATGATCTATTGATTCAGTGTAATCCCTAATAAAATTGTAGCTGCCTTTTTTACAGAAACTGACAACCAGATCCTAAAATTGATATAGAAATGCAAGGGGCCCAGAATAGCCAAAACAATCCTGAAAAAGAAGAACAAAGTTGGAGGAGTCATATTTCCTCATTTCAAAACTTACTATATAATCAAGGTGATGCAGTGCCGGCATAATGATAAACACTTCAGCAATGAGATAGAATTGAGAGCCCAGAAATAAACACATAAAACTATGGGCAATTTATTTTCAACAAGTGTGCCAATACAGTTAAGTGGGGAAAGAATTCTTTTCAACAGATGGTGCTGGGACAACTGGATATTCACATGCAAAAGAATGAAGTTTGACTCCTCCCTCATGCCATTTGCAAAAAGCAACTCAAATATAGGCCAATGATTTAAATGTGATGAGCCAAAACTATAAAACCCTTGAAAGGGAACAGGTGTAAATGTTTATGACCTTTGATTAGGCAATGGTTTCTTTTTTATTTATTTATTTATTTATTTATTTATTTATTTATTTTTAAAGATTTCTATTTTTGGACAGAGAGAGAGAACACAAGCAGGGGGAGTGGGACAGGGAGAAGCAGGCTTCCTGCTGAGCAGGGAGCCTGATGCGGGGCTCGATCCCAGGATCCTGGGATCATGACCTGAGCCCAAGGCAGACGTTTAACAACTGAGCCACCCAGGCACCCCTAGGCGATGCTTTCTTAGATATGACAGCTAAAGCACGGACAACAAAAGAAAAATAAGGGACAATTGGCTGGCTCAGTTGGTAGAGCATGTGACACTTGATCTCGGGGTGGTGAGTTCAAGATCCACGCTGGCTGTAGAGCCTACTTAAAAAAAAAGTAAGTTGCAGTTCATCAAAATTTAAAATCCTTGTGCTTCAAAGAAAGTGAAGGAAAGTAAAGTGGCAACCCAGATTTCCAGTTTCTGGTCTGACATATAAGGAGCTTGGAAGTCATCACTCTTGTACTAACAACAAAAAACTGAAAACTAAGTTTCTTAGATTCAAGAGAGAACTGAGGTCATAGGGCAAGCTGCTACCCCATACATTGATGAGACCAACATGTGAGTACAGAGAATCATAACATACAAAAGATGAAGCCCAAGAGCAGAAGCTCGACAGGAAGCAGAACCAGAGTAGGGAAACTGAAACTGTAAATGGTGAACTGCTGGAGGCTCAGTGTGGGCAAGTTTGAGACTAAAACACCAGATGTCCACTCTTACGGAAGCCCTCAAACTTTTGTGAGTTTTACCTCCAGGAGCCCTACCAGGTTCTGACAATGAAGATCAGAAAAAAATACCGCCATACTTCCAGAATTGGGAGGGGTGTTGAGGGAAGTCATTGAGATGTGACCACCAGTCAACCTACAAGTGGAACTGGGCACTTGGAGGTTCCCCACCCCTCCCCTGTCCTTTGGAATGTGTGTTCCACTTGTTTTCCCTGTTTCCAGAAGCTGCCCCAAGGATACAACCTTGAGATAGAAATGTGGTGTTGGGACTATCTGGATGGTATGCATGACTGCACCCAGTTAAGGCATCTATATAAACTTTAAGATTCTGGTGGAGTAAGTGCAGAAGTCTACTTATTTTGAGCTGCCTAAGACAAGCCCCATAAGTAGATTTCCTTGCATATGAAACCTGCCACCTACCAATCTGGAGGGCTCTGCCTCTCACTTTGGTCTCTCCTTGCCCTCCATGTACCAGGGGCTGGTTTCAGATTTCACTCAGGACGCTCCCAAAGAAGTTGCAAACTAGCAAGGGGAAATACATTAGAACACTCTGTTTTTAATAAGGCCAGCTTTCAAGAAAAGCTATTTTACGAGAGCCTAACTGACTGAGGGTTTACCGGAGCCTAGCCAACCTGCAGGAAGGGGAGTACTCAACAGCAGCCCACGCTAGCCTTCCTGTCCCGCCGAAGGGGGCAGTGGATCTGAGAAGCACTTGAGCAGGTCACTGCACAGGCTCACTAAAAGACTGAGCCCTAATCATGAGCTGAGAGAATGTTTCCCTTCCCACACATCTTACTGGGACATCAGTAGGGCTCCTGTGCAATAAAGGGAGGCAAAACCAAAAAACAGAGGAAGTTTAGCCTCTGACACAACTACAACAAACAGTAAACACAGTCTAAATCCTAGACAGGTAAAGCCTCACACTAATGGCATCTTTACCTAAGTTCCTTTTAACCACTACATCATGTCAGGCTTTCAACAGAAAATTATAATGAAATCCTAAAAGACAAAAAACACTCTGAAGAGACAGAGCAAACATCAGAACCAGACTCAGGAATGGCAGAGATGTGGGAATTATTAGACTATGAATTTAAAATAACTATGATTAATATGCTAAGGGCTGTTATGGAAAAAAGTAGACAACATGAAAGAATAGATGGGCAATGTAAGCAGAGAGATGGAGACTGTAAGAAAGAATTGGAAGTTAATGCTAGAAATCAAAAACACTGTAAAGAAATGAAAAATGCCAGGCTTATCAACAGACTGATCACAGCCCAAGAAAGAATCAGTGAGCTTGAAGAAATGTCAATAGACACTTCTAAAACTGAAATACAAAGAGAAATATGAATGACAAAAAGAACAGAATATCTAAGAACTGTGAGGCAATTTTAAAAGGTGTAACATAGCGGGGGAGGGGAAAGATGGCGGAGGAGTAGGGGACCCTATTTCAACTGGTCCCCAGAATTGAGCTGGATATCTACCAGACCACTCTGAGCACCCACGAAACCAGCCTGAGATGTAAGAAGATCTGGATCTCTACAAACAATATTGCAGGCAGTTGGTTTTGAGGTACAAAGCAGAGAGCCATGATTCTGCGGGCAGATATCGGAGGATAAATGGAGGCGGGAGGGTGCCTGGACGTGGGGATCCTACACCGCCGGTGAGTGACAGCCTCGCGCGCTGCGGATGGGGCACACACTCGCAGACCGGTAGCGTCGGGAAAGGACTTTAGGGCAGCCCCCGGGGTGGAAAACCAGACCGGCGGGGTCGCGCGCACGCAAACCTCAGCCACCCGGACAGAAACCCGGAGCATCGGTCGCGCGCACGCGAACTGCAGCCTCCGAGATGGAAACCTGGTGCGCTGGGGTCGCGCCGGTGAACTGCAACCCCCGGGGATGGAAATCCCCAGTGGCGGAGTCGCGCACGCGCGCGAACTGGGAGCGGCTGGTGGTTTGAGAAGCACTAGGGGCAGAGACGTGCCCCGACCTGGAGGCAGGACTGGGAGCGCTGCGGAGGGGCGCACAACCCAGGACGCTGCAGTTTATAGCAGCACGGACAGAAACGGAGACAGTGTGGCCTGGAGAGCTCACTGAAGAACAGACTGAGGTCTCTCTGCTCTGAGGCAGAGGGTTGGAACGGTCTCTTCCGCTCTGACTTGCGGAAGAGAGGCGGAAAGCCGCCAGGGAAAGGCGCCAGAGAACAAAAGCCCCAAAGACTGATTCCCACTGAGCCCATCCCCCGCCACAGGGGCGCAGGGCAACTCCGCCCAAACAGGGTTGCCTGAGTAACAGCGTGGCAGGCCCCTCCCGCAGAAGACAGGCTGGGAAAACAAGAGGCCAGCAACCCTAAGGTCCCAAGAAAACAGGTGCATCTTGCTTGGGTGCTGGTCAATAATTTCGACTCTATACATTCCCTCAAACACCCATCAACAGAATGAGTAGGAGGAGGAGCCCCAAAACAGAAAAGACTCAGAGATTATGACTTATGCTGCAGATTTACAAATGGATGCAGACATAACCAAGATGTCAGAGATGGAATTCAGGCTAGCAATTGTGAAGACAATGGCTACAATGGAGAAATCAATTAATGGCAACATAGAGTCTCTAAGGGCAGAAATAAAAGGTGAATTGGCAGAACTTAAAAATGCTATCAATGAGATCCAATCCAATCTAGATAATCTAACAGCGAGGGTAACTGAGACAGAAGAGAGAATAAGCGATCTGGAAGACAGTATAATAGATAAAAAGGGAAAAGAGGAGGCCAGGGAAAAACAACTCAGAATCCATGAAAATAGAATCAGAGAAATAAGTGACATCATGAGGCATTCCAATGTCAGAATAATTGGAATCCCGGAGGGAGTGGAGAGAGAGAGAGGGCTAGAAGATGTATTTGAGCAAATCGTAGCTGAGAACTTCCCTAATCTGGGGAATGAAACAAACATTCGAGTCCTAGAGGCAGAGAGGACCCCTCCCAAGATCAAGGAAAACAGGCCAACACCCCGGCATGTAATAGTAAA
>NW_022589704.1:107869212-107901605 GCF_004348235.1 Phoca vitulina
AGACACTTCTCTGAAGAAGACATACAAATGGCTAACAGACACATGAAAAAATGTTCATCATCATTAGCCATCAGGGAAATTCAAATCAAAACCACATTGAGATACCACCTTACACCAGTTAGAATGGCCAAAATGGACAGGGAAAGAAACAACAAATGTTGGAGAGGTTGTGGAGAAAGGGGAACCCTCTTACACTGTTGGTGGGAAGGCAAGTTGGTACAGCCACTTTGGAAAACAGTGTGGAGGTGCCTCAAAAATTTAAAAATAGAGCTACCCTATGACCCAGCAATTGCACTCCTGGGTATTTACCCCAAAGACACAGATGTAGTGAAAAGAAGGGCCATATGCACCCCAATGTTCAGAGCAGCAATGTCCACAATAGCCAAACTGTGGAAAGAGCTGAGATGCCCTTCAACAGATGAATGGATAAAGATGTGGTCCATATATACAATGGAATATTACTCAGCCATCAGAAAAGATGAATACCCAACTTTTACATCAACATGGATGGGACTGGAGGAGATTATGCTAAGCGAAATAAGTCAAGCAGAGAAAGTCAATTATCATAGGGTTTCACTTATTTGTGGAACATAAGGAATAACATGGAGGACATTAGGAGAAGGAAGGGGAAAATGGGCGGGGGGGAATTGGAGGGAGAGATGAACCATGAGAGACTATGGACCTGAGAAACAAACAGGGTTCTAGAGGGGAGGGGGGAGGGGGGATTGGTTAACCCGGTGATGGGTATTAAGGAGGGCACATACTGCATGGAGCACTGGGTGTTATACGAAAACGATGGATCGTGGATCACTACATCAAAAACTAATGATGTATTGTATGGTGACTAACATAATATAATAAAATTAAAAACTACAAAAAAAAAAGAAAGAAAAAAATTAATTTTATCATTGGTTCAGTAATATGGAATTATTTGATACTAAGTAAATAAAGATAAAATACACAAGTTTGTAATTACAAATGTACCTAGTAAAGCAAAAACACAGCATTCTTAATTAGTAAAAGAAAAATCAATGGAACAATAAAAACAGAACTATTACTAAAAAAAAAAAGGTGTAACATACACATAATGGAAATACAAGAAAAATAATAAAGGAAAGAAGAAATATTTGAAGTAATAATGACTGAGAATTTTCCAAAATTAATAACTAATTAATTTTCTAAATTAATGACCAAACTACTGATCTGGAGGCTCAGAAAACATCAAACACGATAAATACCAAAAAGAAATCTTTACCTAGACATGTCTTATTCAAATTGCTAAAAATCAAAGACAAAGAGAAAATCTTGAAAGAGACAGGGAAAAAATACCTTACCTGTAGAGAAGAAAGGATACAAATTATACCAGACCTCTCTTCAGAAACCATGGAAGCAAAAGGAGAGTGGTGTGAAAAATTTAAGGCATTAAAAAAAGAAAAGAAAACCCACCAACCTAGAATTCTGTACTAGAAAAATTATTTTTAAAAAGTGAAAGAAGGGTGCCTGGCTGGCTCAGTCAGAGAAGCATGGGTCCTGAGTTATCAGGGGTCATGAGTTTGAGCCCCACACTGGGTGTAGAAATTACTTAAGTAAATAAAACTTTTAAAAAGAGTGAGAGGGATGCCTGGGTGGCTCAGTTGGTGAAGGGTCTGCCTTCAGCTCAGGTCATGATCCCAGGGTCCTGGGATCGAGTCCCACATCGGGTTCCTTGCTCAGCGAGGAGCCTGCTTCTCCCTCTGCCTGCCACTCTCTCTGCTTGTGTTCTGTCTCTCTCTCTCTGTCTCAAATAAAGATAAACTCTTAACAAAAAAGGAATAAGTGAAGATAAAGTAAAATATTTTATTTGTAGTATTCCTAATTGATATAATAGATAAGTTTGTTCAAAAAAATAGCAACAAAATATCCAGTGATGACAGTTTATAGAGAAGTGAAATAAATGACAGCAATGTTGTAAGGGGCAAGAGGAAGGATTTAGGAATCCTCAATTATAAAGTACTTGCACTACCTGTGAATTGGTATAGTGTTAATTGAAAAAAGACTTGAATCTGTTGTAAATGTATATTGCAAATTCAAATGCAACCATTACAAAAAGTAAACAAAGAAATATAATTGATATGCTAAGAAAGGGGAGAAAGTGGAATTCTATAAAATGCTCAATTAAAACCAGGGAAGGTAGAAAGAGTGGAACAACAACAAAAAAGAAACGAAGAACAGGGCAAGGAATAGAAAATGGTAACAAATATGGTAAGACAGTAATCCAACCATATCTATAATCACTTAAACATCAATGGTCTAACACATCAGTTAAAAGACAGAAACATCAGAGTGGATAAAAATCCAGGCCCAACTGTATGCTGTCCACAAAAAGAAAACTCACTTTAAATATAGATAGATTTGAAAGAAAGGGGATGGAGAAATTTGAGTGTTGAGAGAGAGAGAGAGAGAAGGAGGGAAAGCTGGAGTAATTATACTCATTTCACACAAAACAGTTCAGGAGTGCCTGGGGTGGTGCAGTTGGTTAAGCATCCAACTCCTGGTTTTGGCTCAGGTCGTGATCTAATGGGGTGGGAACGAACCCCATGTCAGGCTCCACACTCAGCACAGAGTCTGCTCGAGATTCTCTCTCCCTCTCCCTTTGCCCCTCACACTTATGTGCTCGCTCTCTCTCAAATAAATAAATAAATCTTTTTAAAAAAACAGTTCAGAGCAAGGAAATAGTATCAGGAATAAAGAAGGGCATTACATAACAATAAAGGGACCAATTTTCCAAGAAGACGATGATCCTTACTGTGTATGTACCTAACAACAGAGCATCAAAATACATGAAGCAAAAACTGATAGAACTGCAAAGAGCAACAGATGAGTTGACTATTATAGTTGGAAAATTCAATACCCCTCTATTAGTAATTGACAGATCCAGCAGGCAGAAAATCAGTAGGGATGTAGTTGTACTGAACAGCACCACCAATCAAACTGCATCTAATTGACATCTATAGACGACTACATCCAACAAGAGCAGAATATATATTTTTCTCAAGCTTATACAGAATATCTACCAATATAGACATATTCTGGGCTGTAAAACACACCTTAACAAATTCAAAAGAATGGAAATCATACAAAGTATGCCATCAGACCACAACAGAATTAAATTAGAAATCAGTACCAGAAAAATAGCTATAAAACCCCAAAATACTTGGAAATTAAACAACATGCCTCTAAATAATTCATGAACCAAAGTAGTCTCAAGATAAATTTCAAACTAAATGAAAATAAACATGCAGCTCATCAAAAGTTGTGGGAGGAATGCAATGAAAGTAGTGCTTAGAAGGAAATGTATAGCATTGAATTCACATATTAGAAAAGAAAGAAGATTTAAAATCAATACTCTAAGTTTCCACCTCAGGAAACTAGAAAGGAAGAACACATTAAATCCAAAACAAGCAAAAGAAAATAAATAATAAAAATTAGAGCAGAGGGGTGCCTGGCTGGCTCAGTTGGTAGAGCATCTGACTCTTCATCTCAGGGTTGTGAGTTTGAGTCCCACGTTGGATGTAGAGATTACTTAAAAAAAAATTAGAGCAAATATTAATGCAATTGAAATCAGGAAATCAATAGAGAAAATAAAACCAAGAGCTTTGGAAAGATCAATAAAAATGATAAACCTCTAGTCATGTTGACCAATAAGCAGAAAAAAGAGATAAATTACTAATATCAGAAATAAAAGAGGAACCATGAACATTAAAAGGATAATAAAGGAGTATCATGAACGATTCTATGCCTATAAACTTGATAACCTGGATGAAATGGACCAATTCCTTGAAACACACAGTCTACCAAACTCACACAAGGAGAAATAGATAATCTAAAGAGGACTATATCTATGAAACAAATTGAATCAATAATAACCTTCAAAAACAGAAAGCACCAGGCCCAGATGGATTCACTGCTGAATTCTACCAAACATTAAGGAAGAAATTATACCAATTTCTTATAATCTCTTCTAAAAAATAGAAACAGAGGGAATACTTTCTAACTCATTTTATGAGACCAGTGTTACCCTAATATAAAAAAACAGAAAAAGTCATTATGAGAAAGGAAAACTATAAACCAATATCTTTCATGCACATAGATGCAAAAAGTCTTAACAAAATATTAATAAATTGATTCCAACCATGTATAAAAAGAATTATATACCACAATCAAGTGGGAATGATTCCAGGTATATAAGGCTGGTTCAAGATTTGAAAATTAATTAATGTAATCCATCACATCAACATGCTAAATAAGAAAAATCATGATTATATCAATAGGAACATAAAAAGCATTTGACAAAATCCAGCACCCATTCATGATAAAAACTCTCAACACTGGAATAGAGGGAAAACTCCTCAGTTTGATAAAGGACATCCACAGCTAACATCATACTTATGGTAAGAAACTGAATGTTTTCCTGCTAAGATCAGGAATAAGGGAAAGATGTCTGTTCTCACCACTTCTGTCCAACATCATACTTGAAGTCCATGCTAATGCAATATGGTAAGAAAAGGAAATAAAAGGCATACAGGTTAGGAAGGAAGGAATAAAACCATCTTTGTTTGCAGATGACATGATTATCCATGTAGAAAATCCCAAAGGACCAACCAAAAAACTCCTGGAATGAATAAGCAATTACAGTAAGGTTGCAAGATACAAGATTAATATGTAAGTCAGTTGTTTTCTTATATACTAGCAATGAACAGTTGGAAATTGAAATTAAAAACTCAATACCATTTACATTACCAAATGAAATATTAAGTATACATCTAATAAAATATGTACAAGATCTATATGAAGAATACTACAAAACTCTGATGAAAGAAATCAAAGTTCTAAATAAATGGAGAGAGAGACCATTACACGGATAGGAAGACCCAATATTTTCAATATGCCAGTTCTTCCCAATTTGATCTATAGATTCAGTTCCAATCAAAATCCTAGCAAGTTATTTTGTGGCTATCGACAAACTGATCCTAAAGTTTATTTGGAGATGCAAAAGACCTAGAATAGCCAACAAAATACTAAAGAACAAAGTTGGAGGACTGACACTACCCAACTTCAAGACCTACATAAAGCTACAATAATCAAGACTGTGTGGTATTGGTGAAAAATTAAATAAGTATTTTGATTAAACAGAAAAGAGAGCCCAGAAATAGATCCTCACAATATCCACTGACCTTTGACAAAGGAGCAAAAGGCAATATGATGGAGAAAGTCTTTCAACAAATGGTGCTGGAACATAAGAACAAGAAATTATTAATAAAATTTTTAAAAAGACCCCTCCACCTGGAAATTAAATAATCTTCTATTAAACTCCTTGAGCGGGGCACCTGGGTGGCTCAGTCTGTTAAGCATCTGCCTTCAGCTCAGGTCATGATCCCAGGGTCCTGGGATCGAGCCCCACGTCAGGCTCAATTTAAAAAATGTTCAAGGGGGGCGCCTGGGTGGCTCAGTCATTAAGCATCTGCCTTCGGCTCAGGTCATGATCCCAGGGTCCTGGGATGGAGTCCCACATCGGGCTCCCTGCTCGGCAGGAGGCCTGCTTCTCCCTCTCCCACTCCCCCTGCTTGTGTTCCTGCTCTCGCTATCTCTCTCTCTGTCAAATAAATAAAATCTTAAAAAAAAAAAATGTTCAAGGGTACAAATTTTCTTCTGATCACTACTTTAAATGAATTTAATGGATTATACTATTAGTTTTCATGATCAATTTTTTTTAGAAATTTCATAATTTTGGTTTGTATTTTCCCCTTTGCTCAAGGAGGTTTTTTTTATTTTTTATTGTTATGTTAATCACCATACATTACATCATTAGTTTTTGATGTAGTGTTAATTGATTCATTGTTTGTGCATAACACCCAGTGCTCCATGCAGAACGTGCCCTCCTTAATACCCATCACCAGGCTAACCCATCCTCCCACCCGCCTCCCCTCTAGAACTCTCAGTTTGTTTTTCAGAGTCCATCTCTCTCATGGTTCGTCTCTCCCTCCGATTCCCCCCCCTTCATTCTTCCCCTCCTATCTTCTTCTTTTTTTTTTTTTAACATATATTATATTATTTGTTTCAGAGGTACAGATCTGTGATTCAACAGTCTTGCACAATTCACAGTGCTCACCATAGCACATACCCTCCCCAATGCCTATCACCCAGCCACCCCAACCCTCCCACCCCCCACCACTCCAGCAACCCTCAGTTTGTTTCCTGAGATTAAGAATTCCTCATATCAGTGAGGTCATATGATACATGTCTTTCTCTGATTTACTTATTTCACTCAGCATCACATCTTCCAGTTCCATCCACGTCGTTGCAAATGGCAAGATTACATTCTTTTTGATGGCTGCATAATATTCCATTGTGTATATATACCACCTCTTCTTTATCCATTCATCTGTCGATGGACATCTTGGCTCTTTCCACAGTTTGGCTATTGTGGATATTGCTCCTATAACCATGGGGGTGCACGTAACCCTTCAGATCCCTACATTTGTATCTTTGGGGTAAATACCCAGTAGTGCAATTGCTGGATCGTATGGTAGCTCTATTTTCAACTTTTTGAGGAACCTCCATACTGTTTTCCAGAGTGACTGCACCAGCTTGCATTCCCACCAACAGTGTAGGAGGATTCCCTTTCCTCCACATCCCCGCCAACATCTGTCATTTCCTGACTTGCTAATTTTAGCCATTCTGACTGGTGTGAGGTGATATCTCATTCAGGTTTTGATTTGGATTTCCCTGATGCCGAGTGATGTTGAGCACTTTTTCATGTGTCTGTTGGCCATTTGGATATCTTCTTTGGAAAAATGTCTGCTCATGTCTTCTGCCCATTTCTTGATTGGATCATTTGTTCTTTGGGTGTTGAGTTTGATAAATTCTTTATAGATTTTGGATACTAGCCCTTTATCTGATATGTCATTTGCAAATATCTTCTCCCATTCTGTCGGTTGTCTTTTGGTTTGTTGACTGTTTCTTTTGCTGTGCAAAAGCATTTTATCCTGATGAAGTCCCAATAGTTCATTTTTGCCCTTCCTTCCCTTGCCTTTGGCGATGTTTCTAGGAAGAAGTTGCTGTGGCTGAGGTCAAAGAAGTTGCTGCCTGTATTCTCCTTTAGGATTTTGATGGATTCCTGTCTCACATTTAGCTCTTTCAACCGTTTTGAGTCTATTTTTGTGTGTGGTGTAAGGAAATGGTCCAGTTTCATTCTTCTGCATGTGGCTGTCCAATTTTCCCAACACCATTTGTTGAAGAGACTGTCTTTTTTCCATTGGACATTCTTTCCTGCTTTGTCAAAGATCAGTTGACCACAGAGTTGAGGGTCCATTTCTGGGCTCTCTATTCTGTTCCATTGATCCATGTGTCTCTTTTTGTGCCAGTGCCATACTGTCTTGATGATGACAGCTTTGTAATAGAGCTGGAAGTCCGGAATTGTGATGCCGCCAGCTTTGCTTTTCTTTTTCAACATTCCTCTGGCTATCGGGGTCTTTTCTAGTTCCATACAAATTTTAGGATTATTTGTTCCATTTCTTTGAAAAAAGTTGATGGTATTTTGATAGGGATTGTATTGAATGTGTAGATTGCTCTAGGTAGCATTGACATCTTCACAATATTTGTTCTTCCAATCCATGAGCATAGAACATTTTTCCATTTCTTTCTGTCTTTCTCAATTTCTTCCATGAGTATTTTATTGTTTTCTGAGTACAGATTCTTTGCCTCTTCGGTTAGATTTATTCCTAGGTATCTTATGGTTTTGGGTGCAATTGTAAATGGGATTGACTACTTAATTTCTCTTTCTTCTGTCTTGTTGTGGGTGTATAGGAATGCCACTGATTTCTGAGCATTGATTTTATATCCTGCCATATCATCTGCAAAGAGTGAGAGTTTGACTTCTTCTTTGCTGATTTGGATGCCTTTTATTTCTTTTTGTTGTCTGATTGCTGTGGCTAGTGGCGTGAGCCAAGCTACTCATGCTGTTTGACAAGGTCCAAGTATGGGGGACAATCCTGAAAAACAGGAGACTCCACAGCTGGCTCCTGCTATTCTCCTTCATTTTGTTTATGGCAATCTTTATAATTGTGGGAATATTTCTGGGGTTTCATGATAAAGTGACTACTCATCTTAGTTACGCCTATCTAAGCAATCATAATGAAACTAATTCCACGAAGAATTAGTTTCTATAGAACAAAATAACAAGATGGTCACACTCTGTCTAGCACCTTTCTCTTTGCATACTGTTTTTTAGTTTTAGCAAAAGTCAATAAGCGGAAATCAATAAAGGTCATGTTAATCATTACAAAGGAAAAATGAAAGAAGGCTATGTCTGTAATCCAGAGAATGATCTAAGATTATCTCGATAAACTGTAAAAAAAACATAATCACATGTTACGAAAGTATGGAAAAACAAAAATATCCTAACATATAAATAAAGTTCCTCCGAGGCTGTCAGGAGGAGATGCTTGCAACCTGATCCTGTGTCTGTGTCTCCTCATTCGCCGACGCCGTCCTTTCCTACGAGAGAACCACCCCGGCTGGAGCTGGACTCCGGCAGGCTAGGACTTCTAATACTATGTTGAATACAATGGTGACAGTGGACATCCCTGCCGCGTTCCTGACCTTAGGGGGAAAGTTCTCAGTTTTTCCCCATTGAGAATGAAATTCACTGTGTGTTTTTCTTAGATGGCTTTTATGATATTGGGGTGTGTACCCTCTATCCCTACACTCTGAAGAGTTTCGATCAAGAAAGGATGCTGTACTTTGTCAAATGCTTTTTCTGCATCTATTGAGAAGATCATATGGTTGTTCTTTCTTTTATTAATGTATTGTATCACATTGATTGATTTGCGGATCTTGAAACAACCTTGCAGCCCAGGGACAAATCCCACTTGGTCGTGGTGAATAATCCTTTTAATGTACTGTTGGATCCTGTTGGCTAGTATTTTGGTGAGAATTTTTGCATCCATATTCATCAAGGATATTGGTTTGAAATTCTCCTTTTTGATGGGGTCTGGTTTTGGGATCAAGGTAATGGTGGCCTCATAAAACGAGTTTGGAAGTTTTCCTTCCATTTCTATTTTTTGGAACAGTTTCAGAAGAATAGGTATTAATTCTTCTTTAAATGTTTGGTAGAATTCCCCTGGGAAGCCATCTGGCCCTGGGCTTTTGTTTTTTGGGAGATTTTTGATTACTGCTTCAATTTCCTTAGTGGTTATACGTCTGTTCAGGTTTTGTATTTCTTCCTGGTTCAGTTTTGGTAGATACATCTCTAGGAATGCATCCATTTCTTCCAGCTTACCTAATTTGCTGGCATAGAGTTGCTCATAATATGTTCTTATAATTGTTTGTATTTCTTTGGTGTTGGTTGTGGTCTCTCCTCTTTCATTCATGATTTTATTTATTTGGGTCCTTTCTGTTTTCTTTTTGATAAGTCTGGCCAGGGGTTTATCAATCTTCTTAATTCTTTCAAAGAACCAGCTCCTAGTTCCGTTGATCTGTTCTACTATTCTTTTGGTTTCTGTTTCATTGATTTCTGCTCTGATCTTTATTATTTCTCTTCTCCTGCTGGGTTTAGGCTTTATTTGCTGTTCTTTCTCCAGCTCCTTTAGGTGTAGGGTTAGGTTGTGTACTTGAGACCTTTCTTGTTTCTTGAGAAAGGCTTGTATTGCTATATACTTTCCTCTTAGGACTGCCTTTGCTGTATCCCAAAGATTTTGAATAGTTGTGCTTTCATTTTCATTTGTTTCCATGAATTTTTTAAATTCTTCTTTAATTTCCTGGTTGACCCATTCATTCTTTAGTAGGATGCTCTTTAGCCTCCATGTATTTGAGTTCTTTCCGACTTTCCTCTTGTGATTGAGTTCTAGTTTCAAAGCATTGTGGTCTGAAAATAGGCAGGGAATGATCCAATCTTTTGGTACCGGTTGAGACCTGATTTGTGACCTAGGATGTGATCTATTCTGGACAATGTTCCATGGGCACTAGAGAAGAATATTTATTCTGTTGCTTTGGGATGGAATGTTCCGAATATATCTGTGAAATCTATTTGGTCCAGTGTGTCATTTAAAGTCTTTATTTCCTTGTTGATCTTTTGCTTAGATGATCTGTCCATTTCAGTGAGGGGGGTGTTAAAGTCCCCCACTATTATTGTATTGTTGTCAATGTGTTTCTTTGCTTTTGTTATTAATTGGCTTATATAACTGGCTGCTCCCATGTTAGGGGCATAGATATTTACAATTGTTAGATCTTCTTGTTGGATAGACCCTTTAAGTAGGATATAGTGTCCTTCCTCATCTCTTATTACAGTCTTTGGTTTAAAATCTAATTTGTCTGATATAAAGATTGCCACCCCAGCTTTCTTTTGGTGTCCATTAGCATGGTAAATCATTTTCCACCCCTTCACTTTCAATCTGGGGGTGTGTTTGGGTCTAAAATGAGTCTCTTGCAGACAGCATATCGATGGGTCTTGTTTTTTTATCCAATCTGATAGCCTGTGTCTTTTGATTGGGGCATTTAGCCCATTTACATTCAGGGCAACTATTGAAAGATATGAATTTAGTGCCATTGTATTGCCTCTAAGGTGACTGTTACTGTATATTGTCTGTGTTCCTTTCTGGTCTATGTTACTTTTAGGCTCTCTCTTTGCTTAGAGGACCCCTTTCAATATTTCTTGTAGGGCTGGTTTTGTGTTTGCAAATTCCTTTAGTTTTTGTTTTTCCTGGAAGCTTTTTATCTTTCCTTCTATTTTCAGTAACAGCCTAGCTGGATATAGGATTCTTGGCTGCATATTTTTCTCATTTAGTGCTCTGAATATATCTTGCCAGTCCTTTCTGACCTGCCAGGTCTCTGTGGATAGGTCTGTTGCCAATCTAATGTTTCTACCATTGTAGGTTACAGACCTCTTCTCCCGAGCTGCTTTCAGGATTTTCTCTTTGTCTCTGAGACTTGTAAGTTTTACTATTAGATGTCGGGGTGTTGACCTATTTTTATTGATTTTGAGAGGGGTTCTCTGTGCCTCCTGGCTTTTGATGTCTGTTTCCTTCCCCAGATTAGGGAAGTTCTCTGCTATAATTTGCTCCAATATACCTTCTGCCCCTCTCTCTTTCTTCTTCTGGGATCCCAATTATTCTAATGTTGTTTTGTCTTATGGTATCGCTTATCTCTCGAATTCTGCCCTCATGATCCAGTAGTTGTGTATCTCTTTTTCTCAGCTTCTTTATTTTCCATCATTTGGTCTTCTATATCACTGATTCTCTCTTCTGCCTTATTTATCCTAGCAGTTAGAGCTTCCATTTTTTATTGCACATCATTAATAGCCTTTTGATTCTGACTTGGTTAGATTTTAGTTCTTTTATTTCTCCAGAAAGGGTTTCTCTAATAACTTCCATGCTTTTTTCAAGCCCAGCTAGTATCTTTAAATCATCATTCTAAACTCTAGTTTTGACATCGTATTAATGTCCGTATTGAGTAGGTCCCTGACAATCGGTACTGCCTCTTGTTCTTTTTATTGAGGTGGTTTTTTCCGTCTTGTCATTTTGTCCAGAGTAGAATAGACGAATGAGGGAACAAAATGCTAACAGGGTAACAACATTCCCAGAAAATATACTCTAAACAAATCAGAAAAGATCTGAAACTGGAGGAAAAGAAAGGGAAAGAAAGAAAAAAGATAAAGATAAAAATGAACAAAAACAGAACAAAACCAAAAAAACAGAATATGATCAAATATGATCAGGCTGGTGCATAGATCAGCGCCACACACTATATTTTGGGTGTATTTTGGTCTGTTAGAAGAAAGTGCCTCCCAAAATTTTAAAGAAAGAAAAACTTATATATGTACAAAAATAAGGGTTAATACGATGAAGGGATAGAATATGACTGTAAAGATGAAAATTATAAAAGATTTTATAAAAGGAATTGATAAAATAAAAAGTTGATTGAAAAAAGAAAGAAGAGGATTTAAAAAAAAGAAAAAAAAAGGAAGAGAATGTGATCAGGCAGGAGACTAGAACAAAACCATACACTAGAGATTTAGGGTATATATTGATCTGTTAGAAGAAACTGTGTTTCAAAATTTTAAAGAGAGAACAACTTATATATATATGCCAAAAATAAGGGTAACTACTATGAAGGGATAGAATGTCTCTAAAAATGAAAAATAAAAAATGTTTTTTAAAAAAAGGGATTGATAAGATGTTGGTTGAAAAAGGGAAAAAGAATAATTCAAAAAAAAAAGTTAAAAAAAATTAACTTTGAAAGACTAAAGAATCATGGTAAAAAAGCCATGGATTCTATGTGCAGTATTCCCCTAGCGCTGGAGTTCTGCCGTTCTCATTGATCGGTAAACTTGGTCTTGGCTGGCTGTTCTTGCTGATCTTCTGGGGGAGGAGCCTGTTGCTGTGGTTCCCAAATGTCTTTGCTGGAGCTGGAATTGCCCCGCCCTTGTCAGTCCGGGCTAAGTAATCTGCTCGGGTTTGCTCTCGGGAGCTTTTGTTCCCTGCAAGTTTTCTGTACAGCTTTGGAGGACGAGAGTGAAAACAGTGGCCTCCCAATCTCCGCCCTGGAGGAGCCGAGAACTCGGGGCCCCTTTCCTCAGTGCACCCCCAGAGAAAAGCAGTCACTCCCATCTCCCCGGTCTCCAGCCGCACTCCGTGCTCACCCGGCCTGTGACCGCGCGTTTCTATCTCTGGCACACGACCCCGTGTGGAGTCTCCAAACCCAGCAGATCCCTGCAGTGCGCTCCTCCCGGGGGAGGAAGGGGAGTCTCCCCGGATCTGCCGCTTGTTGGGTCCCTGCTGGAGGAGCAGTGGCCTGACCGTGCCGCGGATCACGGTTTATGGCAACCCCGAGCTGAGAGCCTGCGCCTCAGCTCCGTCTCTGCAGCCGGCTTCCCCACTCTGATACCTGGGAGCTCTGCCACACTCAGGCACCCCCGGTCTTTCTGTGACCCCGAGGGTCCTGAGACCACACTGTCCCACGAGGGTTCCACCCCCCACTTAGCCACTGGAGCAACGTCCCTCAGCGGAGCAGACTTCTAAAAGTTCCGATTTTGTGCTCTGTGGCTCTATCACTTGCCAGAAGCGGCGACGGAGGCCCCCTCCCCCGCCGTCTATCCTCCCAAATATCGCCTCGGATTCACTTCTCCGCACGTCCTACCTTCCAGAAAGCGGTCGCTTTTCTGTTCAGAGAGTTGTTGCTATTCTTTTCTTCAATCTCCTGTTGAGTTCGTAGGTGTTCAGAATGGTTTGATCCCTATCCAGCTGAATTCCTGAGACCAGATGAAATCCAGGTCTCCTACTCCTCCACCATCTTCAGCCTTGAACATTTTTATCAATAAAATGAAAGAACTTAAGTTCTCAGCTCAAAGAGAAATTAATGAGGCAAAGAATCAAGAAACAATAGATCCAATTAGTAAATCAAAATCCTGGTTTCTTGGGGAAAAAATTAACAAAACAGACCAACTGCTACTTACATTTACTCAAGAAAAAAAAGGAGAAAGTATAAATATACAAAATAAGAAATACTAAATGGGGAAATAACCATTGAAACAGAAGATATTTTTAAAATCCTAAAGGACCATTTCTCAGGCCTCTATGAAAATATTGAAAACCTATTATGAAGTGGATAACTTCCTATGAAAATACAGTTCATCAAAGCTGACCCCATTAGATGTAGACAGTTTAAACAGACTAATTTCCCTAGAAGTAGTAAAAATTATCAAGGAACTTCCACATTAAAAAAGAACCAAGTCCTCAAGGTTTCACAGGGTTATTCTACCAAATCTTCAAGACTAGAAAGTCACAGTGCTTTACAAATTTTTCCAGAGGACTCAAAATGAAGGAACATTTCTTAACTCTTTTTATAAAAGAAGAACACTACCAAAACCTGATTAAGACAGTAAAAAAGGATTATAAATATCATTCATGAATATCCATGAAAACATTCTAAATAAAATACTAGTGAATAGAAATCCAACATGACATTAAGAAAATGATACAACGTAACCAAGTGGGATTTATTCCAGGAATACAAGGTTGATTACATATTAATAAATGAACACACCATATTTATAGATATAAGGAGAAAAATCACATTTATTTCCAAAGATGCTGAAAAAGTCTTTGACAAAATTCATCACCCAAAATTCATTAAAAACACTCAAGAAAATAGAAACTGGTGGATACTTTCTTAATATGTAAATAGACAAGTGTGCTTGTCTAAACACACACACACACAAAACTTCTGTGCTACAACCAGCATTTCAGTTAATGGGGAAGCACTAGGAACTTTCCACTAAGATCAGGAACAAAGCAAGTTTTCCCACCATCTCCACTGCTATTCAACATTATACTGGCGATACTAGCCAATAAGACAAGAGACTCAATTACAGACAAGAGATTTGTTAAAGAAAAGTAGAACTATCTCTATTTTGTAGAAGATATGAATGTACATAGAAACCCCTAGGGAATCAGTGATAAAACTACTTCAATAAATTAGCAGGCTATCAAATTAGCACATAGAAATCAATAGTCTTCCAGGTGCCTGGGTGGCTCAGTCATTAAGCGTCTGCCTTCGGCTCAGGTCATGATCTCAGGGTCCTGGGATTGAGCCCCACTTTGGGCTCCTTGCTCAGCGGGGAGTCCATATCCCCCTCTCCATCTGCCTCTCCCCCCAGCTCATGTGCTGTCTCACTCTCTCTCTCTGGCAAATAAATAAATAAAATCTTAAAAAAATCAATAGCCTTCAACTTAAATAAACAATAAGCAGTACGAATATATAATACAGAAAATCCCAGTTATATGATTAGAAAATAAATTACTTAGGAGTAAATATAGTAAGAAATATTTTAAAACTACATGAGGAAAATTTTAAAATATAAATATTTTAAATATATAAAAATAGACTTGAACAAATGGGAAAACATTTCTTGTTCTTGAATATAATGACTCAGTATTGTAAAAATGTCAGGTTTCCCTAAATTAGTTTATAAATTTAATGCAATCCCAAGAAAGACACTAACAAGTTTTTTTAAATGGAACTATACAAGTTGATGCTAAATTTCATATGGAAAAATAAACATTCAAGAACATTCAAGAATAGCAAGGAAAACACTAAAAGGAAATGATATAGGGTGACTAGCCCTATAAATCATTAAAGCATGCTATAAAATTTCTATAATTAGAAAAGTGTGGGTCTAACACATGAATAGACAGGCAAGTCTATCATAGTTTATCACGTCTAGCATGGAAAAACCAGAAATAATTTCAAATACGTATGAAGCTTTAGTGTATGATAGTGTATGATAAAGGTAGCAACTCAAATCACTAGGGCAAAATGGACTTTTTAATAAATGATGTTGGAACAAATGGTTAGCCATTTGGGAAAAAGATAAGACTGAGCTTTACCCCAAACCATATTCAAGAATAAACTCCAAATGATCAGGATCTAAATGTAAACTGAATCCTAATCCTAAATAAGTATTAGGAGAATACTAGATGAATTTCTCTTTAGCCTGCATATGGGGAAAGGCTTTCTAACTATGATTCGAAATCCAGATTCACTAAATGCACTAAAAGATTGATAAATTTGATTAAAACAAAAAACTGTGGTTTTGCATGGCAAATATCACCATAAACAAAGTCATAAGACCATCAACACCCTGGGAGAAAATATTTGCAACATATATTACAGAGCTAGGACCAGTATGCCAATATATAAGTAACTTAAAAATTGAAGGGAAAGAAGAAGGGGGGGAAGAAAGAAGAAAAACTGGCAGAAGATGGGAAAGGGCAATTTAAAATTTATGTGAAAATGAAAAGATTTTTAACCTCACTCATAAGAGAAAAGCAAATTAAAGCTACACTAAAATACCATTTCTCACCTATCACATTGGCAAAATTTTAAAATTATAATACATTCTGATGGCGAGGCAGTGGATAAACAAGCATCTCATACATTGCTGGAGGGAATGTGAATCCGTACAACCATCATAAAGAGTGATTTGGGAGTAACCAACAAAACTACACTTGCCTTTACCTTTTGAATTAGCGATCCCAATTCTAGGAATTTTTCCTGAAGATACACTTCCAACAATAAGAAAATATATTGCCCAGTGTTTATTATTGAAGCATTGTTTGCAGTTGCAGAATATTTTCAGTAATCTAAATGCCAAATATAAGACTGTTATTCTGAAAGATGGGAGGGCCAGCAGATTTGATGTCTGGTGTGGACCCACTTGCTGGCTTGCAGGTGTCCCCTTCTCTGTATGCTCACATCACCTTTCCCCCGTGCAAGCTCATGGAGAGAGGTAGAGAGCACTTGTGTTTCTTGCTCTTCTTACAAGGGCACTGATCCCATTATGGGGACTCTACCCACATCTAAATCTAATCACCTTCGAAAAGGCCCACCTTCTAACACCATCACAGTGGGGGTTAGGACTTCAACATGTGCATTTTGAGAGGACACAAACATTCAGTCCATAGTAACAGTGGTTAAATAAACATGGTCCCTTCCCAAAATAGACTACCGTCAGTTGTTAAAAAAAAAAAAACACAGAGGAACATCTCCATGAATTGATAGGATTTTCCAAAATTTATTAAGTTAAAAAAAAAAAAAAAAAAGCAAGGGTGCCTGTCTGGCTAGGTCAATAGAGCATGTGACTCTTGATCTCAGGGTTGTGACTTCAAGCCTCACATTGGGTGTAGAGATTACTTAAATAAAAATTTTAAAAAGCAAAATGCAAAGGATGATCTACAATATACTACCTATTGTGTAAGAAAGAAGAAATAATAATAAAGAAGGAAAAATAAGAAAATATACATGTATTTACTCATTTGAGGAGAAGGAAACACATGCAAGATAAACTATAAGCTTAGATGGATGGCTATTGGGCATGTCAGGAAATGGATGGAAAAGACAAAGGAAATTAGGGGGCCTGGGGAGTGAAAAAGACACTTCTCTGATGTTATTTTTGGTAAAGTCCAGACTTTTGGAGTCATGTTAGTGTTTCACATATCAAAAAAGGAAAATAAGTAAAATCTACAAGGAGGGAGAAAATTTAATACAAATTGAAATTTAACACCACTAATAAAAAAACTCCAAATGAGCCAAACTGTGTATCCAATGAATAACATAACCACGCTGAAGGGGGATTAGGGAAGAATCCAAATTATGTTTGAACACAGTATTAGGATGTACACCCTCAGGCTAAAACCCCCAAATATCCCTGAACAAACACTGAACTCTAATTAATAGGCTTCTCTTCTACAGAGGCAAAAATTAACATCTCTGAAACTATGTACTTTCTAGGACTGAGAAAATAGGAAAATAAATTGTATAAGATGGGAATCAGTTTTCTCACTGTCCGAGAAGGGAGTTGTATATATGAAAGATAAACCCTGTGTGTTGAGGTGGAATTATAGGTATCAATGTGAATTCATGGGGAGATACATAGGTAGGAGGAAGGAAAGAAGAAGGAAGAAGGAAGGAAGGAAGGAAGGAAGGAAGGAAGGAAGGAAGGAAGGAAGGAAGGAAGGAAGGAAGGAAGGAAGGGAGGGAGGGAGGGAGGGAGGGAGGGAGGGAAGGGGGGAGGAAGGGAGGGAGGGAGGGAGGTAAGAACGAGGGAGGGAGGGAGGAAGGCAAGGGGAGAGATAGATAATTAGATAATACTGAAATGGATATAGGTGTATAAGGGTGTGTATATGTATGTGTATATACACTCATATAATGCTACTTTTTTGTCAACATGTTGACATAGAAGATATAAAAATCCATGTCATACTTCTAGAGATTAAAACTACAATGTCTAAAATGAAAAATCTACTTTAGGGGCACCTAGGTGGCTCAGTCGTTAAGCGTCTGCCTTCGGCTCAGGTCATGATCCCAGGGTCCTGGGATCGAGCCCCGCATCGGGCTTACTGCTCCACGGGAAGCCTGCTTCTCCCCCTCCCACTCCCCCTGCTTGTGTTCCCTCTCTCACTATGTCTCTCTCTGTCAAATAAATAAATAAAATCTTAAAAAAAAAAATCTTTCTTTTGCTGGCTTTGTGTTTTATTTGCTCTTTCTTTTCTAGTTTCTTAAAGTGGAAGCTGAGTTCATTGACTTAAGATCTTTCTTCATTTCTATTATAGTTTAATGCTATACATTTCCCTCTAAGAACTGGATTGGCTGCATGTCCCAATTATTGATATGCTGGGTTCTGTTCTATGTACTTTTATGTCATGGTCAGCCAGGTGTAGCTACAAGAGAAGACACAGAAGAGGTTCAGGAAAACGAGTTTATTTTACTCACAGGTCCTAGAAACATGAGGCACGGCACACCATGCCACACAGGGCCACCTGGGGAAGCCTCAGCATGGTCAGCGGGCAGATAGCAGGAGTTGGGTGGGGGGAGGCTGGGGCTAGAACCTTTACTGGAATGTCTGTGGGACAGGCGAGGCAAGGCAGGATAAACACTGTAGGGTTGGCTAATTTGAGTAATTTCAGCAGGCTCTAAACTAGAGGGATGGTCCCTAGTTGCCCATACCTGGCTTTGGAATGATTAATATTACCTCTTAGGGTATCTGGGCCAGATAGAGGAGGGATGGCTCTGGATTGGTTAGTTTGCTGATCAAAGACATGCTCCTGGCTGGACCCTTTGCCGTCTCAAGAACTGGCTAGCCCTAGGAGAGCCAGTCTCTTCCCAGCCAGAAAGGTTAAGATACCAAACATTGTAATATGCAGAAATAAAAAAATATAAACAACATGGTTTTCATTTTCACTCAATTCAAAAATACTAAATTCCCTTTTGAGGTTGTTAATTTAGAATTGCACTACTTGGTTTTCAAATATTTGGGGGTTTCCCAGAGATCTTTCTTTTATTGATTTTTAATTTAATTCCATTGTGATCACAAAACATAGTATGACTTGAATCCTTTTGAATTTATTGGGACCTGCTATATGGCCCAGAATGGAATCTGTCTTAGCAAATGATCTGTCTGAACTTGGAAAGAATGTGTATTCTGCTGTTAGTGGATGGTATTCTAGAACGTCAATTAGGTCAAGTTGGTGGATAGTGTTGTCTTCTGTGTCTTAACTGATTTTTGGTCTTTTTACTCTATCGATTATTGAGAGAAAGATATTAAAATCTCTGAATATAATTGTAAATTTGTCTTATTCCTTCTTGCAGGTCTACCAACTTTTGCTTCATGTATTTTTAAACTGCTATTTGGGACATAAATATTTAGAGTTATTCCCTCTTTATGAATTGACCTCTTTATAAAATAACATCATTATAAAATGATGCTCTTTATCTGGGGTAATAGTCTATGATCTGAAATCTACTTCACCCAATATTAGTATAGCTACTCCAGCTTTCTTTTAACCTATTCGCATCCTAATATTTCATCTTGTAGGCAGCATAATTTGGTTCTTGTTCTCAGAATTTGACAATCTCTGCCTTTTAATTGAGGGTGTTCAGACCATTTCCTATTTATTATCTATTTTTCCATCTACCTCTTATTTCCTTTTTCACCTTTTTTAGGGTTCAGTATTTTTCATGATTCCATCTCCTATGTTGGCTTATTAGCCATAATTCTTTGCTGTGCTATTTTAGTGGTTGCTTCAGAAGTTGCTTTAACTTACCACAGACTACTTCCAAGTAATATTGTTCCACTTTATATATAATACAAGAACTTTACAATAGTATACTTCCACCCTCTTGGCTTTTGTGCTATTGTTATACAATTTATTTTTATAAACTCCACAATACAACATTGTTGCTTTAAAGTTATTTTTTATTGTGCTGAAATATATATAACATAAAAGTTACCATTCTACCCACTTTTTTTTTTTAAGATTTTACTTGTTTATTTGAGAGAGAGAGAACGAGTGGGGAGGAGGGGCAGAGGAGAGGGAGAAGTAGACTCCCCGCTGAGCAGGGAGCCCAATGCGGGGCTTGATCCCAGGACCCTGAGATCATGACATGAGCCGAAGGCAAATGCTTAACCAACTGAGCCACTCAGGAGCCCCTGAACCACTTTTAAGTGCACAGTTCAGTGGCATTAATTATAGTCACCTGTTGCACAATAATGACCACTATCTCTCCAGAACCCTGCAATAAATTCTTTACAAAAAGAGATGTAAAGAATAAGAAAATCGGGGCGCCTGGGTGGCTCAGTCATTTAGCGTCTGCCTTTGGCTCAGGTCGTGATCCCAGGGTCCTGGGATCGAGCCCCGCATCGGGCTCCCGCCTCCGCGGGAAGCCTGCTTCTCCCTCTCCCACTCCCCCTGCTCCCCCTCTCTCGCTGTCTCTCTCTCTGTCAAATAAATAAATAAAATCTTTAAAAAATAAAAGAATAAGAAAATCTTTTCTATTCACCAATGTCGTTTGCAGTGCTCTTCCTTCTTTTGCATAGATACAGATTTCAAACTGGGATTATTTTCCTTTCTTTGGAAGAACTTCCTTAAACACGACTTGTAGTGCAGGTTTGCTAGTGATGAATTCTTTCTGCTGCCATCTTTATCTGTGTTCCCTGTACATAACGTGTCCTCTCTCTGGCTCCTTTTTAAGATTTTCTTTTTATCACTGGTTTTAAGCAATTTGATTTTGATGTATCCTGGGTGTTGTTTCCTTTGTATTTCCTGTGCTTGGAGTTTATATTGTTTCTTGTTACTGAGGGCTTACAGTTTGCATCAAGTTTAGAAAAATCTCAGCCATTATATCTTCAACCCTTTTTTCTGTCTTCCCTTCTTCCCTTTTCTGCTTCCAGGATTCCGAATTGATGCACCTGAAGTCACCCCACAGCTCATGGATGCCCTGCTCATTTTATTTCAGTCTTTTTTCTGTGTTTCATTTTGGACATTTAAGTTGATGTGTTTTCAAGTTCACTAATCTTTCCTCCCACAGTATCTGATCTCCAATAACCAGACTGTTTTAGCTGTCAGTTGCTGTTGGGAGAGGCTGAGAATTTTTTAAACCATCTAGAAATGGCTCCTTTTTAAAACAGTTCTGTCCTCCGTTTGCATTTTACTACTTAAGCAGCAAGAAGAAATCAGGTGGCACCTTGAACACTGCTTGCAAATCTTGCAAACCTAGATCACAAAGCTCATTAGAACGTTCTGCTCTCCACAGAACCACAGACAATAGCGCCACTAAGTTTTCTGCCACCGTGTGAGAGATCCCCCTTCCGCTAGTTTCCGATACTGTGTCCCTCACTTCCTTTTGAGCACTCACTGGCATAGTCCAGATTGCTACTAATAGTCTGTTGAAGGCAGTTCAGGTGCGCTCTCCTCCAAATCTCAGCAGCTGCCGCCCACTTCTAGGTTCAAAGCCACACCCACTACTCCCAGGTATTGGTTAGAGCAGCATCCCGCCCTCAGTACCACCCTTGGTATTTGTTCTGTTGCTGTGTTAACTATATGCAGCCAGGACCACTGTTCGTCTCCAGAACCTAGCAATCAATTCTACTTTTTAAAAAAAGGACATATAAATAGGAAAGTTTTTTAATTTAAAATTCAGTGACCTAAAATGACATTTACTCTCATTGTTTCTGTGCCTCTGGAATCCAGGAGTCCAGGGCCTCAGCTGGGTCCTCTGGCTCAAGGTTTCTCACAGGTTGTAATCAGGGCTAGGTCAGGGTGGCAGCCAGCGCGAGGCTCAACTGGGGGATGACCCGTTTCCAAGCTCACTCATGGGGCCGTTGGCAGGATTCAGTCCCTCCCAGGCTGTTGGGCGAGCCACCTGCCAAGTGGGATTCTCCACAGGGCAGCTTGCTTCGTCAAAGCAAGCAAATGAGGAGTGTGAGAGAAGAGTACGGAAACAAGATAGAAGTCAAAGTCTTTTGTAACCTGATCTTAGAAGGGATAGCCATCTCTTTTGATAGATTTTATCCATTAGAAGCAAGTCTGTATTTCTAGCTCACCTTTAAGGGAGGAGATTATACCAGGGCCTGAATGCCAAAGGTGGGATAATGGGGAGCCATTTCAGACGCTGCCCAAGACACCCATAAAATAGATTTTTCATTTTAGACATTGTAGTTTTAATCTCTAGAAGTCCGACGTGGGTTTTTATTATCTTCTATGTCAACATGTTGAATTTTTCTGGCTTTGTGAGCATCTAAAACACGGCTACAACTTTCAATGGCCTGTGTACTAATTGTATCATCTGGGCTATTTCTGGGTCCGTTTTATTTCCCTTTTCATTATGGGTTGTATTTTACTGGCTCTTTGCTTGCCTGGTAAATTTTTTTTCTTTTCTTTTTTAAGAAAGAGAGCATGCATGAGCGGGCGGAGGGGGGAGGAGGGGCAGAGGGAGAGGGAAAGATTCTTAAGTAGACTCCACACCCAGCATGGAGCCTGATACAGGTCTTGATCTCACGACCCTGAGATCATGACCTGAGCCGAAATCAAGAGTTGGATGCTTCATCGACTGAGCCACCAGGCTCCCCAGCTGCCTGGTAATCTCTGATTGGAAGTCAGACATCAGGAATTTTACCTTATTGGTTGCTGGATATTTCTGTATTGCAGCAATTAGCTTTGTTCTGGGACACAGTAAGTTACGAGCAGTTTGATCCTTTTGGGTGGTGCTTTTAAACTTTGACAGGACTGAGGCAGCATTACTTTAGTTCTCACTTCACACACTGCTGAGGCAGAACCTTGCTGCATGTTCTACTAGATGCCCTGTGAATTAGGGGGTTTCTCGCTCTGGCTGACAGGAACAGAAACAACCAGGCCCTGGGTGGGCTCCCCTAATCCTCTCATGTGGCTCCTTCTATGCCCGTGCTGACCAGTGCTCAGGCGACCCTAAGCAAATCTCTGCAGTTCTTTGTGCAGCTCTCCTCTTTGGTACTTTATCCTGCCAATCCCATTTGCCATGGGTGTGAGGGCTCGCTCAGAGCAAAGGCAGGAGGAAGGGATAGTGGGGTGGATGGTTACCACTAGGTGATTCACTCAATAAGCAGGCAGGGGTCATAGGGCTCCTTTGAAGTCCACAAATTTTTAAAAAGTGTTTAAAGATTTTTTTTAACTTCTCTTAAGTCTATAAACTCTTTTCAGAACCCAATTTGGGGGCGCCTGGGTGGCTCAGTCGGTTAAGCATCTGCCTTCGGCTCAGGTCATGATCCCAGGGTCCTGGGATCAAGTCCCTGCTCAGCGGGGAGTCTGCTTCTCCCTCTCTCTCTCCCCCCCGCTTGTGTGCACGCTCTCGTGCTCTCTAATAAATAAAACCTTAAAAAAAAAAAAAAAGAACCCAATTCATAGTCACTGGGCACCTACTATACACCAGCTCCTAAGGTACAAACCAGAACTCAGACTAATAGGGTACAAATACAAAAAATGAAGAAAACCAGCAACATACAGGATATAGCACAGCAGAGGCAAGAAATGGGAATATGAAAGATCTGTGTTTGGCCTTGTCACGGGTAAACAAAGGGGGCATCTGTGAGCCTTGTCCAAGTCATATGTGGAAGGGTGGTTCTCTGCAGTTAGCAGTTTTCCAGAACACAAAAGATGGAGGATTTAACAGTCCCCGTTTTCCAGGATCACAGGGCTTGGGCGGAAGTCCACATTATCAGTGGACAGGTTACAGAACAAGAAAACGGTGAACACCAAGGCAGGAATTTGAAAATACAAGTTATCTGATACTGTTTGAGTATCTCAAGCATAAAGGTGTGACAGGAGATAAGAATCTGCAAATAACACCGGTTGTGATCGAGTCTGAGACATTTCTGTGCCAGCCCATCAGGGTGAGTAATGAGCAGGTCTACGGGCCTCAGCGCGTACATGCCTGAGCACAGGCCTCAGCTCTGGCTGCTCGGGGCCATTTCTGGGGTTTGCATGGACAGAGCGGCTAGCTGCTGGCGAGACTATGAGTGTTTATCCCCAAAAGTCAGCTTAGGGAAGTGGAATTCGGGCAAGGTGGTCTTGCTTCAAAGCACTCCTGACCAAATAGGCACTGTCTTCCCAGGCCTGGTCTGCAGGTGCTTCACAGAACAGCCGTACAGGCCTGTCTGCTGACACAGGAAACAGAATGCTGAGCCACGGGGGGCAGGGACTCCAAATTTAAAGGCCTTATTTATTTAGCACAGACTTTCAACACTCCCCAGGTGTGAGCGCTGTGGCCTATTAGGATAAGCCTCCTCTTCAAAATAACAAGTTTTTCTTCGTGACCCATGTATGCCTTGTGTGTCTCTTTTTTATGAAACAATCCTGCCTTTTCTGTCTCTCCCTCTTTTCTTTCATACCAGGAACAAGAGAGAAAAAGACATTTCTCAGAATAAAGGAACTAGCCATTAAAGACCCAAGGGCAACACACTGCTATCTGAAGAGGAACCAGCCTCCCAACAATATCAAAAATGAATCTGGGGGAGAAATAAGAGGTCACTCTCTCAGAGAAGCCCAACTGTAGGAGCTGTGTGTGGGGGGACTTCCTAGGTGTGTGATGGCCTTCAGGTGACCTAGAGGACCTGCACACAGAGGCTAAACAGTGAACAGGCAGCTCTAGCCCATCCCTCTCTCTGGGCCTTGGCCGTGTCCGTGCCTCAACACCAAGTAGCAAGTCTTCTTTATCTTGGGGTGTGTCTCCCCAGTAAAGCTCCTCGGGGATGGGCCCCATCTTACTCCTCGGTGCCTGCTACGAAAGGGGCCTCGATGGAGGTTTGTCACCTAGACGTAGCCCATGCCTGTGACAAGGCAGAGAACACCTGTAATCAAGAGTGGTCAAATGCTCCATTTCTGTTTATTCAGAACATTAAGATAAATACATCTTAAATATTACAAATATTTATATACAGGAATGACCACTGCCCATGACTGAAAAAGGGGTCTGAAAAAAAAACCCCAAAAATAGTCTCCCAACTTTTTTTAAGCCCTGGACGACCCATGAAGACAGAACTGAGCTCTCAATGCATTTTCTTCAACACAGTTAACAAACATTGCATCTAGAACAGTTTGGCCAATGCTAGAGGAAAGAATGAGGATGTGGAAAATCCCTATCCAATGTTGGTGCTGAGCACCCAGCTTTCACCCACATGACCCTACAGACGTCATTTCCTGAAGCGCTTGAAAAGCGGGTGCACGTGCTTCGTGGAAGCCTTGCTCCGAGCCGAGTGGTACTCCATGTACACGGTGTCGTCAGCCCCAGACATGGAGCTCATGGTGCCAAAGCGCCGAGATACCTGCAGCAGCACCCAGCCCATGGTTAGTTTCCAAGGGAAAAAACACTCCTTTTATAACATTTATAACCGTAATAAGTTTTATAAAGTTTTTAAGTTTAGTAAATACTAATTTAAGAACATTTATTGACCACTTACTGTGTCTCAGGCATTGTCTGAAGCAGTTTACATGTATTTACATGCGATAACTCATCCAATCCTCACAATTATTACAATTCCCATCCTACAGATGAGGAAACTGAGGCACAGAGAGATTAAGTAACTTGTCCAAGATCACACAGCTCTTAAAGAGATGGGACTTGAACCCAGGCAGCTGGCTTCAGATTCCCTTTTTTTTTTTTTTCCTTTCAGATTCCCTATTCTTAGCCATAAAGCTACTCTGCCTCTCTTAATGACAATTTATAAACAGAATTTTTCAACAGCGAGGGCAGCATCCCTCAACACCTCGAGACTCCACCATTAGGCTCTGAATCAAGTGGAAATCCAGAAAGCCCTGGGCTTGAATCTTGGCTCTACCTCTCACCGGGTGACTCTGGACAAATACTGAACGTCTGAGCCTCAATGAACTCATCTGTAAAATGGGGATAGCCTCATCTGTCTTGACATAAGTGGTGTGAACAGAAATCGCACAGGCAAGGGTCTGACCCAGAGCCTGGCACACTACTTGCACCAGATTACAAGCCAAGTATGCAGACAGGCACCGAGCAATGCCATCAACAGCCTGACCTTAGGTGGCTCACTGGTTGGTGGGAATGGCCTTAGCACACAGAGGCAAGAAATTTCCCTGAAGCATCCATCCATGGAGAGTGCCCACATTTGGGGGCAGAATGGCCTCAGGCTGGAGGGAGAGCAGCACGTCCCCAGGGGACGCTGCTTTTCTTTCCTTGTCCCAACCATTGCTCACCTTTTGGCTCTAATATCAATTTAATTTGTTTTAAGTACCTGACAAAACTGTAGTTTTCTCTGGAAGGGCTGGTAAGGACTCCCCATAATGGTACTTTCATTAATTATACCATATTATATTGGCCTAGCACATGGTAGTGAATATTCAGTATCTGCAGAATAAATGGAAAGTTCACTATTTTCAGAGAACTCTAAATGTTTCAAGATAATAGTCAAACTACCATGTGAGCTGATCCTCAGACCCACCTTACAGGCTGGAAGGCCCAGCTCTATTACTGAAGAGGGGGCCAGAGCTGAAGTGACCTGCCCGAGGCCCCGGACGGTGGGCCCAGGTGCAAGAGCCCGTCCCACAGCACTCCCTGCTGTAAGCCTGGAGCCGCCTGTGCCATCCCGGGCCCCACCAGCAAGGCGCTACCAAAACCCGAACCAGACCGTGAGGTGAACGGCGCAGGAGGCCAGCTACAGCGGCTGTGGACTTGGCCACGTGAAACAATATGTGAGGAAGGAAGGAGGCGCACCAAAGGGCTAACGGGGGCTGTTTCTGTTACTCTCTTCTCTGCGGCCCCCTGGGCTTTCCGAGTCGTCACAGACGTCACACGTGTAAGACATCACACAGACACACACAACTAAGTACGCGCGCACACAAGACTTCTGTCCTTCGGGAGGATGGACAACTGCAGCCTCGCCCACCCACTCACCTGGCTGGATCTGGAGGCAAACTCCCCTGCCACCACCTCCTCCTCAGCATCCAGGTCGGTGGCCGCCAGGACTTTCTGTAAGAGCTGCTGCTGCTCTTCCCTCGTGGAAAATGCCAGCTCTTCGTCCTCCAGGCCAGCAAGCTTTGTGATCACCTGCAGAGCCCAATGCCGCAGGCCCCATGTCCCCTTCTGTTTGCCCTCCCCCAGGCCCAGCTGAGCAGGCGCCCAACCACGGAGAGCTCCTCCCCAGCATTTCAGAGACCAGCTTGGGAGCCTCCTGCAACGTGGGGCTCAACTAGTGACTGCAGGGCACGAGAGGCGAAGGGGATTCCAGAGAAAGCTACTCCCCCAACAGCAGATACAGGATCGCTTACAGAAGATCACTGGGGGCCTCGGTGGCTCTCAAATGTCCCTTCTGGCAGTTTTCCAGCCTGCGCCAGATAAAGGAAGGGACCAAAGACAGGCACGGCCTGCTGCCCGAGGGCACGGTCTTCAGCCTCCCGGGCTCAGCGGCCAGGGCTTCCAGCGGGAGGGAGCACTTAGAAACGAGAGCCTGTCCAGGTGGATTTACAAGATTTTTTCTAAGACAGAGGTTTGGTTTTCCTTTCTTTGGGGGTAACTTACTACACAGCCTACCTATCCCTCAGGAAAGCCTGGGCTGATGGTGTAGAGAAATCTTTTTGCCCCCCTTTAATTCTTCTCATCGTTTTAATTGAAAGAAAAGTCCCAGAAGTAGGGACGTGGCTGAGCCCTTCAAGTGGCCGCAGACCCGGAGCACAGATACCAGGCATTTCTGCCCTGGCCCGACCACCCCTCTGGGAACTCCGGCGTCAGGACTCTGGGAACTCTGACCTGGCTGCTCTCAGCGAGCAGTGCTGAAGGCAAGGCCAGGAAGGCAAAGACTGCTCCACCCAACGCAGACCATCACACGCCCACGTGCCTTTTTGCCCAGCTCTCCTTTCAAAGAACCCAGAACACTCCCTCATTTGGTGCTTGTCTCCTCCTTGACTCTCCCACGGATCAGGAGGTATGAATGCTGCCATCACCGCATAGTTTTTACAGATACATAAACAGGCCATCATGCAAATCCTTCAAAATACGGTCAAGTATCCTGTCCTCCAGCTCAGCATGACAAGTCGGAAACTGTCACTGCTTCTGGCTAAGGAAGGAGGGGCTGGACAGCCCTGACCTCTTGTCTGTGGCTAATAAAGGGAATTCACCAACTTGTAACAAGACACGATCAAAAGCACCTGAAAAGGCAGCCTGTAGTCTTTTGTAAACCAAGAACCTGGGAACCTGCATGTTCTAGGGGCACCCTTTTAGTTCTCTGCTTCCAGCACCCCCATCCACTCCCACAAATGAAAATCTTTAGGGGCACGAAAGCCTGACCTGAACAGGAAAGAGAGCAAACGCCCCAGCCGACGGAGGCCAGCCACAGCTTCGGCAGCCCCAGAGCTGTCCGACTGCCCGTCCGACTGCCCGTCCGTCACACGCGGACAGCTCTGGCGCGAGGCCCACTGAGGCCCGGGCTCGCAGCTGACTAAAGGAAGGGCTCACCCTGGGGGGGTGCCCCATCACAGCCTTCCTCGCTCACATTACAAATCAGGTCTGTGGGCAACGGGAAGTCCTAAGGCTTGCGCTGACAGCCATTGCTGGTGCAGGAAAGTAACCCAAGGGGCTCAGAGTAGCATAGGGATGGCCACAGCTCCGGGGCATCTCAAGTCCTGCGAGGCTAGCACATTTTCCCACCAACAACTAACACTCTTTTGGCAAGACAACTATAAAATGTTAACAAGTACAGAACCCAAGCCCCTCGCTTCAGAGGCCCTGTTCTTTGACCAGTCACTGTGGGAAGCTAGGTGCTGCACAATATTTTCCCTCAAAGCCCCCGGCAACTCATGCCGAGAGGAAGGGAATCTGAGGCAGGGCTTCCAATGCCCTAATGTTCTGTGCCTGTCTGAGCTCTGTCCCACACTGGGGCCCACAGCAGTTCCTACTTCTCTTAGAGGCGTGGGTACCAAAAAACCCCTGGTTCTATTCTGACCGGAGATCAATGAATACATACCTTAAAGCTATAACCCTGATCTACCAAAAACCTCTGCCGCTTGGTCGAGTAAGCCATTTCCTGTGTGTCCTGGGACACCAACGAGTAGAAGAAGGCATTGTACTCCTCGGCAACCATCCCTTAAGAGAGGAAAGGAGAAAGGACAACATTAGCTGTTACAGTGCCAGGAACCAAGGGTCCAGGGCTCAAAAGTAATATAGCTGACCCCTGAACAACATGACAGTTAGGGGTACCAACCCCCCACACAGCTGAAAATCCACATGTAACTTCTGACTCCCCCAACACTTAACTCCTCATAGCCTCCTGCGGACTGGAAGGCTTACCAATAACATGAACAGCTGACTAACACCTACTCTGTATATGTATTACATAGTATTTTTAACATAAAGTAAGATAGAGAAAACATTATTAAGAAAATTGTAAAGAAGAGAAAATACACCTACAGTATTGAACTACAGTTATCAAAAAAATCCCTCACAGTTCAAACCCGTGCTATTCAAGGGCCAGCTTTGCAGTCAGGGGGCTAATGGCCCTGACTTTGCTTGGGCACTTCATCAAAATTAAAAACATTGGTGCTTTTTTTTTTTTTTAAAGATTTATTTATTTATTTGACAGCGAGAAACACAAGGGGGAACACAAGCAGGGCGAGTGGGAGAGGGAAAAGCAGACTTCCTGGCCAAGCAGGGAGCCCAATGCGGGGCTCGATCCCAGGACCCTGGGATCACGACCCGAGCCCAAGGCAGACGCCTAATGACTGAGCCACCCAGGTGCCCAAAACGTTTGTGCTTTAAAGGACACCCCCCCACGAAAGTAAAAAGACAACCCACAGAATGGGAAAAGATATTTATGAAGCATGTATCTGATAAGGGATTTGTATCTGGACTATATAAATAACTATTACAAATCAATAATGAAAAGACAAATGACCCAATTATTAAAAGGGCAAAGAATCTGAACAGACATTTCTCCAAAGAAAATCTACAAATGGCCAACATCCCATGAAAAGCACTCGACATCATTAGTCATCAGGGAAATGCAAACCAAAATCACAGTGAGGTACCACCTGGCACTCCCTAGGATGGCCAGAATCAAAAAACATAATTACAGTAATTATCAAGGATGTAGAGAAACTGGATTCCTCATACACTGCTGGTAACAGTGTAAAATGGTGTGGCCATTTTGGAAGATAGTCTGGCAGCTAATTAAAATGTTAAACAGAGAGTGACCATAGCTGACCCAACAATCTCCTTCCCCCTAGATATATACCCAACAGAATTGAAAGCATATGTCCACACAAAATTTGCACATGAATTTCATAGCAGCAGTATTCCAAAGAACCAAAAGGTGGAAACGACGCAAATGCCCATCAATAGAAGAACGAATAAACAAGATGTGGCATGTCTGCTCAATGGAGGATCATTCGGCAATAAAAAGAAGGAAGTACCGGGGCGCCTGGGTGGCTCAGCCAGTTAAGCGTCTGCCTTCAGCTCAGGTCATGATCCCAGGGTCCTGGGATCAAGCCCCACATCGGGCTCCCTGCTCCACGGGGAGTCTGCTTCTCCCTCTCCTCCCCGCTTGTGCTCTCTCACTATCTCTCTCTCTCTCAAATAAATAAATAAAATAAAACCTTAAAAAAAAAAAAAAGAAGGAAGTACTACTACATGCTACTATGGAGGACCCTTTGGAAAACACGCTAGTCAAAGAAGGCAGCTGCAGAGGGCCCAGACTGCATGATTCTGTATGTATGCAATGTCTAGAATGGGCATGTTTATCAAGGTAAAAATAAGAGTCCCTAGTTAGGGCTAGGAGGCAAGGAGAAAGGAGTGACTGCCAGTGGGAAAGGGTTTCTTTTCTGGAGTGATGAGAATATTCTAAACACAGCCTATGATGATGGTGACGTGACACACTTCGGAATTATAATAAAAACCACTGTGGGCACCTGGGTGGCTCAGTTGGTTAAGGGTTCAATTTGGCTCAGGTCATGATCTGGGGGTGATGAGATCGAGCCCCAAGTTGGGCTCTGCACTGGGTGTGGAGCCTGCTTAAGATTCTCTCTCTCCCTCTCCCTCTGCCCCTCCCCACCCCACTGTGCACACACGTGCGCTCTAAAAAAAAAAAAAAAGAAAAAAAGAAAAAGGAAAACCACTGAATTGTACCCTTCCAATGGACCAACTATACGGTATATGAATTCTATCTCAATAAAGTTACCTAAAAAAAAAAAAAAAGGCTCAGAGAGAAAACCTAGGACAGAA
Source organism: Phoca vitulina (assembly GCF_004348235.1). NCBI lineage: Eukaryota > Metazoa > Chordata > Mammalia > Carnivora > Phocidae > Phoca > Phoca vitulina. The sequence goes on from NW_022589704.1 coordinate 107,900,296, forward strand.
TTATCACAGAAACTGGGACAGAGATACTGCAGCCTATAAAAGCTGATCCTTCTGGACAATCTGCAGATTTTTGCTTCACAGTTCAATTGTCAGCAGGTTCCATATCTGTGTACTGCCTCTGAGTTCAACTACTTCTTAGTCTTACAAGAGCTCAGAGATGCAAAGAAAGCAGCCAAATACCTTATATCAAATAGTATTTTTTTAAAAAACAGAATTCTACTCAAATTCAAAGTGGTTTTCAAGTTAGATTTGTTTCTTTTTTGGGAGGTGGTGAGTAAGGCATAAGTTACAAATTACGTTCACATATGCTAGGCAGATTCTATTCCTGTCAGCTTATAAAAGCCGCCATTTATCCAGCAGCCTCCTATATTCTCTTACATAAGGCTTACTCCTCACAACAGCCCTGCAAGGCAGGATGTACTCCCACTCTGGATGGAAAAGCAAGGCTCAGAGGGGCAAACTACCTGCCCAAGGTCCCAAGGTTGGCCCGGTGCCCATGTGCATGCTCTTTCTACTAGTATGCCCTGCCTCCATATTAAATACAGTTAGCTCCCTCTTACACATATTCTAACACGGTATGACTCCAACCTACGCCCACGAACCCTATTTCCGGACACCCTAGCAGTCCGGCTGTCTCCTAAGAAAGGAAAGCGAACACCCCGAGGACAAGGCCTGTGCCCCTGTCTTAGGGCCTCCCTGGTCCCAGGAGGGGGGCCGCGGCCATCTCTAAGCAGCAGCGCCAGTGCCTGTCACACCCACTGTTGGGGTCTGGGCCCTTCGACCACAGTTATGAGGCACAGACTCCGACGTCCTGCATCCTCATGCACTGAGCATGCGACAGCCCGGCTGCAAGCTGCCACCCAGGACGGGGCTCTTCCCAGGTGCTGTGTGAGGCAGCCAGCTATGGCTGCCCAAGCTGCTCCTACCAAGCCCTCCCCTTACTCCGGACTCAAGGTCCAGGCTCCAGGTCCTAGACATCACTGGTGGCCCAGCTCTGCTTTCTCCCGCTACGTCTACACCACGCACACCGAGCTCCTGGCTCCTCTTACAATCTACCATTGCAAGCACTCAGCTGAGCGGATATCCATGTGAAGCAGGCAGCTGCCAGGGAAAATATGCACACAGTAACCCTAAGGCATGGTGGTGCGAGCCAAGCTACTCATGCTGTTTGACAAGGACCAAGTATGGGGGACGATCCTGAAAACAGGAGACTCCACAGCTGGCTCCTGCTATTCTCTTTCATTTTGTTTATGGCAATCTTTGTAATTGTGGGAATATTTCTGGGCTGGCTCCTGCTATTCTCTTTCATT